>NC_079497.1:96081331-96396437 GCF_030052815.1 Hevea brasiliensis
AACCCTTTAGGCCATAGTGTGACAGTGAACAAGGTCTATAGGGATTGTTCTTTGAGAATTCAAAGACATGAGTTTCCAGCTGATTTGATAGCATTGCCTTTTCATGAGTTTGATGTGATATTAGGGATGGATTGATTGTTGAAACACCAAGTTATTGTGGATTATTGCTTAAAAAGAATCACATTGAGAACTTCTGACAATGAAGAGGTGACAATTGTGGTGAGAGAACAGATTTTCTCTCTAATGTCATATCAGCCATTACAGTAAGGAAATTGATAAGGAAGGGTTGTGAAGCTTACTTAGCTAGTGTGGTTGATACTATGAAGGTAGGGCCTAGTATTTATGACATACCCACAGTGTGTGATTTCCTGGATGTATTTCCCAAGGAATTGCCTGGTTTGCCACCAGAGAGAGAATTGAAATTTGCCATTGAGGTGATGCCTGGTATAGCACCAATATCTATTGCTCCTTCTAGGATAGCACCCACTAAGTTAAAAGAGTTGAAAATACAGTTGCAGGAGTTGCTTGATAAAGGGTTTATACACCTTAGTATGTTGCCTCGGGAGCACTGGTGTTATTTGTGAAGAAGAAGGACGGGATCCTCAGATTATGCATTGATTACAGACAAATAAATAAGGTGATTGTGAAGAATAAATATTCCTTGCCCAGGATAGATGATTTATTTGATCAACTGAAGGGAGCAAGCACCTTTTCGAAGATTGATCTTAGATATGGGTATTACCAATTGGGAGTCAAGGAGTTTGATGTACCTAAGACAGCTTTAGGACCTGCTATGGGCATTATGAGTTCCTGGTGATGCCATTTGGACTAACTAATGCACTAGTGGCTTTTATGGACCTTATGAACCACATTTTCCATTCTTACCTAGATCGATTTGTAGTGGTCTTTATTGATGACATTTTGGTGTATTCTAAGTACCGGGAGGAACATGATGAACATCTAAAGATTATACTACAGACATTGAAGGAGAAAAAGCTATATGTTAAGTTGTCCAAGTGTGAGTTCCGGTTGAATAAAATTCTTTTCCTTGGACATATAATGTCAGCTGATGGGATTAGGGTTGATCCCAAAAAGATAGAAGCCATTGTGGAGTGGAAGCTACCTAAGAATGTGATAGAAGTGAGAAGTTTCTTAAGGTTGATATGTTACTATAGAAGATTTGTGAAGGGGTTCTCACTCATTACAACTCCATTGACCAGGTTGTTGCATAAGAATGTTAAGTTTGAATGGAATGATAAATGTAAAGCTAGCTTTGAGAAGTTAAAGGAAATGCTTATAGAAGTGCCAATTCTTACACGACCAGTGTCAGGAAAAGACTTTGTGATCTATAGTGATGCCTCGCACAATAGACTGGGGTGTGTGCTAATGCAAGAAGGGAAAGTGGTTGCTTATGCTTCCAGATAACTTAAGCCACATGAAAAGAATTACCAAACTCATGATTAAGCACTTGCAGCAATCATGTTTGCATTAAAGATATGGAGGCATTATCTATATGGGTAGAAGTGCTATATCTATATAGATCCTAAAAGTCTCAAATACTTGTCAACTCAGAAGGAACTCAATTTGAGGCAAAGAAGATGGATCGAATTCTTGAAAGATTAAGATTGCATAATTGATTACCACCTTGGGAAGGAAAATATAGTAGTTAATGCTTTAAGCAAGAAATCACTGGTAGCTTTGAGAGCCATGAATGCTCGCCTAACTCTAGCACCAAATGGAGCTATTGTAGCTGAGCTGCAAGTCAAGCCAAGTTTGTTATAGCAAATTCAAGAAGCTCAGAAGCTGGATGAAAGATTGGTAACTATTATTAGACAAATCCAAGAGGGGAAGGAAAGTGAGTATGAGATCAAAGGAGATGGTCACTTGTATTATAAAGGGAAGATATATGTTATAACGACCTCACCATAGGTAGTCCGTATGTTTTACTATTCCGATGACTAATGTTTGTCTGGATAGCTAGGGTATTTGGAACTACACTTAAATGATAGTGAGGAGACATGAAATGATGAAATATATAATAAGAAAATACAAGAAAAATTAAGGAAAAATAAAAGAGATGAAATATAACTAGGTTAAATGAGCTGCGGTTCTAGCGATGGGTGACCATATCGGGAAGTCACTGCGCAGACAGTTGACGACCCCAGACCCGCGAGGAACCCTAGGAAATAATTTTCGGGATCTAATTAAGGGTTTACTGAGATATAATTGACATTAGAAATGTCAAAGAAAATTTAGTTAATCAGTATATAAGAAAATGAAAATTAAAGGAACCATCGGATCAGGGATTTAATCGGTATCATCGAAAAAGCTGGACTATAACTCGAAGAGGGGCATTTTGGTCATTTGACACCTAGAGCTGACTTTTGACCTAAATGTCCATTAAAATAAGTGGTATTAAATTTTGAAAACCCCATGAAAACATGAAATTATATGTAATGTAATTAAAGAAAATGTAGGAGAATAATTACAAATATTGAAACTTTGATTATAAAAATAATTAATTAAACCTAGTAGAGAGTATCAAAGCCATAAGAAGACAAACTCCACAACTTCACTTTCATTTCTTCTTCAATCTTCTAACCATGGCTGAAATTGGGTTCTTCATTTTCTCCATGGAAGTTTTCATGCAAGCTTAGGAATCCCTCCCTTCTCAACATAAAATCACAAGATCACTTCATTAAACTTTGTCTCCATACCTTGGGAAGGCTATAGATGATTCACCTGAATTAGAAAATTAAGTTTTGCCTTTTGAGAGATTAGAGATGTAAACAGAACGCTAGAAACAATTTCTAGTATTGTTAATTCAAGAGATTGTTTACTAATCTCTTGGAATTAATGAGAGATGAAGACGAAGAGAGGATGGCAGCCTCCAGGGTGGCGGCACAAAGGGAGGCAGCAGCTGGTTGTGTTTTGTTCTTTCATCCTTACACTTATATAGCTAGGTCACCACTTAAAACCCTTGCCACATGTCACCTTCTGATTGGCTCTAGGTTTAATTGACCCAATCACATTGTGCCAAGTGTCAAACCTATATTTAATCTTAATTTTAATAATCTTACATGATTAAAAGATATTTGGCAAGCTTATGTCTAATGCCATGTGTCACCATCTCATGGTGCCACATGTCACCTTGTGAACTGATCAAAATGCCCCTGTGTCATAATTTTGAGCTCTCAACCCAAAATAATTATTTATCTTCTTCTAATCAATTTATATCAAATATAAATTAATTAATTAATCTCTATTAATTAATTTCTCATTAATTAAATTCATATTTAAACACTTTAAATATAAATTTAACTTATATTGTACATCCAATAATCTAGATTTGGTTTCAAGTCATGCCAGGGACTTTGCAATCTAATTGCAAACCAAACCTATTTAATTAATCAATTAAACTCTTTAATTAATTAATTAAATCATATTTAATTTGGTGATTACTTGTGTATGTGTGTGACTTACTAGGCTCATCACTAATTGGCAATGAGACATGATATCAACTTTTAATATCATTAGAACTCTTTCTTACCATAAATGATTTCTCTAAATCATTTCATCCACCTCATAGACCATGGTTAACACCTAGCATAGCATGCCATGGCCACCCAATTAGTAATAAGGTTTACCTTAAATGAACCTATAAACATATGTTACCATGCACTAGAATCTCACTGTTACAAAATCCCAATTCAAGTTGGAGTCATGGTTTATGTCAAACCCCATTTGCTATGAATATTATGTTCTCTTTTGATTCCAGTTCTTGATTGAAAAGATTTTCTCATCAGAAACTCTTTTTTGATTAAATCTATCTGTCCTGGCCCAGAACTTAAAACATCAAGAACAATTAAATGAACATAGGATTTTATCCCTATTTACTTAGAGGAACAGATTCCATCTTGATCAACACCTACCTCTATATATAACTAGTAGGAGCCAACACATGCCCATATACCCATACATAGTATAAGTATGAAAGTAGTATCAAACTCAAACCACCTATATACAGGATAACTATGCTATCTCAGATCTAAAGATTATATGCACTGATATAATTTATGATAATACATTTACAAGAGTAAACTCCATGTGCTCGTCATAAATGTCACTGGTTCGACCTACTTATCATGTATAAGTGCTTATCATGTTTATTATATGACATGAGACTTACCATCCTATCTTATTTACATCTCATTTAAATAACTAGGGAACATACATGATTAAAATCTTTATGAATAAGTCATGTCCTTATTGTGAAGTATCCTCGATTGTGAACCAATTTATGATACTTTATACTAGAAATACTGTCACTCATATTCTTAACAACTTAAGAATAGAATTTCTAACAAAATATCAATGGACCTTTTCTATTACACATAAATATATTATATAAATGGAAAAGTGAAAATGCCTTTTGTTAATAAAATATCTACAAGATACATACTAAATGATATGCTGTAAGGCATACTACTAACAATCTCCCACTAGCACTAGAGCCATTCATTACAATACCTTAGACCCATCTTCTCAAGATATCGGTCTAACTGAACTTGTGACAAAGGATTAGTGAATGGATCAGCTAGATTTTTCAGCTGATGCTATTTCTGTATGGCTATATCGCTTTGCCCAACTATCTCTCTGATAATGTGATAGCGCCTTTCTATGTGTTTGGATTTCAAGTGAGACTGGGGTTCCTTATATCCAAACATCTTCTTTTACAGCATCTGGTGCGGCAATATACTCAGCCTCGGTAGTGGAATCTGCAGTTGTGCTCTATTTGGAACTCTTCCAACTGATTGCACCTCTATTACAAATGAACACATACCCAAAGGTAGACTTTCTATCATCGATATTTGATTGGAAATCAAATCAGTATAACCAACCAATTGCAAGTCTCCACCTCCATAAATCAAGAATAAATCCTTAGTTCTTCTCAAGTACTTAAGGATATTCTTGACAGCTATCTAGTGTTCCAAACCTAGATTGGATTGATACCTGCTAGTCAAACTAACAGCATATGCGATATCCAGCCTAGTACACAATATTGCATACATTAAACTTCCAATAACCGAAGCATATGGAATCTTGACTATTTTATCTCTTTCTTCAGGTGTCTTTGAAGACATCTCTTTAGAAAGGTGGATACCATGTCTCACTGGCAACAATCCTCTATTGGAATTAAGCATGTTAAACCTCTTTAACACCTTTTTCAAATATAGACTTTGGGATAAACCAATTATTCTTTTCGCTCTATCTCTATAGATGCGAATTCCAAGAATATAGGTTGCCTCCCCTAAGTCTTTCATGGAGAATGTATTTAACAACCATACCTTTACAATTGTCAACATACCTGTGTGATTACCCATCAACAGTATGTCATCCACATATAAGAGAAGGAAAGTGATAGCACTGTCACTAACCTTCTTATATACACATGGCTCATCCTCTTTTTTTATAAAACCAAATGATTTAATGGCTTCATCAAAATGGATGTTCCAACTCCTCGAAGTTTGTTTCGACCATAAATGGATCGCATTAGCTTGCATACCTTGGAACCATCTTGGGATTCAAAACCCCTAGGTTGTTCCATGAAAATGTTTACTTCAATGTATCCATTGAGAAAAGCTGTTTTGACATCCATCTGCCCAATCTCATAATCATAGTATGCAACTATTGCTAATAGAATCCTAATTGATTTAAGCATTGCAACAGGCAAGAAAGTCTCCTCATAGTCAATTCCTTGCCTTTGGCGAAACCCTTTCGCTACTAGCCTTGCCTTATAGGTCTCTACCTTTCCATCAGAACCAATTTTCTTCTTGAAAACCCATTTGTTCCCTATAGGTACAATACCTTTAGGTGAGTCAACAAGATTCCAAACTTGATTCTTATACATGGAATCAATCTCGAATTTCATAGCATTAATCCATTTTGAAGAGTCTAGATCTGATATAGCTTCTACATAGGTAAGTAGATCATCTCCATGATCTACTTCTTCATGAGTAGACAACTCTAGTTCTTCTTTATGAAGTAAACCATATCTCACTGGTGGGTGAGATACCCTGGTTGTTCTACGAGGAACAGTTGTAGATGTTTCATCAACGGGTGTAGGTTGACTAGATGGATTTATATCCATCTGATCTGTTGGTTGGTCCGAATTCTCCAATTCTCACTCTATTTGCCTTCCTTTGCCTCCTTCTTGAGCAAACTGTTGTTCAAGAAATGTAGCATCTCTACTTATCACAACCTTTTGTGATGTAGGCAAATAAAATAGTATCCTAAACTATCTTTTGGACATCCAACAAATCGACCCTTTTCTGATCTGGTTTCCAAATTATCAGTGTTCAGCTTTTTGATATAAGTTAGACAACCCCAAATCTTAACATGCTTAAGACTTGGTTTTCTTCCATGCCATATCTCATAAGGTGCGGAAGAAAATGATTTTGATGGAATCCTATTCAGAATATACAAATCTGATTCTAATGCAAATCCCCAAAAGGAGATTGGCATATCAGTATAGCTCATCATACTACGTACCATATCCAATAGGGTACGATTTATCCTTTTAGATACACCATTCAGCTGTGGTGTTCCTGGAGGAGTCAGCTGGGAAACAATGCCGTGCTCTCTCAAGTATTCATCAAATTCAGTACTCAAATATTCACCTCCACGATCTGATCGAAGAGCTTTAATACTCTTTCCTGTTTGATTTTCTACTTCAGATTTAAATTCTCTGAACTTTTCAAAGGATTCATGTTTGTATTTCATCAAATACAAATACCCAAACCTTGATTTATCATTAGTAAAGGTAATAAAATAATGAAAACTGCCTCTAGCCATTTCCTTAAATGGACCACATACATCACCATGTATTAGCTCTAAAATATTTTCAGCCTTAGCCCTTGTCCAACAAAGAGTGATCTAGTCATTTTTCCCTGAAGGCAAGATTCACAAGTTGGAGTAGCTCAGAGCCCAATGAGGAAAGAATCTCCATTTTCTCTAGTTTTGCAATCCTATCTTCTGCAACATGACATAACCTTAAGTGCCAAATATATTTTAAACTTGAGTTGATTTTCACCTTGGCATTGCATTCATTTAGATTGCTTGTATTAGATTTGTATTTAACATTATTGTCTAGATGATAAAGTCCATCATGCATATAACCCGAACCAACATATTGATTTCTAAAATAAATATTGCAAACATCATTTATGAACTAAAGTTCATAACCATCTCTAGTCAAACTAGATATAAAAATGATGTTCTTAAAAGGCATAAGGTACATGTATAACCTTATCTAAATACAAAACATATCCACACAAGTATAAAGATTTAGATCCTATGGCTAAAGCTTCAACAATTGAGCTTTTGCCAACCCGGAGTCTAATATCTCGAGAACGCAAGCTGCTACTTTTTCCTAGTTCCTGCATATCATAAGAATGTGAGAATTGGCACCAGTATCTAAAACCCAAGCTGTAGATGAACTATGAGTATCATCAGAATCTAAATAACAAGATATGGACATACCTTCCGAAGGTGTATCCTTCTTATTCTTAAGAGAAGCAAGATACTCTGGACAGTTCCTTTTTCAGTGCCCATCCTTCTGTTAGTGGAAACACTTTCCTTTGCTCCATCAGCTTTAGTCTTCCCTTTTTGTTTAGCTATTTTCTTGGAAGGACCAGGAATCTGAGGTTTCTTTTCTAATTGCCCTTCTTCTTGTTGGACTTTCTAGCAGAAAAAGATGCAATCAAAGTTACCTCTTTTCCTTTATTGCCTGGCATATTCTTTTGGGCAATAACCAGCATGTTGAGTAAACCAGCCAAGGTGAATACCTGTTTAGTCATATGGAATTTTGTTCACAAAATTCCCAAATGACTCAGAAAGGAACTAAAGGATCAATTCTGTTTGCAGTTGGAAATCCATGTTAAAGTCAAGATGTTCCAGCTGCTCAATTAGATGAATCAACTTGTGGACATGATCCCCAACATTCTGTCCGTCAGACATCCTCATGTGGAACAGCTGCCTAGATATCTCATACCTAGCTTTCCTACTGTGCTCACCATACAACTCTTGTAGGTGAAGGAGGATCTCACTCGCACTCTGCATGTTCTCATGCTACTTCTGTAACTCATTACTCATGGAAGCAAGCATGTAATATTTAGCTCTCATATCATGCTCCTTCCACTTGTCTAAAGTTTCATGTTCCTCTTAGGCGGCCTCTAGAGGTAAGGGACCAGGAACATTTGAGTCTAGAACATATCCTATATGTTCAAAGTTCAGGACAAGTTTCAAATTTCTTAGCCAATCAGACAAATTAGGTCCTATCAACCTATTGCGATCAAGTATGCTTGCAAGGATATTGGATGGTAGTGGTTGTTCTGTGCTCATTATTATTAGAAAATTAACTACAGAAAATAACCAGATTAATTAGTAAATGTATCATGTAATTAACCAAAATGATTATGGTCATTTAATCAAATTGGTCCTCCCACTAACTTAGCGAATCCTACACTTCCAAAGTAGAAAACAGAAATCCTAGTGTCACACCTTACCCCTCTGTAAGGCATAACATGATCCCATAGAATACCTAATGAACTACCGAACTTCACCTACCGATAACTCATTAAGTACCCTATAAGGGATTTTAAAACAATTTTCTTACTTTTTATATGTGGTGAGCATTTTCTAATAGGTATCAAAACATTTAATTAGAGTTTAAAAACTAGTTAAGATTTTTATCTCATTTTATTTTTTCGCAAATTTTATAAAAATTTCGACAGAGTGCCATCTATATTTTGAGAAAACAGTTCTTCAAATACCTGTAAAAAGCACTTCCAATGATTTATCTCAATAACTTCATCAATTCCACAGCCATCCCAACCAATTTCAATATCATTCCTCAATTTCCAAAATTCAACAATCATCAAAATACTATTAATTAATTTCATTCAAATTAAAACAAAATGCTTCTATTCATATTTTATTAAAGATAAAACAATTTATATACATCATTACAAAAATTTTACATTAAGAAAAATCCAAACTAAAATTTTTTACAAGTTTTACACAACTCTATACAACTTTATACAACTGCTCATAACCAATTTTACATGTCCATACAGTTACATACATTTACATACATCAAAATAATTTTTATAATCAGGGCATAAAATATACCTGATAGACTTCAGAGTAGGTAGCTCCTCAATCCTCAGCAGCTCACTCTACTGCTCCTCTAGTCTCAATATCTGCGACAGGAATAACAGCCATCGCTGAGTACTAGGACTCAATGGTGCACAACATACTAAAATAATCTTTATGCAGAATTTAAATCATATTTATTCAAAAATTAAACTGAACATGAGAAATAAATACAAAACATTATTTAGATCCATTTAATCCAACAATTTCATTTCGAAAGTCTCAAAACAAATTTCATAAAAACACATAGTTATATCTTGCCATTCGAAACAAATATCATCTCAATAGCTAGAGGCTAAGGAGAAATCACATCACAAGGCTAACTAGCTCAAATATATGGGAACCCATTCTTTTTCTTCTTCTACTAGCACACACCTCAACACTTCAGCTTGAGAAGGAATCAAAATTCGAAACTGATTTCCCCCACTAGTCATGCTAGTGAGGTATTCAAATATATGATCATGATACTGTGGTTTCACAACTATCTTAACAATTTACTAAACATTTATTGTCATTTCAAACACAAACAATTAATCTTTCAACAATTTAAATCAAAAGCATAATAAACATTTCAATCCAAATATGTCACAATTTAATATCTCAATTCATTCAAAAATAATTTGCAGAAGAAAATTTACAGAAATTCTATGTTATGCACAAACCTTATACGAGTCACCTCTTGGCCTTGACTCGATGTCTCGGGTTCTTTTCCTGTATTCTTTTCCACTAAAACACACAGTTTCGCAGTGTTTCAGTATCATAACTTATCATAAATCCAAAAATAAATTCAAATTTACTTATACCAAGCTTTAATATGCTAAGCTTGGCGTTCTTTAAAATTTGTGTTTTGGGGATACTATTCACTATACTATTCAAGTCAATTTGTTGACTTTCTAATGCTTAATAGATATGGGAATTCCAATTTCACCCACATACCACATTTTGTTTACTAAATTTGTTGGTTTTGGTTATTTACTCAAATTTTAAGTCTTTTAGGCAAATTTGCAAATTTTTAGTTTTGGTATTCTATGTTGCACTGTTCCTTTAGTCATGTTGCTGTTAGAATTTGGATAAGTTTTCTTCATAGAAATTGTTCCTTATTGTCTTAAATTTATTCTACTTTTTGAATCACTCCAATTAGAGTTTTTCAGCTCAAGTTATAGCCATTTGAATCATGGCTGCCGGATTAGCCTAACCCAGATTTTCTCAGCAAATTCTGGGTTCTGGCAGTTTTAGGTCACCAACTTTGGGTGGCCAAATGACTTGATTAAGGGCATAATTTGGGTTTGTGTTCTATATGAAAGTTTTAGGTCTATATCTCAGCTTTATACTGGTAAACTTTCAGGTCATTTACACCTCCCTAGCCCAAGCTATGGCAAAATGAACAAACGCTGTTCATTTAGTCATTTTTGTACAGGTCAGATTGTCTAAATCTGGATTTGGTCAATTTGTTCACTAAGTTTTAGTCACTTTTTAGACATAATTCCTAAATGAAAAATGTGTCATTTTGTGTCTAGTTTCATTCCCAATTGGCCTCACACCAATTGGGCTTGTAAATTTTTAGTTTTGGTCCCTGAAAAGGACCTTGGTCATGCTGCTTGCATACTGCCCACAACCAATCTGAATCTAAACCTAATTCTAACACTTCCAACACACATCAATTGGTCACAAATGACCATTTTTTAATCTTCAACAAGGTCAAACACATCATTTAACAAATTTTCACATTTTTGTCTTCCAAACATTATGTAACACCCCTCATCCGACTATAGTGTAGCCGAGCGTGACGTGCTACATTTGGTGCCGGAGCACCCTATCATATCTTACTTTATTCCTTTAATCATTTTCAAGTTATTATCTTTTAATATCATTTTTTTTTACGGAAAAACCAGTGGAGTTTCCCTTATTTTATTTCTATTTGGCGCATTTCATCATTCACCTGTTTGAAATTTTCAATAATATTTTACAATAAAAATCTCATTCATGCTAATCATAATTATCTCATCAATTATTCTCATAACCATCTCATATTTCAAATCTCAATCATATATCGCGATTTCATATTCATTTCCATGCATTTCCATTCATGCATAATTTATATATATAAATTCTCAAGTTTCATTAATTTACATGATTTATAAACTGATTACATAAATTCATTATTTACATGATCTACAAATTAATTACAATTCCATAATTGGTATTTTAACATACAATTCATAATTTACATTACAAATAATAACTAATTATAATGTACAAAATACATAATATGATCTATATGGGCCCTATCTACATGCATTGCTGAGGAGGTGACAACCTGGAATACTCTGCAGATCAGAACTCTAAAATCTCTATTTAGTATTCGCTGGGCTTTAACTTCAGTACCTACATGAGGAAACGAATCCATCGCGCTAAGCATTGTTGCTTAGTGGTGTAATAATATAGCAAGAAAATAATAATATACAAATAAAGGTAAAAATAAACCATAGTTCGAATAATTTAGATTTATAATTAATTTAGTTTCTAATATTAACTGTCCTCTATCCTGCCATGTTCTTCTTTGGAGGTGCTCAGTTTAGCAATTTGCATTAATAATGTACCAGATACGAATAATCTCAAATTTAAACTTATACTTATATTCTTATGTAAGTCACATTTGTAATATTATTTAAGTTATAATTCTTCTACTAGCCTTTTTATCACTTCCTTGATACTTTCTAAGTTGTTTACAATCATTTCGTAATATTTAAAATTTTTTTGGAACTAATTTAATTTACTTCACATTTATTTCAGAACTTCTTACTCATTTATTTGCTTTTTAGCATTTTTAATTGCTAATATTCGTAACTTATTTTAATAAATTAGACTGCCCAAGTAACCTATGATAGGCTGACTAAACTGGATAACAAGTCGTTGGCACTGGACACCGCGGTTCCTCGGGCCATCATACCATGGGACGCAGAACGTCAACCACGTATGCAATCAGTATGGCTAAAAATGTAACACCCCTCACCCGTCTACAGTGTAGTCGAGCAAGACGTGTTACACGGCGTGCCATAGCACCAGATCTTATCTGATTTCATTATAGTTCTAGATTTACTTGTTCAAAAACTTTATCTGAGGTTTAGGCTATTTTTACTTTTATCAAAATCTGACTAATTTGGAAATTTCAAAAATTTTAACTATAATTCGGCAACGTGCCGACTGTAATTTGGACTAACAGTTCTTCTGAACCTGCCAAAAACAATTTCAATATATACTCAATTTCTCAAACTTAATAGTCTCAAAAATTTTCAAACATAATGTATCTCAATACAGTATCCAGATTTCTCAGAAATCTCATCAGTTTTTCAACATCTCAATATTCACAAGTACAATCTCATTATAACTCAAATTCAATTCACATATTAAAATACTTACTTTGAGTAGCTTCCATAATTCATAGGTTAATTACATGAGTTTATTTTGTACAAGATATACAAATAATTTACAATGTGCTAGGAATGAACAATATACATAACATGTATAAAATGAGCCCTATCTACATGCATTGCTGAGGAGGTGACAATCTTGAACCCTTCTGACACTTCTGCAGATCTGGACTCCAAAAATCTCAGTTGACAGTCTACTGGTCTTACCTTCAGTACCTGCGCGAGGAAGCAATTCCATCGCGCTAAGCATTTCTGCTTAGTGGTGCAATAGTATAACAAGAAATAATATATACAATTAAAGAAAGAAATAAATCATAATTCATATACTCAAGAATCAATTTAATTTGGTATGGTATTTCTAGTATCAACGATCTTATATACTAGTTTGTTCCTCTTTGGAAGTGCTTAGTTTATAACTTTTCAGTAATACTGCCCAATATACAATTTATTCTAACTGTATTGTATTTCAAGTCTCTACGATTCTGCAATTTATATTTTTGTTATGTTTCTTTTGCTAATTTCTTTTACTCATTCATTCAATACTTAATTTAATTGTTCTGAAATTTCATTATACTTAACTTAACTTAGCTTTCTGAATTGAATAATGTTTTAAATGACTGCCCATATAGCCTACACATCGACTGCATCGATAAACGGATATACTAGCACTGGGTACCTCGGGCCGTCACACCATCGGTCACAAAGTATCTCGGTGTAAACAAGTGTGGCTAAAAAGCCATATAATCAATCAGGCATTAAGCCGAGTATAATAACACAAACTGTATAGCCATATGCTATTAAAATCATAGTATGGCATAATAAGCCATAAAACACAGTATGACGTAAAGTCATTTACAGAATAGCTGTCAGAATCCTATTGGCATGCCAACCTATCCAAACTAGTCAACTAGGCAAATTAGGGCATATTACAATATTACGTATTTAATTTTTTATTCATAGGGTTTATAGGGTTTATACATCTTTATGCCTTTCACTGGTCAATAAAATTATTGACCTTTTTATGCATCATGGATAGGTTGATTCTAGCATCAACATGTCACAATTTACAATTCAATATGTTGTTAATATAATGCAATTTACCTTTTTCACACGTTGGCATTCATTGCCAAATTACTTCAAGCATCATTTTATGTAATTACCAATTTTCAATTTTAGTATGCTAGATTGGTCTAGCTTAAAGTCCTATTTTCCTTGGTTTTTAGCTTCTGGTCAAAGAAGCAAAATTGTAGCTCTATGTCTTATTGCACGCGGGGCAAAATTTCAGGTCATTTCGAGTTGTATAGACCAAGTTATGGTCAATTTACTAAAGCTGGACAGATTGCACCTTTACTTCAAAATTTGGTCAATTTCTCAATTTTTGTGTGCTAGATTTGTCTAGCTTAAAGTCCTATTTCTCTTGGTACTATTCCCTTTAATTCATTTCATTAGTCAACCTATAATGTTTACCCTTGATGCACTCTATGTGAGTCAATTCTAATGTTACCAATTTCATTTCCAAGTGTATTGCATTTTATTGCAATTTACCGGATTTTGGTGTACTATTTTGACCTAGCAGGACGACCTAGTTCTCTCAGTTTTTGGGTTTCGGTCCAAACTACAAACTTGTAGGTCTATGTCTTATTGCACGCGGGGCAAAATTTCAGGTCATTTCGAGTTGTATAGACCAAGTTATGGTCAATTTACTAAAGCTGGACAGATTGCACCTTTACTTCAAAATTTGGTCAATTTCTCAATTTTTGTGTGCTAGATTTGTCTAGCTTAAAGTCCTATTTCTCTTGGTACTATTCCCTTTAATTCATTTCATTAGTCAACCTATAATGTTTACCCTTGATGCACTCTATGTGAGTCAATTCTAATGTTACCAATTTCATTTCCAAGTGTATTGCATTTTATTGCAATTTACCGGATTTCGGTGTACTATTTTGACCTAGCCGGACGACCTAGTTCTCTCGGTTTTTGGGTTTCGGTCCAAACTACAAACTTGTAGGTCTATGTCTTATTGCATGCGGGGCAAAATTTCAGGTCATTTCGAGTTGTATAGACCAAGTTATGGTCAATTTACTAAAGCTGGACAGATTGTATCAAAATTGGTCACTTTAGGTCATTTTAGGTCATTTTAGGTTCGGCCAGTTTTTGGACCCGAACTTGTGTAAGCTTTTTGACTTGCTTATGGTCATTTCTGGGCTTGGGTGACTTCATAAGACTTGTAGATATAGGTCTTAACTATTCATGGTCAAAATTTCAGGTCAATTGGATCTGTTTTGAGTGAGTTATGGCCTAAACACTAACTGCTGCCCAAATGGTCAGTTTTCAGGCCTTAAATGCACTAATCCGGATTTGGTCACTTTTTAAGGTCAGTTTCTAGGCAGAATTTTGGCAACATTTCTACATGAAAGTTGGTCTATTTGGTGTCTAGTTTCACCCCGTATTGGCCTCATACCAATTGGGTTCACAGTTTGGCACTTATGGCCTAATTTAGGTGCTGCCTTCGATACACAACTTGCACAATGCACATACACTCCCAATTTGATGTTCCTTCTTCTCCTCATTACTACAATATTCAATCAACAACACTTCCATATATATATATTGTACACAATTCCAGCAAAAATTCTGGGCAGAATACTCAATTGCACAAGGTACACAATACACCATTAAACTTCAACATTTACATCCACCCAAATTCAATGTGCATCAACACTTATGTTACACACAAACACTTCCATTTTAACTATACATACTGCCCACAATTTAATACCATTACATTTCATTAATAAATAACATATTCACACACACAAATTCATGATTTAATAGGCTGCCAATTTCAAGCTCAAATGTCCAAGTCTTCAAAATTTTGTTCAAAACCCACTTTCACATTGTCAACCTCACATGTACTCTTACAATTAAATTCTAACACTTATAATCACATAAATTGAGCATCATTAATCAACAATAATATGCATAAATTAACCATTTTCATGCTTCTCAAGGCTGCCCCAATTCAACAATTATCCAAGGTCTTCAACAATTCTTTCAAACTCCTAATTCAATCACTCAATCTCAACATATACATAAAGTTAATTTGCTAGGACCTCTAATTACCTTAATCAATATCATTTCCCATCAAATACATGTAAAGATAATTCAAACCTCTTTAGGTTCCATGGCTGCCAAATTCAATCACCATTAAATATTCATCCAATCCTTCTAATTTTTCAATAATTCAACTCATCTCAACCTTAGTACAAATTTTAATTAAGTGAGGTTGTGACACCCCTTACCCGTGTACAGTATACCCGAGTAAGTAATGCCACACGGTGTACTGGCACACTCTAATATACCTTACTTAATTTGTGTCATGCTTTTGAAGTTAATTTATGAAATTTGATTTATTTTAACCATTTATCAAAAGTATTATTCATTTGAGGTTCCGAAGATTTTAAAGAAAATCCGGCGGAGTACCGGCTAAAAATGGAGAAAACAGTTCTTCGGAACCTGTTAAAAACACTTCCAATATACAATTTCATTCATTCTCAACTCCAATATCATCAATAAAACTCAATATCAATATCTCAATAATTTGTCAATTTCAGGTCTCAACAACCTTTTCATTTCTCAAAACATCCCTTTCTTAGGGTTCTCATATATAAACAACCAATAAATACTCAAATTAATACCATCCATGACCATAAATCTTTATTATTTACATGAACCTCAAAATACATTACATAAATCCCAAATACATATGAGAAAATAAAAAGTTAATTACAAAATGACAAAATGACATCTAGTGTCCTACCAATGCACTGCAGGTGACGAGGTGACACGGACACTGAGCAGAACTGCCGGATGGACTCACCCAGTCTGTGGTCTACTGGGGTCGCGATCGGGATCTCCAGTACCTATGCATGGCAAAAGCAACGCGCTAAGCAATAATGCTTAGTGGTGCAATAATATAATAAAAGAAAATAGCAAGAAAATAAATGTGTATAGAATGTGTATGCTTTCTTTGTTTGGTATTGATATATTCATTGTTTCATTAGCGTTGTTCACTTTTATTCATTTGGTTGCCCCAAGTAACCTACACTAGACGATCGGATCGATAACGGGTAACCGCACCGGGTACCTAGTACCTCGGGCCGTCACACCATCGGTCACATATGCATCTCCCAGGTGCAACAAAACAACTAACAAGTCAGAATAATATCAGGCACAAGGCCAAGTCTCAATGCAAAGTCAGAATGGCTAAAAGCCATGAAATCACAGAATGGCATTTTGCCATGTGCAGTACTGCTAACTGAACCCTATTGGCATGCCAAACTATCCAAACTGTAGAAAGAGATGATTCTCATTGATTTCAATTAATCTGTACATGGGTATATATATACAATTGATTCCTATAATTGTGTTATACTAATTAGGAAAAAATCATAAATAAGAAATCCTAAATAGGAATACGTAATCACGTAATATACAGAGATTTAATATAGTGATTGACTTTCCATAACATAGTTATTGACTTTCCATTCCACTACACCTCAAGTTGGTGAATAGATGTTAATCATGCCCAACTTGTTACAAATGTAGTCAATCCTAGCTCCATTCGAGCTTTTGTGAAAATATCTCCTAATCGCTCTCCGCTTTGATGTGTCCTGTTGAGATTATCTGTTGTTGAATCTTTTCACGAATAAAGTGACAATCAATCTCAATATGTTTGGTCCGCTCATGAAACACCGGATTAGAAGCAATAAGAAGAGCATATTGGTTAACACACCACAATTTCGCAGGTAGGGAGGTCTTAAAAACTGTCTCAGCTAGTAATTGAAGGATACACATTACCTCACATACTGATTGTGCCATGGCTCAGATTCGGATTCAAAGACTAGATCAAGAAACTACACTCGCTTCTTGCTTCTCCCAGACACCAAATTTCCGCCAATAACCCCGCCATATCGAGTAGTTGACCTCCTGTCAACCTTAGATCCATACCCGTCGGCATCTGAAAAACATTCAACATTCAAAGGCCCATGATTGCTATATAGCAAACCTCTTCTGAGCGCCTTCGATAACACAAGATTTGTTCTAAGGCTTCCCAATGAGCAAATAGCTTGGGGAAGACATAAACCGACTTACCATACTAACGGCATAAGCAATGTCAGACGAGTGACCGTAAGGTAGTTCAATTTTCCTACCAATCTCCAGATCTCTCTGGATCTTCAAACAACTCACTATCCCCGCTAACAGCTTGTAAAGTTGGAGTCATTGGTGCGCTACAAGGCTTAGCACCTAATTTTCCTGTCTCACAATAGATCGAGGACATATTTTCTTTGAGACAAGAAAATACCCTTCTTACTTCTTATAACTTCGATACCCAAGAAATACTTTAACAATCCCAAGTCTTTGGTCTGAAACTGAGTTTGGAGGAAGGTTTTAAGAGATGAAATACCTGCAGAGTCACTCCCAGTGATGACAATGTCATCCACATAGACTACCAAGAGAATTAGGCCAGCCTCAGATTGCCTATAAAATACTGAGTGATCACACTTACTCTTTTGCATACCAAATTCCTGTACTGCTTCACTGAATCTCCCAAACCATGCCCTAGGACTTTGTTTCAAGCCATAAAGAGACTTCCGAAGCCTACAAACTTTATCCAACTCCCCCTGAGCAACAAACTTAAGTGGTTGCTCCATATACACCTCCTCCTGAAGATCACCATGAAGGTAAGTATTCTTGATATCCAATTGATGCTGGGGCCAATCATATGTATCTTGTTCTGAGATATACAATCGAATAGAAGTAAGTTTAGCTACAGGAGAAAAAGTATCGAGTAATCAACCCCATATGTCCGAGCATATCCTTTGCTACAAGGCGTGCTTTTAACCTAGCCACGTAACCATCAGATTTACTTATCAGAATACCCATTTGCATCCAATAGCTTTCTTACCAAGTGGGCAAAGGCAATAGTTCCCATGTACCATTAGCATCTAAAGCCTCCATTTCCTCTTTCATAGCATCACACTAGCCAGATGAGACAAAGGCCTCATTAATGATTAGGGATAGGAACAGAGTCTAAAGAAGTAACAAAACACCGAGAACAAGAAGACAATTGATTATAAGAAACAAAAGAAGAGATAGGGTAAGTACATGAACGTTTACCTTACGAAGAGCAATGGGTAAGTCTAGATCGTAATCATGATCGATGATGAGAGACAGAATCGCCCAACGAAGTAGCCGTGGAGGATCTCGAGTCGAATGTCCAATCTCCCGGAATAAACATGAACAACGGAGGTCGAGTAGGTCTAGAGACGTAGGAACAGTGTGGGAGAGGACTAGACATTGGTTGGACAGTATATATTAAGAGATCATCCTCCTCCCCCTGACTCTCATACACAGATGATGGAGGAAAAAATGGAGTGGACTCAAAAAATATGACATCTGCAGAAACAAGATATCGATTAAGAGTAGGAGAGAAACAACGGTACCCTTTTTGGAGCCGGGAGTACCCAAGGAAGACACATTTGAGAGATTTTGGATCCAATTTAGTAACCTGTGGACGAACATCACGCACAAAACAGGTACAACCAAAAATACGGGGTTCAATAGGGAACAAAGATTTTGTAGGAAATAAAGTAGTATAAGGAATATCCCCATTAAGGACAGAAGACGGCATGCGATTGATCAAAAAACATGCCGTAGAAACTACATCCGCCCAAAAGTGTTTAGGTACTTTCATCTGAAAAAGAAGAGCACGAGTTACCTAAAGAAGATGACGATTTTTCCTTTCGGCCACGCCATTTTGGGATGGGGTATCCGCACAGGAAGACTGATGAAGAATGCCATTTTGTGTCATATAAGAGTGAAATTGTGCTGAAAAGTATTCTTTGGCATTATCACTTCTTAATATGCGCACAGAAATATTAAATTGAGTTTTGATTTCATTACAAAAGGCACAAAAGATAGAAAACAACTCAGAACGATTCTTCATTAAATATAACCAGGTAACACGAGAGTAATCATCAACAAAAGTAACAAAATAACGAAATCCAGTTTTAGATGTAATAGAACAAGGACCCCAAACATCAGAATGAACTAACTCAAAAGGGAATGAAGCCCGTTTATTGACTCTAGACACAGAAGGCAAACGATGATGTTTTGCAAACCGACACGACTCACATTCTAAGATCGATAAAGATCAAATTGAGGACACAGCTTCTTCATGGTAGACAAAGAAGGATGACCCAATCTACAATGAGCTTCAAGAGGTGTTAAGGTACTGGAGCAAACAAGCGACCGCGGTACATGATTTTCCAGAATGTAGAGACCGCCTGACTCGCGTCCTCTACCAATAATCTGCTTCGTCATAAGATCCTGAAACAAACACTGATCAGGAAAAAAGGAAACATAACAATTTAAGGTACGAGTAAGTTTACTAACAGAAAGTAGATTAAAAGAGAATTTTAGTAGACACAAAACAGAAGACAAAGAAATTGACGAAGTCGGGTTCACAGCCTGCAACCCATGACACAAGAAGTAGAACCATCGCCTAAAGTAACAGAGAGGAAGTGAGATTAGATCAAAAGCGGATAGAAGACTAGAATTACTGTCATGTGATCTGCTGCACCGTAATCAATAACCCATTTGGATGAAGAAGACACAAGGCATGTAGTGGATTTACCTGACTCAGCGATCGCAATGACAGGGGAACTGGTAGGCTTTAGAGATGCCTGATACTGGGAAAATTGTGCAAAATCCTCTGTAGATACCAAAATAGTTTTCTCAGAAGAAGATACTACAGAATTCTCTATTGCCATATTTGCCATCTGTGATCGCCGATTTTTTTCTCAAGTTGCGGACAATTATATTTTGAATGGCCGTGCTCATGGCAATAATAACAAATGACTCCTCTTGAGTCTGATTAGAACTAGCCTCTCCATTACGCCGATTACTTCGCTGTAATTCCTCCTCTACTTCCTCTTCTATTACCCTCGTTGTCCATTTGGATTACGCTAATAAGAGCACTACCGGCAGTCGTGAAGATTGAGTACTCTGCATTTAAGGACCCGTGTGAACATTTCATGCAAAGAGGAAATCTCGAATCGAGAGAATGAGATTTAGCAGTCTCATACTCAAGGAAGGCCTGCAAGAAAACTCATAACAGCTTGCTCGTTGGGCTCACTGAACTTTTACATCGTGACTAAAAGGCAACAATACATTAAGTTCCTCATATACCCGCTTAAAATCCATAAAATAAGCCGTGAGAGACTTATCCTCTTTCTCAACACGGTAGAATGCCTTACAAACATCATAAATACGAGATATTCCTTTACTGTAATACATAAAATCTAAGTAATCCATCAATTCCTTAACAAATTCACAGTGATTAATTAAACTAATTACCTCACTATGAATCGAGTTCCGAAGCTGCAAAAACAACCGAGCATCCTCCCTTAGCCAAGTTTGTCGTGTATCATCAGTGGGTGGATCTTTAGTAAGGTGATCATCCTTATCAATGCTACGCAAATAGACCCTAACAGTCTTACTCCACTCCAGGTAATTCGAACCATTAAGTTTGTGTTCCGTGATCTTAGTCATCACCGGAATCACATCAGAAATAATATTCTTATTGTCTGCCATTTGTTGAGACAAAGAAAACTAACCGAAAGGCTCTGATACCATGTAGAAAGAGATGATTCTCATTGATTTCAATTAATCTGTACATGGGTATATATATACAATTGATTCCTATAATTGTGTTATACTAATTAGGAAAAAATCATAAATAAGAAATCCTAAATAGGAATACAGAATACAGAATATACAGAGAAATAATATAGTGATTGACTTTCCATAACATAGTGATTGACTTTCCATAACACAAACCAATCTTGTTAGGTATACTAGGGCATTTGAAACTCTTAAATTTGTCAATTTGTGAATTTCAACTTTTTTGGTGTCACTATTCATCATTGGTCAACAAAAATGTTGACTTTTGGAATAAAAATGTGTACATTGCCTTTGGCACTCCCAGCATACCACATTTGGTGTTTAAAACTTGTTGGCATTAAGTGTTAATACCATTTCAAAGTGTAACCCACACAAGCAGAAAATTTCAGTTTTGGTGAGTCAACTTTACTGTTCCATTGGATACTGTTACTGTTGGAATTTGAAGAAATGTAAAACATGAAAGTTGTTCCTTATTTTGTCTAGTTGAATTTCCTTTTTTGAATCACTCCATTTGGAGTTTTGTAGCTCCAGATATGGCTCAAAAACCTAAGCTGTCCGGATATGCATTCTGCAGAAATTTACCATATCTACAGTGCATGAACAGTAACTTGAGTCACTTGGTTGAATGGGTTATGGCCATAATTTGGGGTAGGTTCCTTCATGAAAGTTGTTTTTCTATGTCTTAACTTGTTTTTGTAAAAATGTCAGGCCAATTGACAAAATCTACAGTGAGTTATGGCCAAATGAACAGTTACTGTTCATTTAGTCAATTCTGCAGAGGCAGTTTCAGGGTTCCGGATTGGGGCCAAGTTTTGGTTCTCTTGCTTTGGTCTTTTGGGCATGGTTTCTTCAGCAAAAATATGCCATTATAAGCCTAGTTTCATGTCCAATTGGCCAAACATCAATTGGACTAACACAGCCCAAGTTATGGCAGTGCAAAAGGACTGAATTTTCAGTCCCTATGCTGCTGTCATAGGGCAGTTTATACCTTGACTTTGCCCCACCATTTTTCAGTCCCATTTATGGTCAACATTTCCAAAATGGTCACTTATTGACCATTAGAGTGTTCTTTAATAGGTTGGTCAGCCAAGTCACTTTTTCATGCTTCAAAACCCTAGTATCCAAGGCAATTTACCCATAACCCTCCATTAGCACCCTAGTTCAACATCTATGTAAATATATAACTTAAATACAATCTCCAACTCATGCTAAGTCCATTAAAAAAACATTCAAAACACTCCCTTATTGTTTCTTCTTAGGGCTGCTGAAATTGAAGTGTTCATACCCATAGGTTTTTTGTTCATTTAAACTACAAATCTTACTAAGTTCAAGTCCAAAATCATGGAAATAAAGAGTTTAATGGGTATAAATGCACTAACCTTGTTTGGGCAGAATTTCCAAAGCCCTAAACCTCACTTTTCTTCCTTTCCTTGGCTGCCAAAAGCTTCTTCAAGTGATATGGTCAAGGTTTAATGAAAGGGGTTAGGGTTTAGCGGTGGAAACTCATGGGAAATGGAGGTAATGAAAGAAAATTTTCATGGAGGGAGGAAGAAGAGAGGATCACGTTTTTAAGGAAGAAGAAGAAGAAGAAAGCAGCTGGTTTTTTAATTGTTTAGGTCTTCTTTTATCTCTTTATTAGTTAGTCAAATAATGGCTAAATTTTGATTGGTCATAGTTTTTCTTAATGACATCATAATTCCCATTTACTTACTTTTCTTCTTACTTTTGTTTTCTTATTTTCATTTCCCATTTCTAATAAATTTTTCATCAATATTAATTCATATTTTATGTCATATTAATTATTTACTCAACTGGACAAGTCGGCAAAAAATCACCTCTGAAGGCGAAATGACCAAAATGCCCTCCGTTTGGCTTAATGGGTCAAAATTGTCTGTACCGATTGAAAAATTTTTCTAGGTATTTTCTTGGCATTCTAATGCCATGGGAACCTCAATTACCCTTCTCTAGAGTCCCAAAAATTATTTTATAATTTTTTCCCCGGGTCTAGGGCTCCTCGTTGCGAGAACCGCAACTTCCCTCCGATTACCCATCGCTTGGGCACCAGCTCGTTTTGCTTGGTTGTATTTTATTTCTAAAATTTTTACTAAGTGTTTCTTATTAATATTTGAGTTAATTATGGTTCCTAACTTTAGTTTAAATATTTTTCCGGACGTTCTAGCTGTCCGGACCGACACCTGGCCACCGAATAAGAGGATGTACGGAGTGGTTACCAGGAGGGTGTTACAACTCTTCCCCTCTAATTTAAATTTCGTCCTCGAAATTTACCTGATGCAAACAGTTGAGGGAACTATTGCCTCATCGACTCTTCACTTTCCCAAGTTGCCTCCTCGGTGTTGTGGTGCTTCCAAAGCACTTTCACCAATGGAATTTGCTTGTTTCTCAACTCTTTCACTTCCCGAGCCAAGATCCGTAGAGGTTCTTCTTCATATGTCAAATCCGGCCGTATTTCAATTTCTTCTCTGGAGATGACATGTGAAGGATCTGAGCGGTATCTCCTAAGCATGGATACGTGAAACACATTATGGATCTTGTCCAGCTCTGGTGGTAAAGCTAGCCTATAGGCTACTGGACCCACACGTTCAATGACTTCATATGGGCCAATGAACCTAGGGCTTAACTTACCTTTCCTTCCAAACCTCAATACTTTCTTCCATGGTGACACCTTGAGGAACACCTTGTCGCCAACCACATATTCTATTTCTTTTCTCTTCAGGTCGGCATAAGATTTCTGTCTGTCTGAGGCAACCTTCAAGTTGGCTTTGATCAATTTTACTTTGTCCTCAGTCTGTTTCACCAGGTCTGGCCCTACCAGTTTATCTTCGCCCAATTCAGTCCGGCCTGCTGAGTTCTACATTTTCTCCCATACGAAGGCTTCATACGGAGCCATTTGGATACTAGCTTGGTAGCTATTGTTGTATGCGACTCGCGATGGAAGATATCTATCCCAACTTCCTCAAACTCAATGACACAACTCCTCAAAGATATCCTCAAGGACCGACAAGGATTTCACGTTATTGTTATCATTTCAATTCAATATTTGTATCAATTTCATGGGTTTCAATTGTTTACCTGGATTACTCTTTCGGATTGCCCATCTGTCTGAGGATGGAAAGTCGTCTTGAAATGGAGTTGTGTACCCAAGGATTCATGCAACTTCTTCCAGAATCTCGATGTAAACCTTGGGTCTCGATCAGATATGATGGAAAGTGGAATTCCATGCAGTCTAACTATCTCACTGATATACAATTCTGCTAATCTCTCTAGTGAGTAGTCAGTCCTAACTGGCAGAAAGTGTGCTGACTTTGTCAATCTATCAACTATCACCCATGCTGCATCATGTTTCTTCCGGGTGAGAGGTAGACCACTTACAAAATCCATGGTGACCCGATCCCATTTCCATTCAGGTATGCGTATAGGCTGTAGCAAACCTGATGGAACTTGATGTTCTGCCTTGACTTGCTGACATGTCAAGCATTTAGTCACATAGTAGCTCAATTGATAAGAGGCGAAGCAAACCCGTGAGCTGATAAGGGTTCGAATCCTAGCTCTGCAGGGCAAAGGGATTGAACTCCACCAAAGCGGACAGTACCGTGTGAGTCGCACCGCCGGCCTCTAGGGGGGTACGCCGGCAAGATGGCCACCCAGAGAGGGGCTTGAGCTGGGGCCCGCTAAGTCGGGATGTGACAGAGGTAAGGAAAACTAGCACTAACCTTTTATGGAGCTTGATCAAACTTCATCAAAAGCTGCCCTTTTTCCTCTCTATGTGTTGCCCATGATGTGTAGAACAATTTTAATAAAGAAACTTATAGGAAAAAATGGCTTGATCATGGGTTGATGAAGCTTGCTTCATGGACATCCATGGATGAGCTTGGGAGAGAAAATAAAATTCGGCAATGGTGATGAAGGAGTGAAGAAGATGAATGGTTTAGTGGAAAATGCTGTCCACTTATGGTTTTATACCCCACTAAACATTTAAATAATAGTTAAAATAATTAAACTTTCATAATTCTAATTATAGCCCCCATATTTCCTTTAATTGCATTTCATTTATAATTTCATTTTTCATGGAATTTTCAAAGTTTAATTCCATTTATTTTTAATGGACATTGAGGTCAAAAGGCAACTCTAGGTGTCAAATGACCAAAACACCCCACTTTGGGTTATATTCTCGATTTTTCGGTAACATCGATTTTTGTCCGTTTCTCAATTTTTCGTTTTTCTTTGTACTAATTTATTAATTTTTTTTAATAATTCTAGTGTCAATTATATTTCAATAGACCTTTACTTACATCCCGGAATTAAATTTTGAGGGTTCCCCGCTATCTAGGGTCGGCAACGGCCTTCCCAGTGCGGTCACCCATCGCTGCGGTGTCGGCTCGTTTAACTTAGCTTCATTTTCTCTCTTTCATTTTTGTTTGATTTTTCTTGTATTTTCTTTTTATTTATTTCATCATTATATGTCTGTTCACTATCACCGAAGTGTAGTTCCAGACATTCTGACTTGCCTAGACTGTTATTTGGCCACTAGAGCAACATAACGTACAGAACACGTACAGTGGGGATGTTACAAAAAAGCGATGATAACACATAATCGGGCATTAAGCCGTGAGTGAGGGCATAAAAGCCATGAATACGGGCATAAAGCCATGAATACGAGCATAAAGCCATGAATACAGTCATAAAGCCTTTCGCAGTACTGCTAAAACAATACCCTATTGGTATGCCAAACTATCCAATCTAACACACATGTCTAGGTAATACAATGGCACATAATATCATTAAATATTAATATATTGTGTTTTATGACTTCATTATTTCATGATAAATTTCAATTACAATTTATACATTTATTTGATCATTTATATGATCACAATTCACATCAATTATCCTTTTATAGCATTGTACTCAAAGTACTTTTCCTTTCTACAATAATGAGAACTAACGTCTCATTCATACATTAATATGGTTCATTTATTCATTCATTATGTTATTCATATTGATCATGATTCAAAATAATGGTTCACATGTACCATTGTATTCAAAACATTTTTCCTCTCTCATTTATCCATTTTATGAATTCTATTTGTGATGGGCATATAAGCCCTAACTACCTATTCACATCAATTAGGTGGCTTCCTTTTCATGTTTCAAGCAATCCATGAAAATTTCATGGATTTCAAATTTATGGACTTAATTTCCCTTTAACATTATAGTTCTTATACTTTGTGTCTTTATATTACTATTCACATTTCTATTCACTCAAATTATTGACTTTTTAATACATAATGAATTTATTGAACCTAAGTTCTCCAAGATACCACATTTTGCATTTTATTTTTGCTGGTATTGATTTTCAATACCATTTCAAAGTTTATCTTATGTTATTCAAAATTTTCAGATTTCATACCCTAGATTTACTGTTCCATTGGTCATTTGTATAGTAGGAATTTGACAAAATTATCTTCATGAAAGTTGTTCCTTATTGTGTCTAGTTACATTTCATTTTTTGAATCACTCCATTTGGAGTTTTGTAGCTCAAGTTATGGTCATTTTACCATAACTGTCCGGATTAACCTGTACCTAGAATTTCTGGGCAATTTGGTTTTGCCAGATTTGGTGACCTAAGTTTAGTTAGCAATTTGACTAAGTTATGGTCATAATTTGGATTTGTGTTCTTCATAAACGTTGTAGGGCTATGTCTCAACTTTTGGCTGGTAAAATTTCAGATCAATTGAACTTGCCTACATTGAGTTATGACCATTTGAAGAAACACTATTCATTTGGTCATTTTCCAGGGACAGCATGTTGGTCACCCGGATTAGGGTAATTTTTAGGTCAACTTATTTTAGTTTTATGGGCAGGATTTCTTTACCAAAGTTGTGCCATTATGTGTCTAGTTTTATTTCCAATTGGCCTTGCACCAATCGAACCTACACAACTCAAGTTATAGCTGCCCAAACATGCTGGACTCACATTTAGACCTGCAAGGCACTCAAGGCAGCACACCAAACCTCACATTCAAAGCTACAATTCACTTCAATTCCTTATTATACTCAACCAAATGGTCACTAATTGACCATTAAAACTCCACATAACATTAAAATACAATAACCCTCAATTCATCACAAACCCTAATTAATCAAAGTCTCAATCTCATGCAACTCCTAAAATCCCCAACTCCAATCCTTATATACACATCAATTGACATCAATACACAAATTTAATTGTAAGTAAATCATCAAAACCCTTACACTCTCTTGGCTGCCAAAATTTGAAGTGGTCCTATCATGCATATTTTTCTTCTTTTTCCACAATTTCTAGTTGATTTATTTTGTATCCTAACATGAA
Organism: Hevea brasiliensis; assembly: GCF_030052815.1. NCBI lineage: Eukaryota > Viridiplantae > Streptophyta > Magnoliopsida > Malpighiales > Euphorbiaceae > Hevea > Hevea brasiliensis. The sequence continues at coordinate 96,109,096 of NC_079497.1, forward strand.
AACAAGAAAAAAGAGAGAGAGATAGCACTAACCTTTATGGAGAGATCTTCTCCCTTCAATTTCCTTCACTTTCTTTAGCTTTCTTGGCAGCCAAACACCTTTCTAAGTGGTGTAGACAAGTTTTAATAAAGGAGGTCTAAGGTTTTGTGGAGGGAAATCAATGAAAATTAAGAGAGATGAAGAAATATTTTTCATGGAAGAGAGAAAGATAAGAGATTTCCGGCAATGAGAGACAAATGAGGAAGATGGCTATTTTGTTTTTGCTTTTATCTCCTTTTTAATAATTTTAAATATGCTTGTTGTGTTGTGATTGGTGAAGACCTTCTTAATGACATCATGTAATGTCATAATTAGGTATTTTCCTTTATTTTCTTTTCTTTTCTTCTTTACTCATTTTTAATTTAATTTTTAGCAATATTTATTCATATTTTATATCATAAAAATTATATACTTAACTGGACAAGTCAGCCAAAAATCATATCTGAAGACGAAATGACTAAAATGCCCTCTATTTGGCTTATTTAGCTAAAATCGTCTGTATCGATCTAAAAATTTTTCTAAGCCTTTTCTTGGCATTCTAATGCCATAGAAACCTCAATGACTCTTCTCTGGAGTTCTAAAAATTATTTCATGAATTTTCTCAAGGGTTTAGGGCTTCTAGTTGCGAAGACTGCAACTTCCCACTGGGTTACCCATCGCTCGGGCACCGGCTCATTTAACTTGATTGTATTTTATTTCTAAATTTTTTTCTAAATTTTTCTTATTAATATTTGAGTTATTTATGGTTCCTCACTTTAGTTTAAATATTTTTCCAGACGTTCTAACTGTCCAGACTGACAGTGGTCATCAGAATAGTAGAATGTACAGAATGGAAATAGTGAGGGTGTTACACCCTAGGTGCCAAAACCCTAGCTACACTAATTGTTACATTTAATTAATTATAAGCATACTAACATCACTCCATCACTCAATTAAGCTTTCTAACATAATGAATTCAATCAAAACACAAGCATTTCCATCACAAACCCTAGCTGGCCGAATTTACTTCTAGTCCTCCAAGGATGTTTTCATTTCATTTTAAGCATATTTATAAGTTCTTTATGCTATAAATACATTGATTAAACTAAAAATGTCAAGTTTGCTTACTAACCTTATGTAGAATTTTCTTTCTCTTCCAATCTCTTCCTTTCTTTTTTCTTTCTTCTTCAATCTCCTCTTCTAGTTGCCAAAATAAGTTATAACTATGGTGAGTAATTTTTCTATGGTGGAATTTTGTAATATTCAAGCTCACAAAAGAGCTCTAATGGAGGTTTTGTGGAGAGGTAGAGGTGAGAGAGGTGGGAGACAGCATGGAGAAGATGAAGTCCTTTTTTTTTTCTTTCTTTTCTTTTTCTTTTATGAATTTATCCTTTAGGAAGACCATAAATTGAATTAATTAAATTTTAGTTATAATATTTATTGCATCATGCATGATGTCATCACTTTTCATTTTTCCTTTTTCCTTTTTCTTTTTTTTATTTATTTTTCCATTTATTCTTTAATTTAATTTCTAATTCTAAAATTTTCTTTTCTCTTATTTTATTTGACAGTTAGGTCAGGAGTCAACTCTAGGGGTCAATTGACCAAATTGCCCTTCGCCGGTTCAACCCAGTTTGTAAACAATTCAATATTTCTTCTGGATTCCTAACCTAATTATTTGATCGGCTTAACAATTCTTTTTCATGATTTTCTCTTTTTCATGATTTTCTCTTTTCCACTGTGTTCGCAATAGTCCTAAGGACCGCCGCGTCACATTTTACAGCTCGAAATTTGAGTTTAAATTGACTTCGCAATCCTTCCCAAGAAGGTCACCCATCGCTGTGACTCTCGGCTCATTTAACCTCTTATGTTTTGTTTTTCTTATTTATACTTAACTAATTGACAATTACAAATTATTTGTGTTTAGGGCTTATCCAGTTGTCTTAGATGTGGTTCTAATCCTCTTAATTGACCAGACCGACACCGGTCACTGAAACAGTACAATATGCCAGGCTATGCCAATAGGGGTATTACAATTCTCCCCCCCTTAAAATAAATTTCGTCTCGAAATTTTACCTGGTATCAATCTCTGAACAATTCCTCATGTCTTCCTCTCGTTCCCAAGTAGCTTCTTAGCCCGAATGATGGTTCCACAACACTTTCACTAACGGTATCTGTTTGTTCCTCAGCTGCTTCAACTCATAAGCCAGAATCTCTATGGGTTCTTCCTCATATGTGAGGTCTGGATTCACTTCAATTTGTTCCACTGGTAGTACATGAGATGGGTCTGATCGATACCTCCTCAACATAGATACATGTAAGACATTATCTATCTTTTCTTACTTTGGAGATAGTGCCAAACGATATGCCAAAGGACCCACTCTCTCCAGAACCTCATATGGCCCGATGAAATGAGGACTCAGTTTCCCCTTTCTGCCAAATCTCATAATTATGTTCCAACGGGAAACGTTGAGGAATACTTTCTCACCCACTGCATACTCAATATCCCTTCTCTTTAAATCAATGTAGAACTTCTGACGGTCTGATGCAGTCTTAAGTCGATCTCTGATCACCCTGATCTTCTCTTCAGTTTGCTAAACAATTTCAGGCCCAATCATCTTCGTTTCACCTTTTTCATCACAACAAAGGGGGGTTCTACATTTTCTACCATACAAAGCTTCATATGGAGGCATCCCGATGTGTAGGTCCAATTGATATTTGGCCAATTGGACATAAAACTAGGCTTGCAATGGCACATTTTTGCTGAAGAAACCATGCCCAAAAGACCAAAGCAAGAGGACCAAAACTTGGCCCCAATCCGGATACCACTGAAACAAATGCAGAATGACCAAATGAACAGTAACTGTTCATTTGGCCATAACTCACTGTAGATTTGGTCAATTGACCTGAAATTTTTACAGCAACAAGTTAAGACATAGACAAACAACTTTCATAAGGAAACCTACCCCAAATTATGACCAGAACCTAATCAAATCATTGAGCAAAGTGAAGTTTATCAGATCGAGATTTCCAGAATTTTCATTTGAGCAGCAATGTTTGGAGGACTATAACTCTCTCTAGAAAACTCGGATTTAGGCGATTCTTGAACCGATGGAAACCTAAGGTATGGTAGAACATTTCATAAGAAGAAAGTTAGACCAAATTATGAACTTAACTTGATCAAATTACTGACCAAAATTGGACTAAAAATCTGCCAGACCCAAAATCTCAAAGATGAATAAAGGCACGTGAACAGTAAACTTATTTTGGCCATAACTTGAGCTACAAAACTCCAAATGGAGTGATTCAAAAAAATAAATTTAACTAGACAAAATAAAGAACATTTTCTATGAAGGAAGTTTTGTCAAATTCCAACAGTAAATCGACCAATAAAACAGTGCAACTTCGGAGCACCAAAACCGAAAATTGGCAATTTTGCCAAAATGACCTAAGCTTTGAGAAAGTGATCAAAACCAACAAGTTTTAAATGAAAAATGTAGTATGTTTGAAGTGCCAAAGTCAATGTACATATTTTCTATGCAAAAGTCAACATTTTAGTTGACTAATGAAGTAAATAGTGACATGAAAACTTGAAATAAGCTTGGAAATGGATTTGGTAATTGATTCCAACAAGTTTTAAATGCAAAATGTGGTACATCGGGAGTGTTAAAACCAATGTACCTATTGTCTATGCAAAAGTCAACATTTTTGTTGACCAATGAGGTGAATAGTGACACCAAAACTTGAAATTCAAAATTTGAAATTAGAAATGCATCTAGGGGACTTTAAATTGCAATTGGCAATTAATACTAGTAAATGTAAAACTCAAAATGTGGGATCTTGGTGTAATTAAAATTAATATATCCACTAAGTATGAAAAAGTCAACATTTTGGTTGACTAGTAAGGTGAATAGTAATCAAAATGATTGGTAAATTAAGATGAAAACTTAGAACCAATTCTAAGCTTAAATACTTAGAATTGTATGACAAATGTAGACTATGCATCCTAGTCAAAATTGTTAAAAAGGAATTAAGGCCATAAATTTGAAATCCATGAAATGTTTATGGATTACTTGAAACATGAAAAATAAGTCACCTAATTGATGTGAATAGATAGTTAGGGCTTATATGCCCATCACAAATGGAATTCATAAAATATTAGTAACTCAACTTGAAATATAAAATTTGTAATTACATAAGTAGATTCTTGAATGTATAAATGAGAAAGGAAAAATGTTTTGAATACAATGGTACATGTGAACCATTGTTTAGAATTGTGATCAATATGAATAACATAATGAATGGATAAATAAACCATATTAATGTATGAATGAGACATTAGTTCTCATTATTGTAAAGAGGAGAAGTATTTTGAGTACAATGGTATAAAAGAATAATTGATGTGAATTGTGATCATATAAATGATCAAATGAATGTATGAATTATGATTGAAATTTATCATGAAATAATGAAGTCATAAAGCACAATATATTAACATTTTAAAATATCAAATGCCCTAGTATACCTAACAAGATTGGTTTGGATAGTTTGGCATGCCAATAGGGTATTGTTTTAGCAGTACTGCGAAAGGAAAGGCTTTATGCCTGTATTCATGGCTTTATGCCTGTATCCATGGCTTTTATGCCCGTATTCATGGCTTTATGCCTGTATCCATGGCTTTTATGCCCGTATTCATGGCTTTTATGCCGATTATGTGATATCATGGCTCTTTAGCCATACTGACTGCATACGTGGTTGACGCTCAAGTCCCATGGTATGACGCCCGAGGCACCGCGGTGTCCAGTGCCAACGACGTTATCCATCCACTGCCTAGTATAGGTTACTTGGGCAGTCTAATTTAGTATTATTAAATTCTGTAAGCTAAGTTAAGTTAAGTATAATGAAAATCCAGTACAATTAAATTAAGTATTGAATGAATAAGCAAAAGAGATTAGCAAAAGAAACATAACAAAAATATAAATTGCAGGACCGTACAGACTTGAAATACAATACAGATAGAATAAATTATATACCTGCTAGTACTACTGAAAAGTTATAAACTAAGCACTTGTGACACCCCTTACCCGTGTACAGTATACCCGAGTAAGTAATGCCACATGGTGTACCGGCACACTCTAATATTCCTCACTTAATTTATATCATGCTTTTGCATATAATTTATGAAATACAATTTATTTAAACCATTTATCAAAAGTATCATTCATTTAAGGTTCCGAAAATTTTAAATAAAATCCATGAGTACCGCTAAAAATGGAGAAAACTGTTCTGAACTCGTTAAAAACACTTCCAATATTTTTATTCCATCATCTCAAACTCCAATATCCAAAATCTCAGCAATATTTCTCAATAGCAAATTCTCAATAATCTTTTCATTTCACAAACATCCATTTCTCATATACAAGCGATAAATACATGCTCAAATTTTGCATTCATAGTCATAACTTTCATTATTTACATGGACATCAAAATATATTACATGAGTTCAAATACATATGAAAAAGTAAAAATCTACTACAAAATATCAAAATGGCAAAATAACACCTAGTGCCCTACCAATGCACTGCAGGTAGTGAGGTGACACGGACACTGCGCAGAACTGCAGGATGGACTCACCCAGTCTGTGGTCTACTGGGCTCACGATCAGGATCTCCAGTACCTACGCGTGGCAAAAGCAACGCGCTAAGCAATAATGCTTAGTGGTGCAATAATAAAATAACAAGAAATAACAGATATAAATATGTATTGCATGTACATGTTTTGTTTGTCACGTATTTGTATATCCATTCATTTATTTCTTCTACATTGCTCATTTTCATTCATTTGGTTGCCCAAGTAACCTACACTAGATGACTGGACTGGATAACGGGTAAACTGGCACTGGGTACCTAGTACCTCGGGCCGTCACACCATCGGTCACATATGCATCTCCTGGCAAATGTAACAGCCTAACAAGTCAGAATAATATCAGGCACAAGGCCAAGTCTCAATACAAAGTCAGAATGGCTAAAAGCCATAAAATCATGGAATGGCATATTGTCATGTGCAGTACTGCTAACTGAACCCTATTGGCATGCCAAACTATCCAAACCAATCTTGTTAGGTATACTAGGGCATTTGAAACTTTTAAATTCTTCAATTTGTGAATTTCAAATTTTTGGTGTCACTATTCATCATTGGTCAACAAAAATGTTGACTTTTAGAATAAAAATGTGTACATTAACTTTGGCACTCCCAACATACCACATTTGGTGTTTAAAACTTGTTGGCATTAGTCACATTTACCATTTCTAAGCATTAAACAAAAGGAGCAGATTTTTCAGATTTTGAACCATAACTTTACTGTTCCATTTGGAACTGTTACAGTGGGAATTTGAAGAAATGGAAAACATGAAAGTTGTTCCTTATTTTGTCTAGTTGAATTTCTTTTTTTGAATCACTCCATTTGGAGTTTTGTAGCTCTAGATATGGTCCAAAGACCCAAGCTGGCCGAATGTGCATTCTGCAGAAAATTACCATATCTACAGTGCATGAACAATAACTAGAGTCACTTGGTTGGATGGGTTATGGCCATAATTTGGGGTAGGTTCCTTCATTAAAGTTGTTTTTCTATGTATTAACTTGTTGCTGTAAAAATTTCAGGTCAATTAACCAAATCTACAGTGAGTTATGGCCAAATGAACAGTTACTGTTCATTTGGCCAATTCTGCAGAATCAGTTTCAGGGTTCCGGATTAGGGCCAAGTTTTGGTCCTCTTGCTTTGGTCTTTTGGGCATGGTTTCTTCAGCAAAAATGTGCTATTATAAGCCTAGTTTCATGTCCAATTGGCCAAACTTCAATTGGACTAACACAGCCCAAGTTATGGCAGTGCAAAGGGACTGAATTTTCAGTCCCTATGCTGCTGTCCTAGGGCAGTTTATACCTTGACTTTGCCATACCATTTTTCAGTCCAAATTGTATTCAACATATCTCAAATGGTCACTTATTGACCATTAGATTGTTCTTTAACAGTTTAATAAGTCAAGTCAATTTTTCATGCCTCAAAACCCTAATATCCAATACAATTTACCCATAAGCCTCAATTAGCACCCTATTTCAACATCTATATAGGTATATAGCTTAAACATAACCTCCACTTCATGCTAAGTCCATTAAAAACATTCCTACATATTCTTTTACTAGGGCAGCCGAAATTCAAGTGTTCATACCCATAGGTTTTTGTTCATTTAAACTACAAATCTTACTAAGTTCAAGTCCAAAATCATGGAAATAAAGAGTTTAATAGGTATAAGTGCACTAACCTCAAGTGGCAGAATTTTCCAAGCCCTTAAATGTAACACCCCTAAGTTCGGTAGTGCGTTCTGCTGTTCCGGTGACCAGTGCCGACCGGACAGCTAGGATGCCTAGAACCACACTTCAATGAGAGTGAGGAGACATAAAATAATGAAATACAAGAAAAGAAAGTACAAGAAAAACAAAGGAAAAATGATAGCAAAGAAATGTGATCAAGTTAAACGAACCGGGTAACCTAACGATGGGTGACCGCACTGGGAAGTCACGGCGTGGACCGTTGACTGGCCCTGGACTGCGGGGAACCCTGGAAAACATTTTTGGGACATAAATAGACCCTTGTTGAAGAATAAATATCATTAGAAATATCAAAGAAAAATTAAATAAATAGTACAAAGAAAAGTGAGAAATCAAAAAACAGACAAAACCCGGTAATACCGAAAAATCGGGAACGTAACCCGAACAGGGGAATTATGATCATTTGACATCCCGAATTTTCTTTTGACTTAAATGTCCATTAAAAATAAATAATATTACACTTAGAAAATGAAATGAAAAATTAATTTGGTGGTACCTAAAGAAAATAGCTAAAATCATGGGGTAAATGTGGAATAAGTGGGAAGTTAGCTTAAAATATGATTTAATTTTGCTAGTGGACCACTAAGAACATTAAAATGATTAATTATACTTGTAAGTGGGCAGATTATTCCCACTCAAAGTTCATCTTCCTCACATAGCTCAACCATGCCGTGAATGAAGATGAAAGAATCCACCATTGATGTTTTGCATGAGCTCACTTAACCTCCCCATTTTCAACTCCAATCCTTTAAGTTCCTTCATAAAAAATGGTCTACACATCACAAGGAAGATATTGATACCAAATTTGAGAAGTTTGGTGAAGGTTTAGCAAGTTACAAACAAAGGTAAGTTTACATTTTTGAGAATTTCCTTGTTAAACTTTATGTTTATGTTATGGGTGTTAGTTTTGTGAAGGAAATTTTGAAGTTTAAATAGTTATTGAGATAGCCATTTTTGGACAGCCATGGGGTCACACATTTGATGATTTATTATGCATATAATTGATGAGAAATAATGTTGATCATGGTGAGTTATTAACCTAGTGAATTACTTCATGTTTATATGGTGATTTATGCACTTGGATGGGAATTGGTAAGTTGGACGGCACTTTGATGTTGAAGAAGGTTTATGCAGCTTGGTAACACTTGAGTAAATGTATATATTGAAGGAAGTGTAGGCAGAATATTGACCTAGAAGGATTGATGATATGTATGTAGATTGATATTGTAAAGTGTATGTAAAATTTGTAATGGTTAGGTGTGTATGTAATGGTACTTAGAAATTGTAAATGTGAATTATATTTGGTGTGTGAGGGTAATGGTAATCTGCCCAAAGTAATGTTAATGTAATGTAGAAAATGCTTTTGGTAATGTACCAAAACAGATTGGTAGGTAAGTAAACAAATTGCAAAGGTAAATATGTGTTTGAAGTGGGGCGTGAAAGGCATATTGAGGGCAGTGTACATTTTAGCCTATAACCTTAAATGTGTAACCTCAATTGGTATGAGACCAATTTGAGGTGAAACTAGGCACAAAATGTGCCAACTTTCATTGAGAAACCATACCAAAATTCTGCTTGCAAGGTGACCTAAGAAAATGACCAATTCGGATTAGGTGCAATTAGGACCTGAAAAATGACCAATTGGGCAGCAGTGAGTGTTTAGGCCATAACTCACTCAAAACAGGTCCAATTGACCTGAAAGTTTAACCAAGAATAGTTAAGACCCATACCTACAAGTCTTATGAAGACACCAAAGCCCAGAAATGACCATAAGCAAGTCAAACAACTTGCACAAGTTCGGATCCAAAAACTGGCCGAACCAGAATTGACCAATTTGACCTAAAATGATACCATTTGACCAGCAATAGTATAATGACCATAACTTGGTCTAATTAACTCGGATTGACCTGAAATTTTGCCCCGCGTGCAATAAGACCTAGATCTACAAGTTTGTAGTTTTGACCAAAACCCGAAAACTGAGGGAACTAGGCCGTCCGGCTAGGTCAAACCAGTATCCCGGAATCCAGCAATTTGCATTAAAGTGCACTAAGCAAGGAAATGACTTTGGTAAAACATACCAAACCTAAAACCCTATCGAGTGTGACATATTAACGACACTAAAACCTAATTTACCTAAAACGCATCGAGGGTCGGTATATTAGGTGATTAAGTGAATAATTGAGTTCAGTGCATTATTTACCAAACACCATCGATACGCATAATTTAATTTGCATCAAACACTTCAATTGTGTTTCTCGATTAACAAGGACTCAAAGAAAAGGGAAAGAAATACTGAGTCAGGACCAGGAGACAAATATCAGAGGTTTGTGCACAACAACTGTTTCTTTTGAATTATTTTCAATTGAAATAAATATTGACTATTTGTATATTATTGTTTTAAATTGTGGAAATGTGTTTGATGGACACTTATTGATTGAAAAACATTGTGAATGGTTTGAAACTGTGAAAAATTGTTTGAATGATATTGATGGATACTTATTGATTGAAAAGCACTGTAAATGGTTTCTGTGGAAATTGAAGTGAATTACGAATTGTGTTGCCATTTTGTGAATGAAATTATAATTTTGGAAATTTATTGGATTCTTACGGACCATTTGAATAAAATGTTTGGAATTGTTTTGACTCACAATTGGCATGACACCGATACTATGTTCCTCCTCCATTAATGGGGTGAGTGTGGTTATTCCTCCCTCTTTGACTTACCAGTCTGGGGTGAGTATGATTATGTTCCTCCCTCTTTGACTTCCCACCGAGAAGTAGTATGGATGAGTACTCATTAGATAGCTAGCTTCCTCCCTCATTGATTTCGATTATTGGGGTGAGTATGTCTTGTCGTAGTGTACAACACGGCATATATGGAAAAATTTGTGTCATGACCTAAATTGTGTTATTGATTAGCAACATTGTATTGTTCAATTATTTGATCGAATTGTGTTATTGATTTGCAAAACGATATTATTCAATTATTTGATCGAATTGTGTTATTGATTTGCAAAACGATATTATTCAATTATTTGATCTAATTGTGTTATTGATTTGCAAAACGATATTATTCAATTATTTGACCGAATTGTGTTATTGATTTGCAAAACGATATTATTCAATTATTTGATCGAATTGTGTTATTGATTTGCAAAACGATATTATTCAATTATTTGATCGAATTGTGTTATTGATTTGCAAAACGATATTATTCAATTATTTGATCGAATTGTGTTATTGATTTGCAAAACGATATTATTCAATTATTTGATCGAATTGTGTTATTGATTTGCAAAACGATATTATTCAGTTATTTGATCAATTGTGTTATCGATTTGCAAAAAGGTATTATTCAGTTATTTGATCAAATTGTGCATGAATTGACAATACGGTATTCTTAAACTATTTGACTAAATTGTGTTATTATGAATTTTGATAATTTGTGAAATGGAGTTTAAATTCCTTATGACATTCATTGTCTTGAATTTAACCATGGTTTTAAGTATCCACTATTGATATGACTTATGAATTGTGATTTAAAATTTGTATTTGGTTAATGTTGTGCACCACTGAGACATTGTCTCAAATGATAGCTTTTATTGCCGCCGCAGTAGAGAGACAGACAGCAGACTAGGCCGCTAGTATCGCAATGAGAGATTTTTGGGTATAATGAGTATACCATATGTGGCATTTTGTAATCAGAATGTATATTCACTGTATGTATATTTTGTTCTTGGTTTTGAGCAGTTGTAAATTTAAGTTGTACAGTAAAGTTGTAAAATAATTATGAGTTATTTGGCTTGTAAAAATTGTGTTATATTTTTGTATCTTAGTCTTTGAAAATCACTGTGGATTTGACTTGAGAAATGTGTTGTGTTGATAAATGTTGGAGTTGAGATTTGAAAATATATTGAAGTGCTTTTTACAGGTTTTCTGAAGAACTGTTTTGTCCAAAATACAGATGGCACTCTGCCAAAATTTTTACAGATACTCCAAATAAATCAAATGAGTTAGTTGTTTCACTTCAGTTCACCAAAGTCTTTCACACCTGTAAATAGTGCTCACCACTGTAAAAGAAGTAAGAAAAGTTTTTAAAATCCCTTGTAGTGTATTTAATGGATTATCAGTAGACGGAGTTGGTAATTCATTAGGTATACTACGGGATCATGTTATGCCTTACAGAGGGGTAGGGTGTGACATATTTTAGTGGTATCAGAGCAATGGTTTTAAAGTGAATTTCGAACTGTGAGTTTGAAATCTTTTTGTCGGTAACTACAACTGCTCAAATGTTTGATACATACAGTACATTACATTATAAATATGCACTAATGGGAGGAAATCTCCTTGTATTATTGTACAGGAGGTCTAAAATCCTCGAATTGACTATGGAAGAGGGTGATCGTTCAGTCGATCAATCTATTGAGGCTGAGGTGCAAGGGGATGCCCCAGGCCTACAAAATGTTATTGGTTCAAGAGACACCGGCCCTGCATCGCAATTCTGCTCGATTCGCTCGTGACGCCAGTGCAAAGTTCCAACAAATGGCTGGTAATGTGCCTACTCAATTCCCAATACAGACACCAGTGGTACAACCACAGTCTCCTACCAGGCAGTATAATAAATTGATGAAGTACGGGGCTACAGAGTTCAAGGGGACAATAGATCCTCTAGAGGCAGAACAGTGGTTAGAAAGGATGGATAGGGTATTCAAGAAAGCGCCTTTGCAGAGGAGCTCAGATTTGAATACTCGGTATCTTTGCTACAGGAGATGCTTATGATCGTGGAAAACCATTCCCCACGATCACCGTAGAACCTCTGATGCTAACATGGAATGACTTCCTCGGAATTCGGGCAAAAATATGTCCCCGATGCTTATGTAGACCGTGGTGCAAGAATTCCTAAGTCCAAAACAGGCGGATCAGTGGCTGAGTATGAAAGGGAATTTTCCCGCCTAAGCCATTATGCAGTAAGTCTACTTTCTACCAGTAGGGAGAGATGTAAGAGGTTTGAAACCGGCTTGAAGCCTAGTATCAGATTACAAGTGGTCGGATTCAAACATAACAACTTCTCTGAACTTATTTCTCAAGCACTAGAATTAGAAAGAATTGAATCTGAAGTGGCCCCTGAGAAAAAGAAATCAGAGAAGAAAAAAAAAAGAGGGAAAGTCAGTAGAACAGAGTTCTAGTGGTCCTACTGGAAAGAGGAAAAACTTTGGGGGATACGACAGAGATAGTAAGAAGTCCGGTAGAGATAGATCTTTTGGACAGAAACCACCTCGATCCGATCAGCAAACTCAACAGAAACCCAGAAATGCGCTGTCAGATCGACTTTGTGAAACTTGTGGTAAACCACATAGTGGGCTATGTTATAAAGCCATAGGAGCATGCTTTAACTGTGGAGAGACTGGTCATTTTGCTAGGGATTGTGTAAATCCAGGTCGTTCTGGATCATTTACTACACCAAAGGGATCAACCCAAGTTTCTACCCCAAAGAGTTCACCATCAGTTAGTAGAGGCAGAGGTAGAGGTAGGGGTAGTACACCTAGAAGTCGACTCACGTTAATCAGCCAAAAGCAGGTGATGCTTCAACTAGAGTATACGCTATACGACAGAAAAGAGACTGAGACTTTTGACATCATTGCTGGTACTTTCTCAATTAGCAACTGAGATATATATATGTATTGTTTGACCTGGAATTTGCATATTTTTACATTAGTGTTAGAACTATATGTTCTGTTGTTACTCCTTTACAGAGGAATAAATTTTAACGCATTAGTGATTAGCCCTTAAGATAAGGATTGTGATAATAAGTGAAATTAGTTTTGAAAGAGTTTATCGGCGAAAAGTATTTTCTAACACACCATAAATTATAAAGCTAATTGGCGAGCCTACTTAATGTAAGGCAAGAGGACGTAAAAGTAAGATGCAGTAATGGAATTGCTCTAGATGAGGGCAAGGAGGTTACTGTTAGAAATTGCTAATGGATATTGTAATCAGAATAAGATTCGAATATCAGTGAATTCAAAAAGAATAAAAGATAACAAAGTTTGATCTATTGGGATGTATCGTAGTAACTATGCAATGTTCTTGATGAACGGTCCATATCCTATTCAAAATAAGAAGGATAAACAGATCTGTGTTAGTGTCACCTCGACTCTTACAAATGCAATGCATGGTATGGACCCAATCTAGGCCCAGAAACGCCTAAACCGTGCTCTGATACCACTAAATGTGACACCCCTTACCCGTGTACAGTATACCCGAGTAAGTAATGCCACACGGTGTACCGGCACACTCTAATATTCCTCACTTAATTTATATCATGCTTTTGCATATAATTTATGAAATACAATTTATTTAAACCATTTATCAAAAGTATCATTCATTTAATGTTCCGAAAATTTTAAATAAAATCCGGTGGAGTACCGGCTAAAAATGGAGAAAACCGTTCTTCGGAACCTGTTAAAAACACTTCCAATATTTTTATTCCATCATCTCAAACTCCAATATCCAAAATCTCAGCAATATTTCTCAATAGCAAATTGTCAATAATCTTTTCATTTCACAAACATCCATTTCTCATATACAAGCGATAAATACATGCTCAAATTTTGCATTCATAGTCATAACTTTCATTATTTACATGGACATCAAAATATATTACATGAGTTCAAATACATATGAAAAAGTAAAAATCTGCTATAAAATATCAAAATGGCAAAATGACACCTAGTGCCCTACCAATGCACTGCAGGTAGTGAGGTGACACGGACACTGCGCAGAACTGCAGGATGGACTCACCCAGTCTGTGGTCTACTGGGCTCACGATCAGGATCTCCAGTACCTACGCGTGGCAAAAGCAACGCGCTAAGCAATAATACTTAGTGGTGCAATAACAAAATAACAAGAAATAACATATATAAATATGTATTGCATGTACATGTTTTGTTTGTCACGTATTTGTATATCCATTCATTTATTTCTTCTACATTGCTCATTTTCATTCATTTGGTTGCCCAAGTAACCTACACTAGACGACTGGACTGGATTACGGGTAAACTGGCACTGGGTACCTAGTACCTCGGGCCGTCACACCATCGGTCACATATTCATCTCCGGTGCAATGTAATGCCTAACAAGCTATAAATAATATCGTGCACAAGGCCAAGTCTCAATACAAAGTCGAATGGCTAAAAGCCATAAAATCACTAATGGCATATTGCCATGTGCGATCGCTAACTGAACCCTATTGGCATGCCAAACTATCCAAACCAATCTTGTTAGGTATACTAGGGCATTTGAAACTTTTAAATTCTTCAATTTGTGAATTTCAAATTTTTGGTGTCACTATTCATCATTGGTCAACAAAAATATTGACTTTTAGAATAAAAATGTGTACATTAACTTTGGCACTCCCAACATACCACATTTGGTGTTTAAAACTTGTTGGCATTAGTCACATTTACCATTTCTAAGCATTAAACAAAAGGAGCAGATTTTTCAGATTTTGAACCATAACTTTACTGTTCCATTTGGAACTGTTACAGTGGGAATTTGAAGAAATGGCAAACATGAAAGTTGTTCCTTATTTTGTCTAGTTGAATTTCTTTTTTTGAATCACTCCATTTGGAGTTTTGTAGCTCTAGATATGGTCCAAAGACCCAAGCTGGCCGAATGTGCATTCTGCAGAAAATTACCATATCCACAGTGCATGAACAGTAACTAGAGTCACTTGGTTGGATGGGTTATGGCCATAATTTGGGGTAGGTTCCTTCATTAAAGTTGTTTGTCTATGTCTTAACTTGTTGCTGTAAAAATTTTAGGTCAATTGACCAAATCTATAGTGAGTTATGGCTAAATGAACAGCCAATTCTGCAGAATCAGTTTCAGGGTTCCGGATTGGGGCCAAGTTTTGGTCCTCTTGCTTTGGTCTTTTGGGCATGTTTTCTTCAGCAAAAATGTGCTATTATAAGCCTAGTTTCATGTCCAATTGGCCAAACTTCAATTGGACTAACACAGCCCAAGTTATGGCAGTGCAAAGGGACTGAATTTTCAGTCCCTATGCTGTTGTCCTAGGGCAGTTTATACCTTGACTTTGCCATACCATTTTTCAGTCCAAATTGTATTCAACATATCTCAAATGGTCACTTATTGACCATTAGATTGTTCTTTAACAGTTTAGTAAGTCAAGTCAATTTTTCATGCCTCAAAACCCTAATATCCAATACAATTTACCCATAAGCCTCAATTAGCACCCTATTTCAACATCTATATAGGTATATAGCTTAAACATAACCTCCACTTCATGCTAAGTCCATTAAAAACATTCCTACATATTCTTTTACTAGGGCAGCCGAAATTCAAGTGTTCATACCCATAGGTTTTTGTTCATTTAAACTACAAATCTTACTAAGTTCAAGTCCAAAATCATGGAAATAAAGAGTTTAATAGGTATAAGTGCACTAACCTCAAGTGGCAGAATTTTCCAAGCCCTTAAACCTCACTTTCTTTCTCCTTCTTGGCTGCCTAGAGCTTGTTTAAGATGTGGGGTAAAGTTTTAATGAAGTGAAGTTAGGGTTTAGTGGTGAAAAGAAGAGAGAAAATAAGCTTGATGGAAGTTGGCAATGGAGGTTTAGGGCAAGGTTGATTTCGGCTGAAATTGGGGAGGATGGTGGCTGCTGGATTTTGTGGTTATTTAGTCTTCATTTTGTCTCTTTATTAGTTAGTCAAATGGTAGATTAATTGTGATTGGTTGAACATTTTAAATGGCATCACTTTGATGTCATAAATAGCCATTTTTTTGCATTTTCTTTTCTTTCCTCCACTACTCATTTTCAATTTAATTTCTAGTAATGTTTCTTCATATTTTATGTCATATTAATTATTTACTCAACTGGACAAGTCGGCCAAAAATCACCTCGGAAGGCGAAATGACCAAAATGCCCTCCGTTTGGCTTAACGGGTCAAAATCGTCTGTACCGATTGAAAAATTTTTCTAGGTATTTTCTTGGCATTCTAATGCCATGGGAACCTCAATTACCCTTCTCTAGAGTCCCAAAAATTATTTTATAATTTTTCCCCCGGGTCTAGGGCTCGCTATGCGAACCGCAACTTCCTCCTCGTCACCCATCGCTGGGCACCTACTGCTTAACTCGGTTGTATTTTATTCCTAAAATTTTTACTAAATTTTTCTTACTAATATTTGAGTTGATTATGGTTCCTGACTTTAATTTAAATATTTTTCCGGACATTCTAGCTGTCCGGACCGACACCGGTCACCGGAACAGTAGGATGTACGGAGTAGTTACCGGGAGGGTGTTACAACTCTTCCCCTCTAATTTAAATTTCGTCCTCGAAATTTACCTGATGCAAACAGTTGAGGGAACTGTTGCCTCATCGTCTCTTCACTTTCCCAAGTTGCCTCCTCGGTGTTGTGGTGCCTCCAAAGCACTTTCACCAATGGAATTTGTTTGTTCCTCAACTCTTTCACTTCCCGAGCTAGGATCCGTAGAGGTTCTTCTTCATATGTCAAATCCGGCTGTATTTCAATTTCTTCTCTGGAGATGACATGTGAAGGATCTGAGCGGTATCTTTTGAGCATAGACACGTGGAACACATTATGGGTCTTGTCCAGCTCTGGTGGTAAAGCTAGCCTATAAGCCACTGGACCCACACGTTCAATGACTTCATATGGGCCAATGAACCTAGGGCTTAACTTACCTTTCCTTCCAAACCTCAACACTTTCTTCCATGGTGACACCTTGAGGAACACTTTGTCGCCAACCCCATATTCTATTTCTTTTCTCTTCAAGTCGGCATAAGATTTCTGTCTGTCCGAGGCAACCTTCAAGTTGACTTTGATTAGTTTCACTTTCTCCTCAGCCTGTTTCACCAGGTCTGGCCCTACCAGTTTGTCTTCGCCCAATTCAGTCCAGCACACTGGAGTTCTACATTTTCTCCCATACAGCGCTTCATACGGGGCCATTTGAATGCTAGCTTGGTAGCTATTGTTGTATGCAAACTCTGCCAGTGGGAGGTATCTATCCCAACTTCCCTCAAACTCAATGACACAACTCCTTATAATATCCTCAAGGACCTGACAAATATTTCATGTTATTATTATCAGTTCAGTTCTATATTTGTATCAATTTCATGGGTTTCAATTGTTTACCTGGATTACTCTTTCTGATTGCCCATCCGTCTGAGGATGGAAAGTCATCTTTGAAATGGAGTTGTGTACCCAAGGACTCATGCAACTTTTTCCAAAATCTCGATGTAAACCTTGGGTCTCGATCGGATATGATGGAAAGTGGAATTCCATGCGCCTAACTATCTCACCGATATACACCGCTAACCTCTCTAGTGAGTAGTCACCCCGATCGGGCAGAAGTGTGTCGACTTTGTCAATCTATCAACTATCACCCATGCCGCATCATGCTTCTTCCGGTGAGAGGTAGGCCACTTACAAAATCCATGGTGACCCGATCCCATTTCCATTCGTGTATGCGATAGTCAGAGCAAACCCGATGGAACTTGATGTTCTCGCTTGACTTGTCGACATGTCAAGCATTTAGTCACATAGTCACTATATCCTCTTCATACTGTGCCACCAATCAAGCTTCAGATCATGATACATCTTTGTACTTCCTGGTGCATAGCATATACACCGTGTGTGCCTCTTTTAGAATACTGGTCTTCAATTCCCATCATCCGTACACACGTCTTTCTTTATAGTACAGACACCCATCGCCTTTCACCCCATAGTCGCTGCTTTTCCTCCGAGATCTTGCTCATAATAGCCATTAACTTTTCATCTGCCTTTTGCCCATCTAAAATCTGCTGTAGCAGGTTTGGCCTCACTTGCAACTCAGCCAAAATAGCTCCATCTTGAATCAAAGATAGACGGGCATTCAATGATCTCAAAGCTGTCATGGATTTTCTGCTCAAGGCATCAGCAACCACATTTGCCTTCCCAGGATGGTAGTCAATTACACAGTCATAGTCCTTCAGGAACTCAATCCATCGCCTCTGTCTAAGGTTGAGCTCCCTCTGAGTTGGCAAATATTTTAGACTCTTGTGGTCTATGTAAATGTAGCACTTTTCACCATACAAGTAATGCCTCCATATCTTCAGTGCGAAGATAATTGCTGCAAGTTCTAGATCATGGGTAGGGTATTTCTGTTCATGTGGCCTTAGCTCTCTGGAAGCATAAGCGACCACCTTCCCCTCTTCCATCAATACACACCCTAACCCATTATGTGAGGCATCACTATAGACCACAAAGTCCTTTCCGGACACTGGCTGTGTTAACACTGGTGCCTCTGTCAACATAGCCTTCAACTTCTCAAAACTGGTCTGACACTTGTCATTCCAGTCAAATTTGACATTCTTGTGTAACAACTTGGTCATTGGAGCAGCTATTAGGGAAAATCCCTTCACAAATCTCCTGTAATACCCAAATAGCCCCAAGAAGCTTCGACCTCGCTTGTGTTTCTCGGGAGGCTTCCATTCCATCATCGCTTCTATTTTCTTGGGATCCACCTAATCCCATCACCGACACTATGTGTCCAAGGAATGCAATCTCATTCACCAAAAGTCACACTTGGACAACTTAGCATACGCCTTCTTTTCCCGTAGGGTTTGCGTAACAATCCTCAAATGCTCATCATGTTCTTCCTCGGTCTTGGAGTACACCGAATATCATCAATAAAAACCACTACGAACCGATCCGTATGGATGGAAGATACGGTTCATAAGGTCCATGAATGCTGGTGCATTTGTTAGGCCAAAGGGCATCACCAGAACTCATAATGCCCATACCGGTCCTGAATGCGCCTTGGGCACATCTACATCCTTCACTCACCGATGATACCTCGATCCGAGATCAATCTTAGAAAATACTCGCTTCTTCAATCGATCAAACAGATCATCAATTCTAGGCAACGGATATTTGTTCTTCACAGTTACTTTATTCAACTGCCGGTAGTCAATACAAAGTCTCAAAGTCCCATCCTTCTTTTTCACAAACAGCACTGGAGCTCCCCATGTTGACACACTGGGGCGTATGAACCCTTATCAAGCAACTCTTGCAACCGAAGTTTTCAACTCCTCAATTCAGTGGTGCCATCCTATAAGGAGCAATGGAAATGGGTGTTGTACCCGGCAGTGTCTCAATAGCAAATTCGACTTCCCTTTCTGGTGGCAAACCAGGCAACTCTTCAGGAAATACCTCTGGGAAGTCTCTCACTGTGGGTATGTCACTCAGGTTTGGCTTAGCCTGCCTAGGATCCACCACATGTGCTAGGTAGGCTTCACAGCCTTTTCTCATCATTCTTCTTGCAACTGTGGCTGAGATGACATTGGACAAGAAATCTGTCCTTTCCCCCACAACTGTGATCTCATTACCCTCTGAAGTTTTTAGAGAAATTCTCTTCAATTTGCAATCAACTATTGCATGATGACGTGACAACCAGTCCATTCCCAAAATCACATCAAACTCATGGAAGGGTAACTCAATTAGGTCTGCCAAGAATTCATACCCCTGAATCCTTAACGGGCAACCCTTGTATACCTTGTTCACCACTACACTGTGACCCAATGGATTAGTGACCAGAATGTCTTGGTCACTCTCCCCTACCAATATCCCCCTTTCTACGGGTAGGTTGATGCAAATGTAGGAATGAGTGGATCCTGGATCCACCAATGCATACACAGGTGTAGTGTAGAGGGAGAACGTACCCCTGATGACGTCCGGGGCATCTTGCTCCTCCTGAGCTCTCAAGGCATAATTTCTGGCAGGTGGTCTGTTATGGATCCACCAATGCATACACAGGTGTAGTGTAGAGGGAGAACGTACCCCTGATGACGTCCGGGGCATCTTGCTCCTCCTGAGCTCTCAAGGCATAATTTCTGGCAGGTGGTCCATTATCCGCCTTCTTCGCCGCTCGATGCAGCCTCGAGATGGTCCCACAGCCGGATTTACTGCACCTTCTACCCTTGGTGGTGCAGAGCAGTGCATCGCTTATGTTGGAGCAGCTGTAGTAGTTCTGCGTGGACAGTTCTTCAACTGATGCTCTGTTGACCCACACCTCAAGCAGGCACTAGTCACTCTCCAACACTCCCCTTTATGCCATTTCTGACAGTGTGGACACGCAGAAGATGCTGGGGCTGGTCCCCTGAACCCCATCCTCGAGAGCGCCCACGATGGTGTGGACCGACCTCTCCTAGGGGTGAATCGTGGCCCAGGCCCCGAGACCGACTCCCGCCCTGTGGCTGACCCGAACTCTGTACAGGAGGACCCTTAAACTTCTTCCCAAATCCAGGAGCGGAACTAGACTAACCTGGTCCCCTCTTCTGCTGTCTATCCCTTCTGGTCTGCTCACTGATTCTTACTTTTTCCACCTTTATTGCAGCTTCCACTAACTTGGTAAATTATGTGATTCCCAAGGCAGTGAGCTGGATCTTGATGTTGTCATTTAGTCCCTCTTCAAATCTCTTGCATCTTTCAGCTTCATTTGGGACTATCTCCCTTCCATAGCAGCTTAATCGGACGAATTCTTTCTCATACTCAGCCACTGACAATTGTCTCTGCCTCAGGTTAATAAATTCTCTTCTTCTCTCTTCTAGGTATACAGTACCCACATACTTCTTCTTGAACTCAGAGAGAAAGAAGTCCCAAGTTACAGCTTCTGGCTGCACTTCACTAGACACGGTGTCCCACCATTCATAGGCATCATCTTGTAACAAGGATACAGCAGCTTCTAAGTTCTGCTCTGGGGTGCAGTGAAGTTGTTTTAAGACTCTGCCTGTTCTATTCAACCAATTCTCAGCTGCCACCGAGTCATCTTCTCTCTTGCCATAGAAATCCACTGCCCCAAACTTTCTTAGCCTTTCCAAGTGTGATTTCTACTGTGGAGCTGGTGGTGGTGGTGGTGGTGGCATTACCCCAGCCATTTGTCTAAAGAAGTCGGCCATTTGCTGGAACATGGCCTGTGGAGGCTGAGCAGGCTCTGCTTGAGCTGGCGGAGCAGATTCTCTCATGCCCCGGTGTCACCGCCGCAGTGGAGCATGACTCTCCACTTCCTCCTCAACGGCTCTCTGAGATGAAGGGTCCATATCCTATTCAAAATAAGAAGGATAAACAGATCTGCGTTAATGTCACTTCGACTCTTACAAATGCAATGCATGGTATGGACTCAATCTAGGCCCAGAAACGCCTAAACCGTGCTCAGATACCACTAAATGTGACACCCCTTACTCGTGTACAGTATACCCGAGTAAGTAATGCCACACGGTGTACCGGCACACTCTAATATTCCTCACTTAATTTATATCATGCTTTTGCATATAATTTATGAAATACAATTTATTTAAACCATTTATCAAAAGTATCATTCATTTAAGGTTCCGAAAATTTTAAATAAAATCAGTGAGTACCGCTAAAAATGGAGAAAACTGCTCTTCTAACTCGTTAAAAACACTTCCAATATTTTTATTCCATCATCTCAAACTCCAATATCCAAAATCTCAGCAATATTTCTCAATAGCAAATTCTCAATAATCTTTTCATTTCACAAACATCCATTTCTCATATACAAGCGATAAATACATGCTCAAATTTTGCATTCATAGTGATAACTTTCATTATTTACATGGACATCAAAATATATTACATGAGTTCAAATACATATGAAAAAGTAAAAATCTGCTACAAAATATCAAAATGGCAAAATGACACCTAGTGCCCTACCAATGCAATCGCAGTAGTGAGGTGACACGGACATCGCGCAGAATCGCAAGATGGACTCACCTACCTGTGGTCTACTGGGCTCACGATCAGGATCTCAGCATTTCACGCTGGCAAAAGCAACGCGCTAAGCAATAATACTTAGTGGTGCAATAATAAAATAACAAGAAATAACAGATATAAATATGTATTGCATGTACATGTTTTGTTTGTCACGTATTTGTATAACCATTCATTTATTTCTTCTACATTGCTCATTTTCATTCATTTGGTTGCCCAAGTAACCTACACTAGACGATCGATCGATAACGGGTAACCGCACCGGGTACCTAGTACCTCGCCGTCACACCATCGGTCACATATGCATCTCCGTGTGCAGTAATGAGCGGCTAACAAGCTATAAATAATATCAGGCACAAGGCCAAGTCTCAATACAAAGTCAGAATGGCTAAAAGCCATAAAATCACGGAATGGCATATTGCCATGTGCAGTACTGCTAACTGAACCCTATTGGCATGCCAAACTATCCAAACCAATCTTGTTAGGTATACTAGGGCATTTGAAACTTTTAAATTCTTCAATTTGTGAATTTCAAATTTTTGGTGTCACTATTCATCATTGGTCAACAAAAATGTTGACTTTTAGAATAAAAATGTGTACATTAACTTTGGCACTCCCAACATACCACATTTGGTGTTTAAAACTTGTTGGCATTAGTCACATTTACCATTTCTAAGCATTAAACAAAAGGAGCAGATTTTTCAAATTTTGAACCATAACTTTACTGTTCCATTTGGAACTGTTACAGTGGGAATTTGAAGAAATGGCAAACATGAAAGTTGTTCCTTATTTTGTCTAGTTGAATTTCTTTTTTTGAATCACTCCATTTGGAGTTTTGTAGCTCTAGATATGGTCCAAAGACCCAAGCTGGCCGAATGTGCATTCTGCAGAAAATTACCATATCTACAGTGCATGAACAGTAACTAGAGTCACTTGGTTGGATGGGTTATGGCCATAATTTGGGGTAGGTTTCTTCATTAAAGTTGTTTGTATATGTCTTAACTTGTTGCTGTAAAAATTTCAGGTCAATTGACCAAATCTACAGTGAGTTATGGCCAAATGAACAGCCAATTCTGCAGAATCAGTTTTAGGGTTCCGGATTGGGGCCAAGTTTTGGTCCTCTTGCTTTGGTCTTTTGGGCATGGTTTCTTCAGCAAAAATGTGCTATTATAAGCCTAGTTTCATGTCCAATTGGCCAAACTTCAATTGGACTAACACAGCCCAAGTTATGGCAGTGCAAAGGGACTGAATTTTCACCCCTATGTCTTGCCCTAGGCGCTTTATACCTTGACTTTGCCATACCATTTTTCAGTCCAAATTGTATTCAACATATCTCAAATGGTCACTTATTGACCATTAGATTGTTCTTTAACAGTTTAGTAAGTCAAGTCAATTTTTCATGCCTCAAAACCCTAATATCCAATACAATTTACCCATAAGCCTCAATTAGCACCCTATTTCAACATCTATATAGGTATATAGCTTAAACATAACCTCCACTTCTTGCTAAGTCCATTAAAAACATTCCTACATATTCTTTTACTAGGGCAGCCGAAATTCAAGTGTTCATACCCATAGGTTTTTGTTCATTTAAACTACAAATCTTACTAAGTTCAAGTCCAAAATCATGGAAATAAAGAGTTTAATAGGTATAAGTGCACTAACCTCAAGTGGCAGAATTTTCCAAGCCCTTAAACCTCACTTTCTTTCTCCTTCTTGGCTGCCTAGAGCTTGTTTAAGATGTGGGGTAAAGTTTTAATGAAGTGAAGTTAGGGTTTAGTGGTGAAAAGAAGAGAGAAAATAAGCTTGATGGAAGTTGGCAATGGAGGTTTAGGGCAAGGTTGATTTCGACTGCAATTGGGGAGGATGGTGGCTGCTGGATTTTGTGGTTATTTAGTCTTCATTTTGTCTCTTTATTAGTTAGTCAAATGGTAGATTAATTGTGATTGGTTGAACATTTTAAATGGCATCACTTTGATGTCATAAATAGCCATTTTTTTGCATTTTCTTTTCTTTCCTCCACTACTCATTTTCAATTTAATTTTTAGTAATGTTTCTTCATATTTTATGTCATATTAATTATTTACTCAACTGGACAAGTCGGCCAAAAATCACCTCGGAAGGCGAAATGACCAAAATGCCCTCCGTTTGGCTTAACGGGTCAAAATCGTCTGTACCGATTGAAAAATTTTTCTAGGTATTTTCTTGGAATTCTAATGCCATGGGAACCTCAATTACCCTTCTCTGGAGTCCCAAAAATTATTTTATAATTTTTCCCCCGGGTCTAGGGCTCCTCATTGCGAGAACCGCAACTTCCCTCTGGTTACCCATCGCTTGGGCACCGGCTCGTTTAACTCGGTTGTATTTTATTCCTAAAATTTTTACTAAATTTTTCTTACTAATATTTGAGTTGATTATGGTTCCTGACTTTAATTTAAATATTTTTCCGGACATTCTAGCTGTCCGGACCGACACCGGTCACCGGAATAGTATGATGTACGGAGTAGTTACCGGGAGGGTGTTACAGCACTTCCAAAGAGGAACAAACTAGTATATAAGATCGTTGATACTAGAAATACCATACCAAATTAAATTGATTCTTGAGTATCTGAATTATCATTTATTTCTTTCTTTACTTGTATATATTATTTCTGGTTATATTATTGCACTACTAAGCAGAAATGCTTAGCGCGATGGAATTGCTTCCTCGCGCAGGTACTGAAGGTAAAACCAGTAGACTGTCGACTGAAATTTTTGGAGTCCAAATCTGCAGAAGTGTCAGAAGAGTTCAAGATTGTCATCTCCTCAGCAATGCATGTAGATAGGGCTCATTTTATACATGTTATGTATATTGTTCATTCCTAGCACATTGTAAATTATTTGTATATCTTGTACAAAATAAACTCATGTAATTAACCTATGAATTATGGAAGCTATTCAAAGTAAGTATTTTAGTATGTGAATTGAATTTGAGTTATAATGAGATTATACTTGTGAATATTGAGATATTGAAAATCTAATGAGATTTCTGAGAAATCTGGATACTGTATTGAGATACATTTTGTTTGAAAATTTTTGAGACTATTAAGTTTGAGAAATTGAGTATATATTGAAATTGTCTTTGGCAGTTCAAGAATCAAGTAGTCCAAATTACAGTAGACACTTTGTCGGATTATCGTTAAAATTTTTGAAATTTCCAATTTAGTTAGATTTTGATAAAAGTAAAAATAGCCTAAATCTTCAATAAAGTTTTTGAATAAATAAATCAAGGACTGTAATGAAATCAGATAAAATAGAGTGCTCCGGCACACTGAGTGGCATAACTTGCTTGGCTACACTGTAGTCGGGTAAGGGGTGTCACATTTAGTGGTATCAGAGCGCGGTTTAGGCGTTTCTGGACCTAGATAGATTGCATATCATGCATTGCATTCATATGAGTCGAGGTGACACTATTGCAGATCTGTATTTCTTGTTTACTTTAGGTTAAGGTATGGAATAAGAGAGTGAAGAGACAATGAGATAGTGAATGGAGATGAGAAGGAGATCAGATTTAAGATGAAAAAGGATGAGTACATAACTGTTTGAGGATAGGATTGAGACTAGGAGAAAGTGAAGTATGATAACACGGAAAGGTGAAGAAATAAGGAGGTAATAGCTCCTCAACTATTTACACCAGATAAATTTCGAGGACGAAATTTTTATTAGAGGGGAAGAATTGTAACACCCTCACTGTAGCAATTCCGCACAGTCTACTGTTCCGGTGATCGGTGTCAATCCGGACAGCTAGAACTTCTGGAAAAAATATTTAAACTAAAGTGAGAAACCATGATTAACTCAAATATTAATAAGAAAAATATAGTAAAAATTTTAGAAATAAAATACA
Source organism: Hevea brasiliensis (assembly GCF_030052815.1). Lineage (NCBI taxonomy): Eukaryota > Viridiplantae > Streptophyta > Magnoliopsida > Malpighiales > Euphorbiaceae > Hevea > Hevea brasiliensis. The sequence goes on from NC_079497.1 coordinate 96,135,189, forward strand.
ACTAAGTCAAATGAGCCGGTGCCCAAGCGATGGGTAACCAGAGGGAAGTTGCGGTTCTCGCAACGAGGAGCCCTAGACCCGGGGAAAAATTCATAAAATAATTTTTGGGACTCCAGAGAAGGGTCATTGAGGTTCCTATGGCATTAGAATGCCAAGAAAATATTTAGAAAAATTTTTCAATCGGTACAGACAATTTTGACTCGTTAAGCCAAACGGAGGGTATTTTGGTCATTTCGCCTTCAGAGACGATTTTTGGCCGACTTGTCCAGTTAAGTAAATAATTATTATGGTCTAAAATATGAATAAATATTACTAAAAATTAAAGTGAAAATGGGTAGAGAAGAAGAGGAAAGAAAAATGACAATAAATGTCAATTTTGACATCATATGATGTCATCTAAGAGTTTCCTACCAATCACATTTAACCAACCATTTACTTAACCAATAAAAGAGACAAATGGACCTAAAAATTCTGCTCTTCTTCTTCTTCATCTTCTTCCAATACGTGACCTCTTCCATAGCTAAGCATATTCAAGCTTTTCAAAGCTTGATTCACCCATTTCTACCCAACAAAATCATAACCTACCTTCACAAAAAATTAACCTAGCAACTTGAGCAACCTCTAGGCAGCCAAAAGAGGAAGAAAGAAAGGAGTTTGGGTGGCTGGAAATTCTGCCCCATTCAAGGTTAGTGCACCTATCTATTTAAAACTCTTTATTTCTATGTTAAAGACTTGAAATAAGTAAGGAATTGTAAGTAAAATGAATAAAAACTATGTGTATGTATGCCATCAATTTTGGCTGCCCTAAGGAAGGAACAAAGGTGGAGTGTTTTTGATGGTTTTAATGGACTTAGAATGAATTAGAGATTATGTTTAAGGTGTATATACACATAAATAATGAATGGAAGTGCTTAATTAGGTGTATGTGTGAATCATAAGGGAAAACTAGGGTTTTGAGAAGTGAAAATTTGACTTGGCTTAGGAAATTGTTAGAGAACATCTTAATGGTCAATTAGTGACCATTTTAGATATGTTGACCATGAATTGGACTGAAAAATAGTATAGCCAAGTGAATGTGTAGGCTGCCTTGTGAGTACAGCAGAGTGACTGAAATTTCAGTCCACTTGCATAGCCATAACTTTGGCTGTGTAGGTCCAATTGATATTTGGCCAATTGGACATGAAACTAGGCTTGTAATGGCACATTTTTGCTGAAGAAACCATGCCCAAAAGACTAAAGCAAGAGGACCAAAACTTGGCCCCAATCCGGATACCCTGCAACACAGCCCCTGCAGAATGACCAAATGAACAGTAACTATTCATTTGGCCATAACTCACTGTAGATTTGGTCAATTGACCTGAAATTTTTACAGCAACAAGTTAAGAAATAGACAAACAACTTTCATGAAGAAACCTACCCCAAATTATGACCAGAACCTAATCAAATCATTGATCAAAGTGAAGTTTACTGTACTGAGATTTCCAGAATTTTCATTTGAGCGGCAATGTTTGGAGGACTATAACTCTCTCTAGAAAACTCGGATTTAGGCGATTCTTGAACCGATGGAAACCTAAGGTATGGTAGAACATTTCATAAGAAGAAAGTTAGACCAAATTATGAACTTAACTTGATCAAATTACTGACCAAAGTTGGACCAAAAATCTGCTGCACTCCAAAATCTCAGCATGAACAAAGGCACGTGAATAGTAAACTTATTTTGGCCATAACTTGAGCTACAAAACTCCAAATGGAGTGATTCAAAAAAAGAAATTCAACTAGACAAAATAAGGAACATTTTCTATGAAGGAAGTTTTGTCAAATTCCAACAGTAAATTGACCAATAAAACAGTGCAACTTCGGAGCACCAAAACCGAAAATTGGCAATTTTGCCAAAATGACCTAAACTTTGAGAAAGTGACCAAAACCAACAAGTTTTAAATGAAAAATGTAGTATGTTTGAAGTGCCAAAGTCAATGTACATATTTTCTATGCAAAAGTCAACATTTTAGTTGACTAATGAAGTGAATAGTGACATGAAAACTTGAAATAAGCTTGGAAATGGATTTGGTAATTGATTCCAACAAGTTTTAAATGCAAAATGTGGTACATCGGGAGTGTTAAAACCAATGTACCTATTGTCTATGCAAAAGTCAACATTTTTGTTGACCAATGAGGTGAATAGTGACATCAAAACTTGAAATTCAAAATTTGAAATTAGAAATGCATCTAGGGGACTTTAAATTGCAATTGGCAATTAATACTAGTAAATGTAAAACTCAAAATGTGGGATCTTGGTGTAATTATAATTAATATATCCACTAAGTATGAAAAAGTCAACATTTTGGTTGACTAGTAAGGTGAATAGTAATCAAAATGATTAGTAAATTAAGATGAAAACTTAGAACCAATTCTAAGCTTAAATGCTTAGAATTGTATGACAAATGTAGACTACGCATCCTAGTCAAAATTGTTAAAAAGGAATTAAGGCCATAAATTTGAAATCCATGAAATGTTTATGGATTACTTGAAACATGAAAAATAAGTCACCTAATTGATGTGAATAGATAGTTAGGGCTTATATGCCCATCACAAATGGAATTCATAAAATATTAGTAACTCAACTTGAAATATAAAATTTGTAATTACATAAGTAGATTCTTGAATGTATAAATGAGAAAGGAAAAATGTTTTGAATACAATGGTACATGTGAACCATTGTTTAGAATTGTGATCAATATGAATAACATAATGAATGGATAAATAAACCATATTAATGTATGAATGAGACATTAGTTCTCATTATTGTAAAGAGGAGAAGTATTTTGAGTACAATGGTATAAAAGAATAATTGATGTGAATTGTGATCATATAAATGATCAAATGAATGTATGAATTATGATTGAAATTTATCATGAAATAATGAAGTCATAAAGCACAATATATTAACATTTTAAAATATCAAATGCCCTAGTATACCTAACAAGATTGGTTTGGATAGTTTGACATGCCAATATGGTATTGTTTTAGCAGTACTGCAAAAGGAAAGGCTTTATGCCTGTATTCATGGCTTTATGCCCGTATCCATGGCTTTTATGCCCGTATTCATGGCTTTTATGCCGATTATGTGATATCATGGCTCTTTAGCCATACTGACTGCATACGTGGTTGACGTTCTGCGTCCCATGGTATGACAGCCCGACGCATCATGGTGTCCAAAGGCCAACGACCCGTTATCCATCCAAATGCCTAGTATAGGTTACTTGGGCAGTCAATTAAAGTATTATTCAATTCAGGTAGCTAAGTTAAGTTAAGTATAATGAAAATCCAGTACAATTAAATTAAGTATTGAATGAATAAGCAAAAGAGATTAGCAAAAGAAACATAACAAAAATATAAATTGCAGGACCGTACAGACTTGAAATACAATACAGATAGAATAAATTATATACCTGCTAGTATTATCAAAAGTTATAAACTAAGCACTTCCAAAGAGGAACAAACTAGTATATAAGATCGTTGATACTAGAAATACCATACCAAATTAAATTGATTCTTGAGTATCCGAATTATCATTTATTTCTTTCTTTACTTGTATATATTATTTCAAGTTATATTATTGCACCACTAAGCGAAATGCTTAGCGCGATGGAATTGCTTCCTCGCGCAGTATCAAGGTAAAACCAAGAGATCGTTGGATCGAGATTTTTGGAGTCCAAATCTGCGTAGTGTCGAAGAGTTCAAGATTGTCACCTCTTCAAGAATGCATGTAGATAGGGCTCATTTTATACATGTTATGTATATTGTTCATTCCTAGCACATTGTAAATTATTTGTATATCTTGTACAAAATAAACTCATGTAATTAACCTATGACTTATGGAAGCTATACAAAGTAAGTAGTTTAGTAGGTGAATTGAATTTGAGTTATAATGAGATTATACTTGTGAATCTTGAGATATTGAAAATCTAATGAGATTTCTCGAGAAACTGGATAATGTATTGAGATACATTATGTTTGAAAATTTTGAGACTATTAAGTTTGAGAAATTGAGTATATATTGAAATTGTCTTTGGCAGTTCGTAAGAATCATAGTCCAAATTACAAAGACACTTTGTCGGATTATCGTTAAAATTTTTGAAATTTCCAATTTAGTTAGATTTTGATAAAAGTAAAAATAGCCTAAATCTTCAATAAAGTTTTTGAATAAATAAATCAAGGACTGTAATGAAATCAGATAAAATAGAGTGCTCCGGCACACTGAGTGGCATAACTTGCTTGGCTACACTGTAGTCGGGTAAGGGGTGTCACAAAACTGGTCAAGGTATGGTCTGAAGATAGTGTTCATCAGATCCATAAAAGCAACCAGAGCATTAGTTAACCCGAATGGCATGACTAAGAACTCATAATGGCCATAGCGGGTTCTAAAGGCAGTTTTAGGAATACTCTGCTCTTGTACTTTCAGCTGATAATAACCGGATCTCAGGTCAATTTTCGAGAACACAGCTGCACCCCTCAACTGATCAAACAAGTCATCAATGCGGGGCAATGGATATCTATTCTTTATTATCACCTTATTCAACTGCCGGTAGTCAATACATAAACGGAGAGTGCCATCCTTCTTCTTTAGAAATAACACTGGCGCTCCCCAAGGTGACACACTAGGGCAGATAAAGCCCTTATCAAGTAGCTCTTGCAACTGCACTTTCAACTCTTTCAATTATGTAGGTGCCATTCTATATGGTGTTATAGAGATTGAGTCCACACCAGGCATAACATCAATCTCAAACTGCACTTCTCTCCTTGGAGGTAATCTTGGCAATTTACCAGCAGACACATCTGAAAAGTCACATACTATAGGGATGTCCCTCAGTGTTGGGCTCCCCACTTGGGTGTCTATCACATGTGCCAAGTATGCTTCACACCCCTTTCTGATCATTCTTCTAGCTAGTGCAGCCGAAATGATGTTTGATGGCAGTAACTTTCTCTCCCCATGTATTACCACATCACCTAGCATAGGGAGACCAAAAGTGACTATCTTTAGTCTACAGTCAATCATGGCATGATGACTGGCTAAACAATCCATGCCCAAGATGATATCATAATCTCTGAAGGGCATTTCAATCAAATCTGACAGAAAAACATGTCCTTGGATCACCAAAGGACAGTCTTTATAGATTCTGTTGACCTGAACCTCTTGTCCTAACGGACTAGTTACTAGCACTTCAAAACCCATTTGGACACACAGAATAGCAAGTGAACTGACTATGTTAGCACTAACAAACTAGTGGGTTGAACCCAGATCAAACAACACAAATACTTATTGATCAGAGACAACATCAGAAGTCTCAGCCTCTTCTCGCTGTCTCATTATATAAACTCTGCCTGAAGCACTTCCTTGTGCTGATTGACCAACAGTACCATGACTACCGGAAGCAGTGCCTCTACCTCTGCCTCTTCCTTTGCCAACTGGTTGCGAACCTCTGGGAGCAGGACTCTGAATAGATCCTTCTGCAGTCGTAGGAGCTAGACCAAATCTAGGAGCACTAGTGCAATCTTTAGCAAGATAACCCTTGCTTCCACAGTTAAAGCAGGCTCCTGTTGGCCAATAGCATTCTGAAGGAACGGAAGCGTGAAAAACACAAGTTTATACCATTGAATTCAAAAATTTTCACCTAGGGTCACATGCATCATGCAAGATTTATTTTTATCTATTTGATTTCAATGATAAACAACATATTAAAACTCTTTTAATATGTTTTTGGATCTGTATTTGCCATTTAGGATTTTAAAATTAATCAGATTAATTTTAGAACCCTAGATTAAATCAAGAACGATTACACTAACCTCTTGATGTGCTGCAGCGTGTCTGTGCCTTTGATATTCGTCTTCAGGACACTAGATGTTGTCCCTCTAGCTTGTCCACACCAAGAACACCTATGGCAGCCCTTGAACAGCTTCTAAAGCCTTTTCTATTAATTAGAAATTCAAGTTCTGCCTTTTAAGAGATTAAAGATGTAAACAGGACACTAGAAACAATTTCTAGTGTTCTTAATTCAAGAGATTGATGGCTAATCTCTTTGAATTGATGAGAGATGAAGAAGAAGAGATAAAAACCCTCAAAGTGGCGTGACAAAGGAGTGTGGCTGCTGGTTGTTTTTTATTTTCTCATAACAACACTTAAATAGTTAGGTTAACACATTAAACCCTTGCCACATGTCACCCTTTGATTAGCTCTAGGTTTAAGTGACCCAATCACATTGTGCCAACTGTCAAACCTATATTTAATCTTGATTTTAATCATCTTACATGATTAAAAAAAAAATTTGGCAAGCTTATGTGTTATGCCATGTGTCACCATCTCATGGTGCCATGTGTCACACTGCAAAATGACCAAAATGCCCCTGTGTCTTAATTTTGAGTTCTTAACCCAAAATAATTATTTTCTTCTTCTAATTAATTTATATCAAATATAAACAAATTAATTAATTTCTCATTAATTAAATTCATATTTAAACACTTTAAATATAAATTTAACTTATATTATACATCCAATAATCTAGATTTGGTTTCAAGTCATGCTAGGGACTTTGCAATCTAATTGCAAACCAAACCTATTTAATTAATCAATTAAACTCTTTAATTAATTAATTAAATCATATTTAAATAGGTGATTACTTGTGTATGTGTGTGACTTACTAGGCTCATCACTAATTGGCAATGAGACATGATATCAACTCTTAATATCATCAGAACTCTTTCTTACCATAAATGATTTCTCTAAATCATTTTATGAACCTCATAGACCATGGTTAACACCTAGCATAGCATGCCATGGCCACCCAATTAATAATAAGGTTTACCTTAAATGAACCTATAATCATATGTTACCATGCACTAGAATCTCTCTGTTACAAAATCCCAACTCAAGCTGGAGTCATGGTTTATGTCAAACTCCATTTACTATGAATATTATGTTCTCTTTTAATTCCAATTCTCGATTAAAAAGATTTTTCTCATCAGAAACTCTTTTCTGAATAAATCTATCTGTCCTGGCCAGGAACTTGAAACATCAAGAACAATTAAATGAACATAGGATTTTATCTCTATTTACTTAGAGGAACAGATTCCATCTTGATCAACACCTACCTCCATATATAACTAGTAGGACCCAACACATGCCCATATACCCATACATAGTACAAGTATGAAAGCAGTATCAAACTCAAACCACCTATATACAAGATAACTGTGCTATCTCAGGTCTAAAGATTATATGCACTGATATGATTTATGACAAAACATTGACAAGAGTAAACTCCATGTGCTTGTCATAAGTGTCACTGGTTCGGCCTACTTATCATTTATAAGTGCCTATCATGTTTGTTATATGGCATGAGACTCACCATTCCATCTTATTTATATCTCATATAAATAACTTGGGAACAAACATGAATACAATCTTTCTGGATAAGTCATGTCCTCATTATGAAGTATCCTCGATTGTGAACCTATTTATGATATTTCGTGCTAGAAATATTGTCACTCATATTCTTAACAACTTAAGAATAATATTTCTAACAAAATATCAATGGACCTTTTCTATTACACATAAATATATTATGTAAACGGAAAAGTGGAAATGCCTTTAATTAATAAAAATATGTACAAGATACATACTAAATGATATGCTCTAGGGCATACTACTAACAATCTCCCACTAGCACTAGAGCCATTCATTACAATATCTTAGACCTATCTTCTCAAGATGTCGGTCTAATCGAGATCGTGACATAGGCTTAGTGAATGGATCACCGGATTTTCACCGATGCTATTTTCTGCATGGCTACATCGCCGCCCAACTATTTCTCCGATAATGTGGTAGCGCCTTTCTATGTGTTTGGATTTCTCGTGAGACCTTGGTTCCTTAGCTCAGATGATCGCTCCATTATTGTCACAATGTAGTGGAACCGCTGACTCAATGGAAGGAACTACTGTAAGTTCTATCATGAACTTCTTTATCCAAACAGACTTCCTTTGCAAAGATTCGATGCAGAATATACTCACCTGTAGTGGAATCTGCAATGCGTGCTCGCTTGGAACTCTTCCAACCGATCGCACCTCCATTACAAATGAACACATATCCAGAGGTAGACTTTCTATCATCGATATCCGATTGGAAATCGTAATCAGATAACCATCCAATTGCAAGTCTCCACTGCATAAATCAAGAATAAATCCTTAGTTCTTCTCAAGTACTTAAGGATATTCTTGACACTATCCAAATGTTCCAAACCCGATTAGATTGATACCGCTAGTCAAACTAATAGCATATGCGATATCCGCCTAGTACACAACATTGCATACATTAAACTTCTAATAGCCAAGCATATGGAATCCTGGCCATCTTATCTCTTTCTTCAGTGTCTTTGGAGACATCTCTTTAGAAAGATGGATACCATGTCTCATCGGTAACAATCCTCTCTTGGAATCAAGCATGTTAAACCTCTTTAACACCTTTTCCAAGTATAGACTTTGGGATAAACCAATTATTCTTTCGCTCTATCTCTATAGATGCGAATCCCAAGAATATAGGTTGCCTCCCTAAGTCTTTCATGGAGAATGTATTTGACAACCATACCTTTATAGTCCAACATACCGTATCATTACCCATCAACAAGATGTCATCCACATATAAGACAAGGAAAGTGATAGCATCACACTAACCTTCTTATATACACATGGCTCATCCTCATTTTTGATAAAACCAAAGGATTTAATGGCTTAATCAAAACGGATGTTCCAACTCCTCGAAGCTTGTTTCAACCCATAAATGGATCGCTTTAGCTTGCATACCTTGGAACCATCTTGGGATTCAAATCCCCTAGGTTGTTCCATGAAAATGTTTTCTTCAATGTATCCATTGAGAAAAGTTATTTTGACATCCATCTGCCAAATCTCATAATCATAGTATGCACTATTGCTAATAAAATCCTAATTGATTTAAGCATGGCAACAGGTGAGAAAGTCTCCTCATAGTCGATTCCTTGCCTTTGGCGAAACCCTTTCGCTACTAGCCTTGCCTTATAGGTCTCTACCTTTCCATCAGAACCAATTTTCTTCTTGAAAACCCATTTGTTCCCTATAGGTATAATACCTTCAAGTGGGTCAACAAGATCCCAAACTTGACTCTTATACATGGAATCAATCTCGGATTTCATAGCATCAATCCATTTTGAAGAGTCTATATCTGATATAGCTTCTTCATAGGTAAGTGGATCATCTCCATGATCTACTTCTTCATGAGTAGACAACTCTTGTTCTTCTTCATGAAGAAAACCATATCTCACCGTGGGTGAGATACCAGTTGTTCTACGAGGAACAGTGTAGATGTTTCATCAACAGTATAGGTTGACTAGATGGATCTATATCCATCGATGCATTGATTGGTCAGAATTCTCCAATTCTAACTCTATTTGCCTTCCTTTGCCTCCTTCTTGAACAAACTGTTGTTCAAGAAATGTGGCATCTCTACTTATCACAACCTTTTGTGAAGTAGGCAAATAAAAATAATATCCAAAACTATCTTTTGGATATCCAACAAATCGAACTTTTACGATCGGTCTCCAATTTATCGGTGTTCACTTTTTGATATAAGTCGGATGGCTCCAAATCTTAACATGCTTAAGACTTGGTTTTCTTCCATGCCATATCTCATAAGGTGTGGAAGAAACTGATTTTGATGGAATCCTATTCAGAATATACAAAGCTGATTCTAATGCAAATCCCTAAAAGAAGATTGTCACATCACTATAGCTCATCATACTACGTACCATATCCAATAGGGTACGATTTCTCCTTTCAGATACACCATTCAGCTGTGGCGTTCCTGGAGGAGTCAGCTGAGAAACAATGCCATGCTCTCTCAAGTATTCATCAAATTCAGTACTCAAATATTCACCTCCACGATCTGATCGAAGAGCTTTAATACTCTTTCCTGTTTGATTTTCTACTTTAGATTTAAATTCTTTGAACTTTTCAAAAGATTCATGTTTGTATTTCAGCAAATACAAATACCCAAACATTGATTTATCATCAGTAAAGGTAATAAAATAATGAAAACCCCTCTAGCCATTTCTTTAAATGGACGTACATCACTATGTATTAGTTCCAAAATAGTTTCAGCTCTTAGCCCTTGTCCAACAAAGGGTGATCTAGTCATTTTGCCCTGAAGGCAAGATTCACAAGTTGGAGTAGGCTCAGAGCCCAATGAGGATAGAATCCCCATTTTCTCCAATTTTGCAATCCTATCTTCTGCAACATGACCTAACCTTAAGTGCCAAATATATTTTGAACTTGAGTTGGTTTTCACCATGGCATTGTATTCTTTTAGATCACTTGCATTCAATTTGTGTTTGTCATTATTATCCAAATAATAAAGACCATCATTCATATAACCCGAACCAACATATTTATTTCCAAAATAAATATTGCAAACATCATCTGTGAACTGAAATTCATAGCCATTTCTAGTCAAACTAGATATAGAAATGATGTTCTTAAAAGCATCAGGTACATATAAAATATTATCCAAACACAAAACATGTCCAAACATGTAAAAAGATTTAGATCCTATGGCTAAAGCTTCAACAGTTGAGCCATTGCCAATCCAGACTCTAATATCTTGAGAACGCAAGCTGCTAGTATTTGCTAGTTCCTGCATATCATTAGAAATGTGAAAACTGGCACCGAAGATCTAAAACCTAAGTCAGAGATGAACTATGAGTATCATCAGAATCTAAATAACAAGATATGGACATACCTTCCGAAGGTGTATCCTTCTTGTCCTTCAAAGAAGCAAGATACTCTGAGCAGTTCCTTTTCCAGTGCCCATCCTTTTGGCAGTGGAAACACTTTCCTTTGCCTCCATCAACTTTAGTCTTCCTTTTCTGTTTAGCTATTTTCTTGGAAGGACCAGGAATCTGAGGTTTCTTTTCTTATTGCCCTTCTTCTTGTTAGACTTTCCAGCAGAAGAAGATGCAACCAAAGCTACCTCTTTTCCTTTATTGCCTGGCATATTCTTTTGGGCAATAACCAGCATGTTGAGTAAACCAGCTAAGGTGCATTCCTGTTTAGTCATATGAAAATTTGTCACAAAATTCCCAAAAGACTCAGGAAGGGACTGAAGGATCAAATCCGTTTGTAGTTGGAAATCCATGTTGAAGTCAAGATGTTCCAACTGCTCAATCAACCGAATCATCTTGTGGACATGATCCCCAACATTCTGTTCCTCAGACATCCTCATACGGAATAGCTGTCTAGATATCTCATACCTAGCATTCCTGCTGTGCTCACCATACAACTCTTGTAGGTGAAGGAGGATCTCATTCGCACTCTGCATGTTCTCATGTTGCTTCTGTAACTCATTACTCATGGAAGCAAGCATGTAACACTTAGCTCTCATATCATGCTCCTTCCACTTGTCCAAAGTTTCATGTTCCTCTTGTGTGGCCTCTGGAGGTAAGGGACCAGGAACATTTGAATCTAGAACATATCCTATATGTTCAAGGTTCAGGACAAGTTTCAAATTTCTTAGCCAATCAGAGAGATTAGGTCCTGTCAACCTATTGTGATCAAGTATGCTTGCAAGGATATTGGATGGTGGTGGTTGTTTTGTGCTCATTTTTATCAGAAAATTAACTGTAGAAAATAACTAGATTAATTAGTAAATCTATCATGTAATTAACCGAAATGATTATGGTCTTTTAATCAAATTGGTCCTCCCACTAACTTAGCGAATCCTACACTTCCAAAGTAGGAAACGGAAATCCTAGTTGGATGGATTTCTAGTGGGTGATTGAATTCTTATAATTCTATTGATCATCCTCAGGTACGTCCATTATTGGAATTACAATAAACTATAAGTGAGCAACTCCTTGCCCATCACATCTCATGTGAGGTTCAATCATTTACCTAGCCCCAAATGCTCAAAATCTCAGGTACATCCATTATTGACTTATCTTGCATTAGTTAAGTTGATCCCATTGGGCCAGTAATTATGCAAATAATTTTAATGTCCTCAGGTACATCCAATATTGGCCACTAAACCATTTACATATTTACAATATCTCATGCTTAACAATTATTCTTAAGAAAATCTCTTAAATTAATTGCATCTTATGCAACTATTTAAAATTTCTTAAAATAATTGCCCCAATGGAGGGCTTATGTTATAATTACTTTAATTATACCATTTCCAACTTAATCATTTGTTTGGAAGATTTTATAGCCATCCTAATTACTATTAAGGTCTCACTTTGCACATTATCCATTTAGCATGCATATATCATATAATTGCATACATTCCCATACATCTCATGCATTCATGGATAAGCAGTAAATATGGTATGATCATGGACTTTCTAAGGGATTCAATTCTGAGCTACCAAGAATTGAATCAGGGCATTCCTAGGTGCATTTCATTCATTCATTTTACAAGAGTTGCTGAAGGAGTACATAATCAACACTTGATCTTGAATTCCTCCCCTTTGGTCCCACCAATGCTCTTGACCTCCTTGAACTTCTTGCAATCCAATATTACATAGTAATCCTTGGCATACCAAGGCGAATTTACAAGAACTTAAATAAATGAAATTACAACCAAAAAATTATTACAAACTTAATAATGCATGCCCAAAATAAATTAAAATAAATTAATTAATTTACAATCCCAAAGAAACATAAAAGAAATAAATCCAATCACATTGGTCTTTTATAGTCCATGATCATCCATCATGCATATCACTATTTAACAATTAAATAAAACATACATACTTATATTAAATTGAATATCTCATATTCAACTTAAAAATCCAGATTTGAATATGATTCAAATAAATTTAAAAATTCAGATTTGAATCTCATTCAAATAAATTTAAAAATTCAGATTTGAATCACATTCAAACAACTTTAAAAATTCAGATTTGAATCACATTCAAACATTTTTTAAAAAATCAGATTTGAATCACATTCAAATATTTTTTAAAAAATCAGATCTGAATTTTATTGAATCAATTTTAAAAAATCAGATTTAAATATGATTCAAACAACTTTAAAAATTCAGATTTGAATCACATTCAAACAATTTTTAAAATAATGATTTGAATCATAATTTAATTGTGTGATTAAAACCACTAATTAAACACTTTAATTAGTCAAAGAATAGGCCTTAGATCATACAACAATTGCAGAATTAAAAGCCAAACCTTGAACCACCCATGGTAGCCAAACCATGCGCACCATTGATGGTCTTTTTTCAAGTATGCCGCCACCTTGCTTTGCAACCAGCAATGATCAATCATCTCATGATCAAATCACACAATTAAATCATATAATCAACAATCTCAATGGCAAATATAGTGGCTCTGATACCAATTGAAGGAACGGAAGCGTGAAAAACACAAGTTTATACCATTGAATTCAAAAATTTTCACCTAGGGTCACATGCATCATGCAAGATTTATTTTTATCTATTTGATTTCAATGATAAACAACATATTAAAACTCTTTTAATATGTTTTTGGATCTGTATTTGCCATTTAAGATTTTAAAATTAATCAGATTAATTTTAGAACCCTAGATTAAATCAAGAACGATTACACTAACCTCTTGATGTGCTGCAGCGTGTCTGCGCCTTTGAGATTCGTCTTCAGGACACCAGATGTTGTCCCTCTAGCTTGTCCACACCAAGAACACCTATGGCAGCCCTTGAACAGCTTCTAAAGCCTTTTCTATTAATTAAAAATTCAAGTTCTGCCTTTTAAGAGATTAAAGATGTAAACAGGACACTAGAAACAATTTCTAGTGTTCTTAATTCAAGAGATTGATGGCTAATCTCTTTGAATTGATGAGAGATGAAGAAGAAGAGATAAAAACCCTCAAAGTGGCGTGACAAAGGAGTGTGGCTGCTGTTTTTTTTTTTATTTTCTCATAACAACACTTAAATAGCTAGGTTAACACATTAAACCCTTGCCACATGTCACCCTTTGATTAGCTCCAGGTTTAAGTGACCCAATCACATTGTGCCAAGTGTCAAACCTATATTTAATCTTGATTTTAATCATCTTACATGATTAAAAAAAAACATTTGGCAAGCTTATGTGTTATGCCATGTGTCACCATCTCATGGTGCCACGTGTCACACTGCAAAATGACCAAAATGCCCCTGTGTCTTAATTTTTACTTCTTAACCCAAAATAATTATTTTCTTCTTCTAATTAATTTATATCAAATATAAATTAATTAATTAATCTCTATTAATTAATTTCTCATTAATTAAATTCATATTTAAACACTTTAAATATAAATTTAACTTATATTATACATCCAATAATCTAGATTTGGTTTCAAGTCATGCTAGGGACTTTGCAATCTAATTGCAAACCAAACCTATTTAATTAATCAATTAAACTCTTTAATTAATTAATTAAATCATATTTAAATAGGTGATTACTTGTGTATGTGTGTGACTTACTAGGCTCATCACTAATTGGCAATGAGACATGATATCAACTCTTAATATCATCAGAACTCTTTCTTACCATAAATGATTTCTCTAAATCATTTTATGAACCTCATAGACCATGGTTAACACCTAGCATAGCATGCCATGGCCACCCAATTAGTAATAAGGTTTATCTTAAATGAACCTATAATCATATGTTACCATGCACTAGAATCTCTCTGTTACAAAATCCCAACTCAAGCTGGAGTCATGGTTTATGTCAAACTCCATTTGCTATGAATATTATGTTCTCTTTTAATTCCAGTTCTTGATTAAAAGATTTTTCTCATCAGAAACTCTTTTCTGAATAAATCTATCTGTCTCCGCCAGAACTTGAAACATCAAGAACAATTAAATGAACATAGGATTTTATCTCTATTTACTTAGAGGAACAGATTCCATCTTGATCAACACCTACCTCCATATATAACTAGTAGGAGCCAACACATGCCCATATACCCATACACAGTACAAGTATGAAAGCAGTATCAAACTCAAACTACCTATATACAAGATAACTGTGCTATCTCAGGTCTAAAGATTATATGCACTGATATGATTTATGACAAAACATTGACAAGAGTAAACTCCATGTGCTTGTCATAAGTGTCACTGGTTCGGCCTACTTGTCATTTATAAGTGCCTATCATGTTTGTTAGATGGCATGAGACTCACCATTCCATCTTATTTATATCTCATATAAATAACTTGGGAACAAACATGAATACAATCTTTCTGGATAAGTCATGTCCTCATTATGAAGTATCCTCGATTGTGAACCTATTTATGATATTTCGTGCTAGAAATATTGTCACTCATATTCTTAACAACTTAAGAATAATATTTCTAACAAAATATCAATGGACCTTTTCTATTACACATAAATATATTATGTAAACGGAAAAGTGGAAATGCCTTTTATTAATAAAAATATGTACAAGATACATACTAAATGATATGCTCTGGGGCATACTACTAACACATTCTCCCCCATGAATCTTGCCATAAGTCTCACAGGGTCGAGGAGGTTGTGAACCCCTGCTCGACTGCTGACCAGACCTCTATCCAGAGAATCGGCCCCTTCCAAACCTTCCACCTTAACCTCTGCTAGGTTCCCCAAATTTCTTCCTCTTCCCAAAAGTACCACTAGGACTTGGCTCTACTGACTTTTCCCCCTTATATTTCTCTGATTTCTTAGCTTTCTCTAATTTTTCTTTTACTGGGGTCACTTGTGATTCTATTCTTTCCAACTCAAGTGCTTGAGAGATGAGCTCTGAGAAATTACTGTGTCTGAATCCCACTACTTGTATCCTCAAACTGGGCTTTAAACCAGTCTCAAATCTCTTGTACCTTTCCTTGCTGGTAGAAAGGAGACTCCTAGCATAGTGGCTTAAACGGGAGAACTCCCTCTCATATTCTGCCACTGTTCTGTTACCTTGCTTCAAACTTAGAAATTCTTGTAGTTTCTGATCAATATATGCATCTGGGACGTATTTCTGTCCAAATTCTTTGATGAAGTCATCCCAGGTCAGTACTGGTGGTTCTGCCAAGATGTGGGGGATGGTCTTCCACCAATCATATGCATCCCCTTACAGTAGTGACACGGAGTATTTAAATTTCAACTCATCTGGGCAGTGCAGCTTCTTAAACATTCGATCCATCCTCTCTAGCCACTGCTCTACCTCTAAAGGGTCTACTGTACCCTTGAATTTCATGGCCCCATACTTCAACAGCTTGTCATACTGTCTGACTGGAGGCTGTTGTTGTACCACAAGTGTTTGAAGTGGAGCTTGAACAGGCATACCCCCAACCATTTGTTGAAACATTGTCACCATCTGCTGTGCGAACTATGCAGGAAATTACAACATTTGGGGGGCTGGTGCCACTGACCCACTGACATTCTGTAGAGCTGGGGCTTCCCCTTGTGCCTCAGCTTCAACAGATTGCTTAACTGAGCGATCCCCTTCTTCCATTTCAATCTGGAGTAGGACATCTCCTGAAAAAGTAACACATGGAGATTTCCCTTCGTTAATTCATATTTATGATGTAATGCACTGTATGTAACAAATAAAGATATTGAGCAATTGTACTTAACAAAGAAAGACACAAATTCACAAGTTAAAACATACTTCAAAAGTTTACTTTGATACCACTAAAACATGTCACACCTTACCCCTCTATAAGGCATAACATGATCCCATAGAATACCTAATGAACTACCGAGCTTCACCTACCGATAGCTCATTAAGTACCCTACAAGGAATTTTAAAATAATTTTCTTACTTTTTATAAGTGGTGAGCATTTTCTAATAGGTATCAAAACATTTAATTAGAGTTTGAAAACTAGTTAAGATTTTTGTCTCATTTTATTTTTTAGCAAATTTTATAAAAATTTTGGTAGAGTGACATCTGTATTTTGAGAAAACAGTTCTTCAAATACCTGTAAAAAGCAATTCCAATGATTTATCTCAATAACTTCATCAATCCCACAACTATCTCAACCAATTTCAACATCATTCCTCAATTTCCAAAATCCAACAATCATCAAAATACTATTAATCAATTTCATTCAAATTAAAACAAAATACTTCCATTCATATTCCATTAAAGATAAAACAATTTATATACATCATTACAAAAATTTTACATTATGAAAAATCAAAACTAAAATTTTTTACAAGTTTTATACAACTCTATACAACTTTATACAACTACTCATAACCAATTTTACATGTCCATACAGTTACATACATTTACATATATCAAAATAATTTTTACAATCACGGTAAAAAATATACCCGATAGACTTCAGAGTAGGTAGCTCCTCAATCCTCAGCAGCTCACTTTACTGCTCCTCTAGTCTCAATATCTGTGACAGCAATAACAGCCATCGCTAAGTATTAGGACTCAGTGGTGCACAACATACTAAAATAATCTTTATGTGGAATTTAAATCATATTTATTCAAAAATTAAACTGAACATGAGAAATAAATATAAAACATGATTTAGATGCATTTAATCCAACAATTTCATTTGGAAAGTCTCAAAACAAATTTTATAAAAACACACAGTTATATCATGCCATTCGAAACTAATATCATCTCAATAGCCAGAGGCTAAGGAGAAGTAACATCACAAGGCTAGCTAGCTCAAATACATGGGAACCCATTCCTTTTCTTCTTCTATTGGCACACACCTCAACACTTCAGCCAGAGAAGGAATCAAAATTCGAAACTGATTTCCCTCACTAGTCATGCTAGTGAGGTATTCAAATACATGGTCATGACATTGTGGTTTCAGAACTATCTTCACAATTTACTAAACATTTATTGTCATTTCAAACACAAACAATTAATCTTTCAACAATTTAAATCAAAAGCATAATAAACATTTCAATCCAAATGCGTCACAATTTAATATGTCAATTCATTCAAAAATAATTTGCAGAAGAAAATTTACAGAAATTCTATGTTATGCACAAACCTTATACGAGTCGCCTCTTGGCCTTGACTCGATGCCTCGGGTTCTTTCCCGATATTCTTTTCCACTGAAACACACAGTTTCACAGTATTTCAGTATCATAACTTATCATAAATGCAAAAATAAATTTAAATTTACTTATACCTATCTTTAATATGCTAAACTTGGCGTTCTTTAAAATTTGTGTTTTGGGGTTACTATCCACTACACTATTTAAGTCAATTTATTGACTTTCTAATGCTTAATAGATATGCGAATTCCAATTTCACCCACATACCACATTTTGGTTGCTAAATTTGTTAGTTTTGGTTGTTTACTCAAATTTTAAGTCTTTTAGGCAAGTTTGCAAATTTTCAGTTTTGGTGTCCTATGTTGCACTATTCCATTGGTCATGTTGCTGTTAGAATTCGGCTAAGTTTTCTACATAGAAATTGTTCCTTATTGTCTTAACTTTATTCTCCTTTTTGAATCACTCCAATTGGAGTTTTGTAGCTCAAGTTATAGCCATTTGAATCATGGCTGCCGAATTGGCTTAACCTAGATTTTCTGGGCAAATTCTGGGTTCTGGAGGTCACCAAATTTGGGTGGCCAAATGACTTGGTTAAGGGTATATTTTGAGTTTTTGTTCTTCATGAAAGTTTTAGGTCTATATCTTAGCTTTCTATTGGTAAATTTTTAGGTCATTTACACCTGCCTAGCCCAAGTTATGGCCAAATGAATAAATACTGTTCATTTGGTCATTTTTGTACAAGTCAGATTGTCTAAGCTCGGATTTGGTTAATTTGTTCACTAGGTTTTAGTCACTTTTTGGACATGATTCCGAAATGAAAATTGTGTCATTTTGTGTCTAGTTTCATTCCTAATTGGCATCACACCAATTTGGCTTGTAAATTTTCAATTTTGATCCCTGAAAGGGACCTTGGTCATGCTGCCTGCATACTGCCCACATCCAATCCGAATCTAAACCTAATTTTAACACTTCCAACACACATCAATTGGTCACAAATGACCATTTTTCATCTCCAACAAGGTCAAACACATCATTTAACAAATTTTCACATTTTTTTCTTCCAAACCCTAGGTACCAAAACCCTAACTACACTAATTATTACATTTAATTAATTCTAAGCATACTAACATCACTCCATCACTCAATTAAGCTTCCTAACATAATTAATTCAATCAAAACACAAGCATTTCCATCACAAACCCTAGCTGGCTGAATTTACTTCTAGTCCTCCAAGGATGTTTTCATTTCATTTTAAGCATATTTATAAGTTCTTTATGCTATAAATACATTGATTAAACTAAAAATGTCAAGTTTGCTTACTAACCTTATGCAGAATTTTCTTTCTCTTCCAATCTCTTCCTTTCTTTTTTCTTTCTTCTTCAAGCTCCTCTTCTAGTTGTCAAAATAAGTTATAACTATGGTGAGTAATTTTTCTATGGTGGAATTTTGTAATATTCAAGCTAACAAAAGAGCTCTAATGGAGGTTTTGTGGAGAGGGAGAGGTGAGAGAGGTGGGAGACAGCTTGGAGAAGATGAAGTCCTTTTTCTTTTTTTTTCTTTTCTTTCTCTTTTATGAATTTATCTTTTAGGAAGACCATAAATTAAATTAATTAAATTTTAGTTATAATATTTATTACATCATGCATGATGTCATGCATGATGTCATCACTTTTCACTTTTTCTTTTTCTTTTTTTTTTATTTATTTTTCCATTAGTTCTTTAATTTAATTTTCGATTCTAAAATTTTCTTTTCTCCGATTTTATTTGACAGTTAGGTTAGGAGTCAACTCTAGGGGTCAATTGACCAAATTGCCCCTCACCTGTTTGACCCGGTTTGTAAATAATTCAATATTTTTTCTGGAACCCTAACCTAATTATTTGACCAGCTTAACAATTTTTTTTCATGATTTTCTTTTTTCCACTGTGTTCGCAATAGTCCTAAGGACCGCGGCATCACATTTTATGGCTCAAAATTTGAGTTTAAATCGACTTCGCAATCCTTCCGAGAAGGTCATCCATCGCTGTGACTCTCGACTCATTTAACCTCTTATGTTATGTTTTTTTTTTTTTATTTATACTTAACTAATTGACAATTACTAATTATTTGTGTTTAGGGCTTATCTAGTTGTCTTAGATGTGGTTCTAATCCTCTTAATTGACCTAACCAACACCGATCACCGGAATGTAAAATATACCAGGCTATGCCAGTAGGGGTATTACACCTAGTTGGATGGATTTCTAGTGGGTGATTGAATTCTTATAATTCTATTGATCAACCTTAGGTACATCCATTATTGGAATTACAATAAACTATAGGTGAGCAACTCCTTGCCCATCACATCTCATATAAGGTTCAATCCTTTACCTAGCCCTTAATGCTCAAAATCTCAAGTACATCCATTATTGACTTATCTTGCATTAGTTAAGTTGATCCTATTGAGCCAGTAATTATGAAAATAATTTTAATGTCCTCAGGTACATCCAATATTGACCACCAAACCATTTATATATTCACAACATCTCATGCTTAACAATTATTCTTAAGAATATCTCTTAAATTAATTGCATCATATGCAACTATTTAAAATTTCTTAAAATAATTGCCCCAATGGAGGGCCCATGTTATAATTACTTTAATTATAGCATTTCCGACTTAATCATTTGTTTGAAAGATTTTATGGTCATTCTAATTACTATTAAGGTCTCACTTTGCACATTATCCATTTAGCATGCATATATCATATACTTGCAAACATTCCCATACATCTCATGCATTCATGGATAAACAGTAAATATGGTATGATCATGGACTTTCTAAGGGATTCAATTCTAAGCCACCGAGAATTGAATCAGGGTATTCCTAGGTGCATTTCATTCATTCATATTACAAGAGTTACTGAAGGAGTACATAATCAATACTTGTTATTGAATTCCTCCCACTGGTCCCACCTGAAGGAGCAGAAGCATGAAAAACACAAGTTTATACTATTGAATTCAAAAATTTTCACCTAAGGTCACATGCATCATGCAAGATTTATTTTTATCTATTTGATTTCAATGATAAATAACATATTAAAAAACTTTTAATAGGTTTTTGGATCTTTATTTTCCATTTAAGATTTTAAAATTAATCAGATTAATTTTAGAACCCTAGATTAGATAAAGAACAAGTGCACTAACCTCTTGATGCACTGCAGTGTGTTTGGCACCTTTGGGATGCGTATTTAGGACACCAGATGTTATCCCTCTAGCTTTTCCACACCAAGTTCATCTATGGCAGTCCTTGAATAGCTTCTAAAGCTTTTTCTATGAATTAGAAAATCAAGTTTTTCCTTTTGAGAGATTATAGATGTAAACAGGACACTAGAAACAATTTCTAGTATTTTTAATTCAAGAGATTGATGGCTAATCTCTTTGAATTGATGAGAGATGAAGAAGAAGAGAGGGGAGATGTTCTTTGGGTGGCTGCACCAAAGAAGAACATCAACCCACACGTTTTACTCTTTCATAATAATACTTATATAGCTAGATCAACACATAAAACCCTTGCCACATGTCACCCTCTGATTGATTCTAGGTTTAATTGACCCAATCACATTGTGCCAAGTGTCAAACCTATATTTAATCTTGATTTTAATCATCTTACATGATTAAAAGACATATGATAAGCTTATGTGTAGTGCCATGTGTCACCATCTCATGGTGCCACATGTCTCCCTGTGAAATGACCAAAATACCCCTGTGTCTTCTTTTTGAGTTCTCAACCCAAAATAATTATTTCTCTTCTTCTAATCAATTTATATCAAATATAAATCAATTAATTAATCTCTATTAATTAATTTCTCATTAATTAAATTCATATTTAAACACTTTAAATATAATTTAACTTATACTGTACATCCAATAATCTAGATTTGGTTTCAAGTCATGCTAGGGACTTTGCAATCTAATTACAAACCAAACCTATTTAGTTAATCAATTAAACTCTTTAATTAATTAATTAAATCATATTTAATTTGGTGATTACTTGTGTATGTGTGTGACTTACTAGGCTCATCACTAATTGGCAATGAGATATGATATCAACTCTTAATATCATCAGAACTCTTTCTTACCATAAATGATTTCTCTAAATCATTTTATGCACCTCATAGACCATGGTTAACACCTAGCATAGCATGCCATGGCTACCCAATCAGTAATAAGGTTTACCTTAAATTAACCTATAATCATAAGTTACCATGCACTAGAATCTCTTTGTTATAAAATCCCAACTAAAGCTGGAGTCATAGTTTATGTCAAACTCTATTTGTTATGAATATTATGTTCTCTTTTAATTCCAGTTCTTGATTAAAAAGATTTTTCTCATCAGTAACTCTTTCTGAATAAATCTATCTGTTCTGGCCAGGAACTTGAAACATCAAGAAAAATTAAATGAACATAGGATTTTATCCCTATTTACATAGAGGAACAGATTCCATCTTGATTAATACCTACCTCCATATATAACTAGTAAGAGCCAACACATGCTCATATACCCATACACAGTACAAGTATGAAAGCAGTATCAAACTCAAACCACTATAGACAAGATAACTATGCTATCTCAGGTCTAAAGATTATAGGCACTGATATGATTTATGACAATACATTGATAAGAGTAAACTCCATGTGCTTGTTATAAATGTCACTGGTTCGACCTACTTATCATGTATAAGTGCCTATCATGTTTGTTATATGGCATGAGACTCACCATTCTATCTTATTTATATCTCATATAAATAACTTGGGAACAAACTTGAATACAATCTTTCTGGATAAGTCATGTCCTTATTGTGAAGTATCCTCGATTGTGAACCTATTTATGATACTTTGTGCTAGAAATATTGTCACTCATATTCTTAACAACTTATGAATAGAATTTCTAACAAAATATCAATGGACCTTTTCTATTACACATAAATATATTATGTAAACGGAAAGGTGAAAATGCCTTTTATTAATAAAACATGTACAAGATACATACTAAATGATATGCTCTAGGGCATACTACTAATAATCTCCCACTAGCACTAGAGCCATTCATTACAATACCTTAGACCCATCTTCTTAAGATGTCGGTCTAACTGAGCTTGTGACAAGGGCTTAGTGAATGAATCAGCTGGATTTTCAGCTGATGCTATTTTCTGCATGGCTACATCACCTTGCCCAACTATTTCTCTAATAATGTGATAATGCCTTCCTATGTGTTTGGATTTCTAGTGAGACCGGGGTTCCTTATATCCAAACAGCTTCTTTTGCAGCATCTGATGCAGCAATATAATTGGCCTCTGTAATGGAACCAACAGTCGTACCCTGTTTGGAACTCTTCTAACTACCTGCACGTCCTTTACAAATGAACACAAACCTAGAGGTAGACTTTCTATTATCGATATCTGATTGGAAATCAGAATCAGTATAACCATCCAATTACAAGTAACCACCTTCATATATCAAGAATAAATCCTTAGTTCTTCTCAAGTACTGAAGGATATTCTTGACAACTATCCAGTTTTCCAAACCTTGATTGGATTGATACCTGCTAGTCAAACTAACAGCATATGCGATATCCGGCCTTGTACACAACATTGCATACATTAAACTTCTAATAGCTGAAGCATATGGAATCCTGGCCATTTTATCTCTTTCTTCAAGTGTCTTTGGAGACATCTCTTTAGAAAAGTGGATACCATGTCTCACTGGCAACAATCCTCTCTTGGAATCAAGCATGTTAAACCTCTCTAACACCTTTTCTAAGTATAGACTTTGGGATAAACCAATTATTCTTTTCACTCTATCTCTATATATGTGAATCCCTAGAATATAGGTTGCCTCTCCTAAGTCTTTCATAGAGAATGTATTTGACAAACATACCTTTACAGTTGTCAAAATACCTGTGTCATTACCCATCAACAGTATATCATCCACATATAAGACAAGGAAAGTGATAGCACTGTCACTAACCTTCTTATATACACATGCCTCATCCTCATTTTTGATAAAACCAAATGATTTAATGGCTTCATCAAAACAAATGTTCCAACTCCTCGAGGCTTGCTTCAACCCATAAATGGATTGCTTTAGCTTGCATACCTTGGAACCATCTTGGCATTCAAAACCCCTAGGTTGTTCCATGAAAATGTTTTCTTCAATGTATCCATTGAGAAAAGCTATTTTGACATCCATCTGCCAAATCTCATAATCATAGTATGCAGCTATTGCTAATAGAATCCTAATTGATTTAAGCATGGTAATAGGCGAGAAAGTCTTCTCATAGTCGATTTATTGCCTTTGGTGAAACCCTTTCGCTACTAGCCTTGCCTTATAGGTCTCTACCTTTCCATCAGAACCAATTTTCTTCTTGAAAACCCATTTGTTCCCTATGGGTACAATACCTTCAAGTGGGTCAACAAGATCCCAAACTTGATTCTTATACATGGAATCAATTTCGGATTTTATAGCATTAATCCATTTTGAAGAGTCTATATCTGATATAGCTTCTTCATAGGTAAGTGGATCATCTCCATGATCTACTTCTTCATTAGTAGACAACTCGTATTCTTCTTCATGAAGGAAACCATATCTCACTAGTGGGTGAGATACCCTGGTTGTTCTACGAGGAATAGCTGTAGATGTTTCATCAATGGGTGTAGGTTGACTAGATGGATCTATATCTATCTGATCTATTGGTTGGTCAGAATTCTCTAATTCTAACTCTATTTGCCTTCCTTTGCCTCCTTCTTGAACAAACTGTTGTTCAAGAAATGTAGCATCTCTACTCACCACAACCTTTTGTGATGTAAGCAAATAAAAATAATATCCAAAGCTATCTTTTGGATATCCAACAAATCGACCTTTTTCTGATTTGGTTTCCAATTTATTAGTGTTCAGCTTTTTGATATAAGCTGGACAACCCCAAATCTTAATATGCTTAAGACTTGGTTTTCTCCCATGCCATATCTCATTAGGTGTGGAAGATACTGATTTTGATAGAATCCTATTCAGAATATACAAAGCTGATTCTAATGCAAATCCCCAAAAGGAGATTGGCATATCAGTATAGCTCATCATACTATGTACCATATCAAATAGGGTATGATTTCTCTTTTCAGATACACCATTCAACTGTAGTGTTGCTGGAGGAGTCAGCTGGGAAATAATGCCGTGCTCTCTCAAGTATTCATCAAATTCAGTACTTAAGTATTCACCTCCATGATTTGATCGAAGAGCTTTAATACTATTTCCTGTTTGATTTTCTACTTCAGATTTAAATTCTTTGAACTTTTCAAAGGATTCATGTTTGTATTTCATCAAATATAAATACCCAAACCTCGATTTACCATCAGTGAGGCTAATAAAGTAATGAAAAACACCTCTAGCCATTTCTTTAAATGGATCACATACATCTCTATGTATTAGCTCCAAAATATTTTCAGCTCTTAGCTCTTGTCCTACAAAGGGTGATCTAGTCATTTTGCCCTGTAGGCAAGATTCACAAGTTGGAGTAGCTCAGAGCCCAATGAGGAAAGAATCTCCATTTTCTCTAATTTTGCAATCCTATCTTCTGTAACATGACATAACCTTAAGTGCCAAATATATTTTGAACTTGAGTTGATTTTCACCATGGCATTGCATTCATTTAGATTGCTTGTATTAGATTTGTATTTAACATTATTATCTAGATAATAAAGTCCATCATGCATATAACCTGAACCAACATATTTATTTCCAAAATAAATATTGCAAACATCATTTATGAATTGAAGTTCATAACCATCTCTAGTCAAACTAGATATAGAAATGATGTTCTTTAAAAGCATCAGGTACATATAAAATATTATCCAAACACAAAACATGTCCAAACATGTAAAAAGATTTAGATCCTATGGCTAAAGCTTCAACAGTTAAGCCATTGCCAATCCAGAGTCTAACATCTCAAGAATGCAAGCTGCTATTATTTGCTAGTTCCTGCATATCATTAGAAATGTGAGAACTGGTACCAGTATCTAAAACCCAAGCTATAGATGAACTATGAGTATCATTAGAATCTAAATAACAAGATATGGACATACCTTCCAAAGGTGTATCCTTCTTGTCCTTCAGAGAAGCAAGATACTCTGGGCAATTCCTTTTCCAGTGCCCATCCTTCTGGCAGTGGAAATACTTTCCTTTGCCTCCATCAGCTTTAGTCTTCCCTTTCTGTTTAGCTATTTTCTTGGAAGGACTAGGAATCTGAGGTTTCTTTTTCTTATTGCCCTTCTTATTGTTGGACTTTCCAGTAGAAGAAGATGCAATCAAAGCTACCTCTTTTCCTTTATTACCCGACATATTCTTTTGGGCAATAACCAGCATGTTGAGTAAACCAGCTAAGGTGCATTCCTGTTTAGTCATATGGAAATTTGTCACAAAATTCCCAAAAGACTCAGGAAGGGACTGAAGGATCAAATCCGTCTGTAGTTGAAAATCTATGTTGAAGTTAAGATGTTCTGACTGCTTAATCAGCTGAATCATCTTGTGGACATGATCCCCAACATTCTGTCCCTCAGACATCCTCATGCGGAATAGCTGTCTAGATATCTCATACCTCGCATTCCTGCTGTGCTTGCCATACAACTCTTGTAGGTGAAGGAGGATCTCACTCACACTCTGCATGTTTTCATGCTGCTTCTGTAACTCATTACTCATGGAAGCAAGCATGTAACACTTAGCTCCCATATCATGCTCCTTCCACTTGTCCAAAGTTTCATGCTCCTCTGGAGTGGCCTCTGGAGGTAAGGGACCAGGAACATTTGAGTCTAGAATATATCCTATATGTTCAAGGTTCAGGACAAGTTTCAAATTTCTTAGCCAATCAGAGAGATTAGGTCCTGTCAACTTATTGCGATCAAGTATGCTTGCAAGGATATTGGATGGTGGTGGTTGTTCTGTGCTCATTATTATCAGAAAATTAATTGCAGAAAATACCAGATTAATTAGTAAATGTATCATGTAATTAACCAAAATGATTATGGTTTTTTAATCAAATTGGTCCTCCCACTAACTTAGCGAATCCTACACTTCCAAAGTAGAAAACGAAAATCCTAGTTGGATGGATTTCCAGTGAGTGATTGAATTCTTATAATTCTATTAATCATCCTCAGGTACATCCATTATTGGAATTACAATAAACTATAAGTGAGCAACTCCTTGCCCATCACATCTCATATGAGGTTCAATCCTTTACCTAGCCCCTAATGCTCAAAATCTCAGGTACATCCATTATTGACTTATCTTGTATTAGTTAAGTTGATCCCATAGAGCCAGTAATTATGCAAATAATTTAATGTCCTCAGGTACATCCAATATTGGCCACCAAACCATTTAAATATTTACAACATCTCATGCTTAATAATTATTCTTAAGAAAATCTCTTCAATTAATTACATTTTATGCAACTATTTTAAATTTCTTAAAATAATTGCCCGAATGGAGGGCCCATGTTATAATTACTTTAATTATAGCATTTCCAACTTAATCATTTGTTTGGAAGATTTTATGGTCATCCTAATTACTATTAAGGTCTCGCTTTGCACATTATCCAATTAGCATGCATGTATCATATACTTGCATACATTCCCATACATCTCATACATTCATGGATAATAAATAAATATGGTATGATCATGGACTTTCTAAGGGATTCAATTCTGGGCCACCAAGAATTGAATCAAGAGATTCCTAGGTGCATTTCATTCATTCATTTTACAAGAGTTGCTGAAGGAGTACATAATCAATACTTGATCTTGAATTCCTTCCACTGGTCCCACTAATGCTCTTGACCTCCTTGAACTTCTTGCAATCCAATATTACATAGTAATCCTTTGCATACCAAGGCAAATTTACAAGAACTTAAATAAATGAAATTACAACCCAAAAATTATTACAAACTTAATAATACATGCCCAAAATAAATTAAAATAAATTAATTAATTTACAATCCCAAAGAAACAAAAAAGAAATAAATCCAATCACATTGGTCTTTTATAGTCCATGATCATCCATCATGCATATTACTATTTAACAATTAAATAAAACATACATGCTTAAATTAAATTGAATATCTCATATTCAACTTTAAAATCCAGATTTGAATATGATTCAATCAAATTTAAAAATTTAGATTTGAATATCATTCAAACAAATTTAAAAAATTCAGATTTGAATCTCATTCAAACAACCTTAAAAATTCAGATTTGAATTACATTCAAACAATTTTTAAAAATCAGATTTGAATCACATTCAAACAATTTTTAAAAATTCAGATTTGAATATTATTCAAACAACTTTAAAAAATCAGATTTAAATATGAGTCAAACAACTTTAAAAATTCAGATCTAAATCATATTCAAACAACTTTTAAAATTTAAATTTGAATCACATTCAAACAATTTTTAAAATTCTAATTTGAATCAAAATTTAATTATGCGATTAAAACTACTAATTAAACACTTTAATTAATTATAGGATAGGCCTTAGATCATACAACAATTGCAGAATTAAAAAGCCAAACCTTGCACCACCCATGAAACCCAAACCATGCGCACCATGTTGGAGTTCATCAAGCATGCCGCCACACATCCATTGCAACCAGCAATGGATAAATCATCTCATGATCAAAACACACAATTAAATCATATAATCAACAATCTAAATGGCAAATATAGTGGCTTTGATACCAATTGAAGGAGCGGAAGCATGAAAAACACAAGTTTATACCATTGAATTCAAAAAATTTTATCTAGGGTCACATGCATCATGCAAGATTTATTTTTATCTATTTGATTTCAATGATAAACAACATATTAAAATACTTTTATTATGTTTTTAGATCTATATTTGCCACTTAAGATTTTAAAATTAATCAGATTAATTTTAGAACCCTAGATTAGATCAAGAACAAGTGCACTAACGTCTTGATGCACTGCAGTGTGTTTGGCACCTTTGGGATGCATCTTTAGGACATTAGATGTTGTCCCTCTAGCTTGTCCACACCAAGTTCACCTATGGCAGCCCTTGAATAGCTTCTAAAGCTTTTTTTATGAATTAGAAAATCAAGTTTTTCCTTTTGAGAGATTATAGATGTAAACAGGACACTAGAAACAATTTCTAGTATTTTTAATTCAAGAGATTAATGGCTAATCTCTTTGAATTGATGAGAGATGAAGAAGAAGAGAGGGGAGATGTTCTTTGGGTGGCTGCACCAAAGAAGAACAGCAGCCCACACGTTTCACTCTTTCATAATAACACTTATATAGCTAGGTCAACACATAAAACCCTTGCCACATGTCACCCTCTGATTGGTTCTAGGTTTAATTGACCCAATCACATTGTGCCAAGTGTCAAACCTATATTTAATCTTGAATTTAATCATCTTACATGATTAAAAGACATATGACAAGCTTATGTGTAGTGCCATGTGTCATCATCTCATTGTGCCACATGTCACCCTGTGAAATGACCAAAATACCCCTGTGTCTTTATTTTGAGTTCTCAACCCAAAATAATTATTTCTCTTCTTCTAATCAATTTATATCAAATATAAATCAATTAATTAATCTTTATTAACTAATTTCTCATTAACTAAATTCATATTTAAACACTTTAAATATAAATTTAACTTATACTGTACATCCAATAATCTAGATTTGGTTTCAAGTCATGCTAGGGACTTTGCAATCTAATTGCAAACCAAAACTATTTAATTAATCAATTAAACTCTTTAATTTATTAATTAAATCATATTTAATTTGGTAATTACTTGTGTATGTGTGTGACTTACTAGGCTCATTACTAAATGGCAATTAGATATGATATCAACTCTTAATATCATCAGAACTCTTTCTTACCATAAATGATTTTTCTAAATCATTTTATGCACCTCATAGACCATGGTTAACACCTAGCATAGCATGCCATGGCCACCCAATCAGTAATAAGGTTTACCTTAAATGAACCTATAATCATATGTTACCATGCACTTTAATCTCTCTATTATAAAATCCCAACTAAAGCTGGAGTCATTGTTTATGTTAAACTCCATTTGCTATGAATATTATGTTCTCTTTTAATTTCAGTTCTTGATTAAAAAGATTTTCTCATCAGAAACTCTTTCTGAATAAATCTATCTATCCTGGCCAGGAACTTGAAACATCAAGAACAATTAAATGAATATAGGATTTTATTCCTATTTACTTAGAGGAATAGATTCCATCTTGATCAACACTTACCTCCATATATAACTAGTAAGAGGCAACACATGCCCATATACCCATACACAGTATAAGTATGAAAGCAGTATCAAACTCAAAGCACCTATATACAAGATAGCTGTGCTATCTCAGGTCTAAAGATTATATGCACTGATATGATTTATGACAATACATTGACAAGAGTAAACTCCATGTGCTTGTCATAAATATCACTGGTTCGACCTACTTATCATGTATAAGTGCCTATCATGTTTGTTATATGGCACGAGACTCACCATTCCATCTTATTTATATCTCATATAAATAACTTGGGAACAAACATGAATACAATATTTCTGGATAAGTCATGTCCTTATTGTGAAGTATCCTCGATTGTGAACCTATTTGTGATACTTTGTGATAGAAATACTGTCACTCATATTCTTAACAACTTAAGAATAGAATTTCTAACAAAATATCAATGGACCTTTTCTATTACACATAAATATATTATGTAAACGAAAAATTGAAAATGCCTTTTATTAATAAAATATGTATAAGATATATACTAAATGATATGCTCTAGGGCATACTACTAACACTACCAATGCTCTTGACCTCATTGATCTCCTTGCAATCCAATTACATAGTAATCCTTGGCATACCAAGGCGAATTTACAAGAATTTAAATAAATGAAATTACAACCCAAAATTATTACAACCTTAATAATACATGCCTAAAATAAATTAAAATAAAAAAATATTAATTTACAATCCCAAAGAAACATAAAAGAAATAAATCCAATCACATTGGTCTTTTATAGTCCATGATCATCCATCATGCATATCACTATTTAATAATTAAATAAAACATACATACTTAAATTAAATTGAATATCTCATATTCAACTTAAAAATCCATATTTGAATATGATTCAAACAAATTTAAAAATTCAAGTTTGAATCACATTCAAACAATTAAAAATTCAGATTTGAATCACATTCAAACAACCTTAAAAATTCAGATTTGAATCACATTCAAACAATTTTAAAAATTAGATTTGAATCACATTCAAATAATTTTTAAAAATTCAGATTTGAATATTATTCAAACAATTTTAAAAATTCAGATTGGAATATGATTCAAACAACTTTAAAAATTCATATTTGAATCACATTCAAACAACTTTTAAACTTTAGATTTGAATCAAAATTTAATTGTCTGACTAAAACTCTAATTAAACAATTTAATTAGACATAGGATGAGTTTTTAGATCATACAACAATTGCAAATTAAAAAGCCAAACCTTGCGCACACCATGGGAGGTGCCAAACCATGCACACCCATGGTGCACTCCAACATGCTGCCACTTTGTTCATTCCAACCAGCAATGAATTGATCATCTTTTGATCAAATCACACAATCAAATCTCATATTGAATAATCTAAATGGAAAATATAGTTGCTCTAATACCAATTGAAGGAGCGGAAGCATGAAAAACACAAGTTTATGTCATTGAATTCAAAAATTTTTCACCTAGGGTCACATGCGTCATGCAAGATTCATTTTTATCTATTTGATTTCAATGATAAATAACATATTAAAAATCTTTTAAAATGTTTTTGGATCTATATTTGCTATTTAAGAATGTAGAATTAATCAGATTAGTTTTAGAACCCTAGATTAGATCAAGAACAAGTGCACTAACCTCTTGATGCACTGTAGTGTGTTTGGCACCTTTGGGATGCGTCTTTAGGACACCAGATGTTGTCCCTCTAGCTTGTCCACACCAAGATCACATATGGTAGCCCTTGAACAGCTTCTAAAAATTTTTCTATGAATTAGAAAATTAAGTTTTGCCTTTTGAGAGATTTGAGATATAAATAGAATGCCAAAAACAATTTCTAGTATTGTTAATTCAAGAGATTGTTTACTAATCTCTTGGAATTAATGAGAGATGAAGAAGAAGAGAGGATGGCATCCTCAAGGGTGGCGGCACAAAGGGAGGCAGCAGCTGGTTGTGTTTTGTTCTTTCATCCTTACACTTATATAGCTAGGTCACCACTTAAAACCCTTGCCACATGTCACTTTCTGATTGGCTCTAGGTTTAATTGACTCAATCACATTGTGCCAAGTGTCAAACCTATATTTAATCTTAATTTTAATCATCTAACATGATTAAAAGACATTTGGCAAGCTTATGTGTAATGTCATGTGTCACCATCTCATGGTGCCACATGTCACCCTATGAAATGACCAAAATGCCCCAGTCTCTTAATTTTGAGTTCTCAACCCAAAATAATTATTTCTCTTCTTTTAACCAATTTATATCAAATATAAATTAATTAATTAATCTCTATTAATTAATTTCTCATTAATTAAATTCATATTTAAACACTTTAAATATAAATTTAACTTATACTATACATCTAATAATCTAGATTTAGTTTCAAGTCATGCTAGGGACTTCGCAATCTAAT
This sequence comes from Hevea brasiliensis, assembly GCF_030052815.1. Classification (NCBI taxonomy): domain Eukaryota; kingdom Viridiplantae; phylum Streptophyta; class Magnoliopsida; order Malpighiales; family Euphorbiaceae; genus Hevea; species Hevea brasiliensis. Next base: position 96,167,987 of record NC_079497.1, read on the forward strand.
TGCAAATCAAACCTATTTAATTAATCAGTTAAACTCTTTAATTAATTAATTAAATCATATTTAATTTGGTGATTACTTGTGTATGTGTGTGACTTACTAGGCTCATCACTAACAGGCAATGAGACATGATATCAACTCTTAATATCATCAGAACTCTTTCTTATCATAAATGATTTCTCTAAATCATTTTATGCACCTCATAAACCATGGTTAACACCTAGCATAGCATGCCATGGCCACCCAATTAGTAATAAGGTTTACCTTAAATGAACCTATAATCATATGTTACCATGCACTAGAATCTCTCTGTTACAAAATCCCAATTCAAGCTAGAGTCATGGTTTATGTCAAACCCCATTTGCTATGAATATTATGTTCTCTTTTAATTCCAGTTCTTGATTAAAAAGATTTTCTCATCAGAAACTCTTTTCTGATTAAATCTATCTGTCCTGGCTAGAAACTTGAAAAATCAAGAGTAATTAAATGAACATAGGATTTTATCCCTATTTACTTAAAGGAACAGATTCCATCTTGATTAACACCTACCTCCATATATAACTAGTAGGAGCCAACACATGCCCATATACCCATACATAGTATAAGTATGAAAGCAGTATCAAACTCAAACCACCTATATACAAGATAACTGTGCTATCTTAGGTCTAAAGATTATATGCACTGATATAATTTATGATAATACATTGACAAGATTAAACACCATGTGCTCATCATAAATATCACTAGTTCGGCCTACTTATCATGTATAAGTACTTATCATGTTTGTTATATGGCATGAGACTCACTATTCCATCTTATTTTCATCTCATATAAATAACTAGGGAATATACATGATTACAATCTTTCTGGATAAGTCATGTCCTTATTGTGAAGTATCCTCGATTGTGAACCAATTTATGATACTTTGTGCTAAAAATACTGTCACTCATATTCTTAACAACTTAAGAATAGAATTTCTAACAAAATATCAATGGACCTTTTCTATTACACATAAATATATTATGTAAATGGAAAAGTGAAAATGCCTTTTTTTAATAAAATATGTACAAGATACATACTAAATGATATGCTCTAGGGCATACTACTAACAACTCTATATCAGAAGAAAGCCAGAAAGCCAATGGAGAAATGAAAGTACACGGGTCGTCTAATTAGAACCGTTTAATCTGCAGGGACCCGTGTAAGTCTCTGCCGGGCACAAGCTTGAAGAATTTTCTGAGAACAAAAGTACATGACTCGTGTGACTAGGCCCGTGTAGCCACTGCAGACCCGTGTAAGTATCTGTGCCAAGGCAAGACTTCGTAATTCCACTTCAGTAAGTTACACAGATCGGGGCCGTGTGGTGACACATGGGCCATGTACTATGTAGCAGCCAGTTTTCTAACCCGAATTCCAACTCTTATTTACTGATTCAAATCAGACTCGTAAACCCTTTTAGACTAAAAAATGACCTAACCCTACAACAACTATTATAAATAGAAGTAGAAAATATTAAAAAATGAAGGGGGGGGGGGGGGGGAGATCAATCCTTTTACAGCACTTTCTAGGAGTTTTAAAGAGGATTCGCCTCTGAAATCTCACCAGCCGTCTTAAGCAGAAGAATATCAGTATCAAGAGGAGTTTTCCAGTCGAAGTTCCACAAGATCAAAGCTGTAAACCCTCTTTGGTTCTTTCATTCCATTTCCTTAAACTGATTTTTATTACTTTATTTCTTCTAGACGATTTCTTTTTACTGTCTTTGTTTTTGTTTATCATGATGTTTGCTAAACTCACCATGACTGAGTAGTTTTCATATTCTAGAATTGGGAGAGTAATGCTTGTAATCATTATTATGGATAAACATTAAGTTTTATTTATTGGATTTGAGATTTGTTCCTTGATTTAATTTCTTGTGATCTTAATGCATACTATGTGTTGGTACCCACTTAGTATTGATTATAGATATTAATTGAAAGACTGAAAGGTGAAGATTAATATTAGAAAATCAAGATTTTAAACCTAGGAATTCTGACGTAGACATAGGGTGATACCTTTGTGGAATTTCAAAATTGGTCAAAGATCTTAAAGGGTTTTAATTAATTTGATCGCCATGAAATTCGGGTTTAAGTTAATTAAAACACACCCTAGGTGCCTTGAGAGAGGACTTATGATACCTTAGGATTAATTTCCATCAAGGAAAATGATTTTCAACCCAATAAATAAACAAGTTAATATCCATAGTAAGGTTCAAGTGTGAAATCTTAATTCTAGAATTGTTTCAAAATAGATTGTTTTATTTTAAGTTTACCATTCTAGTGTTTAATAAACAAACTTCATTCCCTCAGTATTTGACAGCCTACAGTCAAAAATACTGTGTAGATTGGTACTTACTAATCAAATTCCTCGTGAGAACGATACTTTACTGATCACTCTATTACTTGTTAGCGATCCGTGCACTTGTGAGATTGTAAAACCAGCGAAATAAGTTTTTGGCGCCGTTGCCGGGGATTTTGGCTTTAATAATATGGAGCGATAGACAATTTAGTTGATTTAGGCTACAATATTTATTATCTAATTTGATTTGATTTGTTTTATTTCTTTTCTTTTCTCTTAGGTGCTTGACCTGGTATATGACCAAAACAAGGCCATAAGAAGAAATTTTGGACTGCGATCCAAAGATAGGCAAAACTCTGAGAGCCATAAAGAGGGAAAGGAAACAACAAGAGCACGATCAAGAAGATCGTGAAATTCCAACCATGGCCGATAATAATGATAGGCCAAGACTCTTGAGAGACTACGGAGCTCCATTTGTCTAAGGATTTCAGCCCAGTGTCACAAGACCCATAGTGGAAGCCAATAACTTTGAGTTAAAACCAGCATGGCTTCAAATGATTCGACAAACCCAGTTCGGAGGTTCACCAACAGAAGATCCACATTATCACCTTCAGTGTTTTCTTGCCCTTTGTGACACATTCAAGATGAATAGAGTTTCTGATCAAGCCATAAGACTCAAAGCATTCCCGTTCTCCCTCCGAGATAGAGAAGGAAGTGGTTACTTTTTCAATTAGCTGTGTGACACCCCTTATCCGTCTACAGTGTAGCCGAGCAAGATATGCCACACAGTGTGTCGGAGCACCATTTCATATTTTATTTTATAATTTACCCTTTTTAATTCATTTATTTACAATTTTGTATTAATCTAAATTTTTCGCAAATTTTATAAAAAATCCGGCAGAGTGCCGGTTGTAAATTAGAAAAATAGTTCTTCTAAATCTATTAAAAACACTTCCAATATAATCATAATTTCAATCTCAGTCAACCACCAACATATTTTCAACAATTTCTCAAATGACTTCAATATCTCAAAATTCAATTCGTTTTAAATCATACTCAATTCAATAAGAAGTGCTCAAATTTATTACTGAACATGGTTCATAGATAATTACATCAAAAGCATAATTACATGAGTTTATACTATACATTACAAAAGTTTACAAAATACAAAATACAAAAAGTAACCTAATGTCCTACCAATGCACTGCAAATGTGAGGTGACTCTGGACTCTGTGTGCAGATCTAAAAGTTCACCCGGTCTGAGGTCTGCTAGACTCCTCAGCTATGTCTCCAGTACCTGTGCGTGGCAAAAGCGATGCGGTAAGCAATTCTGCTTAGTGGTGATAATATAAAATAAAATAACTAAAATAAAATAAATATGCAAAATGTATGTTTACATTTTAGGTAGACTTAATTTATTGCATTTATTACAGTATTATTCGATTAAAATTTGGTAAGATTTATTTTCATTTCTCGAGTAACCCATACTAGTTGACTGGAATGGATAAACGGGTAACTAGCACTAGGTATCAAGTACCTCGTACCATCACACCATCGGTCACATTGTGTCTCCCAGCGTGCAACAGAATAGCTAATAAGCTATAATAATTATCAGGGATAAAACCCAAGTATAACAACTTAATCAACATAGCCAAAGGCTATTATAATACAGAATGGCACGTGAGGCCATAAGTAGTACTGCTAATAGAACCCTATTGGCATGCCAACCTATCCAAACCAATCTTGCTAGGTATACTAGGGGCGTGTTACGCTTTTAAATTGTACAATTCTTGAAATTTAAGGTTAGGTGTTACTATTCATTTGATTAGTCAAAAAAAATGTTGACTTTTGCATAGACAATAGGTACATTGGTTTTAATACTCCCAACATACCACATTTTGCATTCTAAATTTGTTGGTATTGGTTGCCAATACCATTTCTATGCTTAATGTTAGGTGTTCATAATTTTTAGATTTCAAGCCTTGTATTTAGTGTTCCATTAGTCATTTTTGCAGTGAGAATTTGGCAATGTTGTCAACATGAAAGTTGTTTCTTATTGTATCTAGTTACATTTCTTTTTTTAGATCACTCCATTTGGAGTTTTGTAGCTCAAGTTATGGCCTAATTACCATGACTGGCTGGATTGCCAACTCCTCAAATTTTCTGGACTGACCAAATCTACAGTGTTTTGTGCAATGACTGCAGGTCACCTTTTAAACATGTTATGGTCCAAATTTGGGTTAGGTTTCTTCATGAAAGTTGTAGGTCTATGTCTCAGCTATTGTCTGCTAAAATTTTAGGTCCATTGGACCTTTCGACATTGAGTTATGACTAAATGAATAAATACTATTCATTTGGTCATTTTACCCAGGCAGAATGCAGGTCACCTGGATTAGGGCAGTTTTTAGATCAACTTAGTTTGGTTTTATGGGCATGGTTTCTTCACCAAAGTTGTGCCATTTTGTGTCTAGTTTCATTTCCAATTGACTTTGCACCAATTGAACCTCTAAAACTCAAGTTATTGCTGCCCAAACGTACTAGACTCATGCCCAGTGTTGCAGGTCACCAAGGGCAGCAACACTAACTTCAATTCCCACTAAAAAAACCACTTCATTTCTCATCCACACATAACCAAAAGGTCACTAATTGACCATTAAAACCTACTTTCACTATTTCATGATCAAAGTCTTGTTAGTAGTATGCCCTAGAGCATATCATTTAGTATGTATCTTGTACATGTTTTATTAATAAAAGGCATTTCCACTTTTCCGTTTACATAAGATATTTATGTGTAATAGAAAAGGTCCATTGATAATTTGTTAGAAATATTATTCTTAAGTTATTAAGAATATGAGTGACAGCATTTCTAGTACAAAGTATCATAAATAGGTTCACAATCGAGGATACTTCATAATAAGGACATGACTTATCCAGAAAGATTGTATTCATGTTTGTTTCCAAGTTATTTATATGAGATATAAATAAGATGGAATGGTGAGTCTCATGCCATATAACAAACATGATAGGCACTTATACATGATAAGTAGGCCGAACCAGTGACACTTATGAGACACTTATGACAAGCACATGGAGTTTACTCTTGTCAATGTTTTCTCATAAATCATATCAGTGCATATAATCTTTAGACCTGAGATAGCACAGTTATCTTGTATATAGGTAGTTTGAGTTTGATACTGCTTTCATACTTGTACTATGCATGGGTATATGGGCATCTGTTGGCTCCAACTAGTTATATATAGAGGTAGGTGTTGATTAAGATGGAATCTGTTCCTCTAAGTAAATAGAGATAAAATCCTATGTTCATTTAATTGTTCTTGATGTTTCAAGTTCCTGGCCAGGACAGATAGATTTATTCAGAAAAGAGTTTCTGATGAGAAAATCTTTTTAATCAAGAACTGGAATTAAAAGAGAACATAATATTCATAGCAAATGGAGTTTGACATAAACCATGACTCCAGCTTGAGTTGGGATTTTGCAACAGAGAGATTCTAGTGCATGGTAACATATGATTATAGGTTCATTTAAGGTAAACCTTATTACTAATTGGGTGGCTATGGCATGCTATGCTAGGTGTTAACCATGGTCTATGAGGTTCATAAAATGATGTAGAGAAATCATTGATGGTAAGAAAGAGTTCTGATGATATTGAGAGTTGATATCATGTCTCATTGCCAATTAGTGATGAGCCTAGTAAGTTACACACATACACAAGTTATCACCTATTTAAATATGATTTAATTAATTAATTAAAGAGTTTAATTGATTAATTAAATAGGTTTGGTTTGCAATTAAATTGCAAAGTCCCTAGCATGACTTGAAACCAAATCTAAATTATTGGATGTGTAGTATAAATTAAATTTATATTTAAAGTGTTTAAATATGAATTTAATTAATGAGAAATTAATTAATGGAGATTAATTAATTAATTTATATTTGATATAAATTAATTAGAAGAAGAGAAATAATTATTTTGGGTTGAGAACTCAAAATTAAGACACAGGGGCATTTTGGTCATTTCACAGTGTGACAGGTGGCACCATGAGATGGTGACACATGGGATTACACATAAGCTTGCCAAATGCTTTTTTTTTATAATGTAAGATGATTAAAATCAAGATTAAATATAGGTTTGACACTTGGCACAATGTGATTGGGTCACTTAAACCTAGAGCTAATCAAAGGGTGACATGTGGCAAGGATTTAATGTGTTAACCTAGCTATTTAAGTGTTGTTATGAAAAGAAAAAATAACCAGCAGCCACTCCTCTCCTTTGTCACGCCACTTTGAGGTTTTTCATCTATTCTTCTTCATCTCTCATCAATTCAAAGAGATTAGCCATCAATCTCTTGAATTAAGAACAATAGAAATTATTTCTAGTGTCCTGTTTACATCTCTAATCTCTTAAAAGGCAGAACTTGAATTTCTAATTAATAGAAAAAACTTTAGAAGCTGTTCAAGGGCTGCCATAGGTGTTCTTGGTGTGGACAAGCTAGAGGGACAACATCTGGTGTCCTGAAGACGAATCTCAAAGGCGCAGACATGCTGCAGTGCATCAATAGGTTAGTGTAATCGTTCTTGATTTAATATAGGGTTCTAAAATTAATCTGATTAATTTTAAAATCTTAAATGGTAAATACAGATCTAAAAACATATTAAAAGAGTTTTAATATGTTTTTTATCATTGAAATCAAATAGATAAAAATAAATCTTGCATGATGCATGTGACCCTAGGTGAAAATTTTTGAATTCAATGGTATAAACTTGTGTTTTTCACGCTTCCGTTCCTTCAATTTGTATCAGAGCCACTATATTTGCCATTTAGATTGTTGATTATATGATTTAATTGTGTGTTTGATCATGAGATTAAAAGATTATTGCTGGTTACAAAGCAAGGTGGCGGCATATTTAGAAAACACCATCAATGGTGCGCATGGTTTGGCTACCATGGGTGGTTCAAGATTTGGCTTTTAATTCTACAATTGTTGTATGATCTAAGACCTATTCTTTGACTAATTAAAGTGTTTAATTAGTAATTTTATCACACAATTAAATTATGATTCAAATCAGAATTTTAAAAATTGTTTGAATGTGATTCAAATCTGAATTTTAAAAGTTGTTTGAATGTGATTCAAATCTGAATTTTAAAAGTTGTTTGAATGTGATTCAAATCTGAATTTTTAAAGTTGTTTAAATCATATTTAAATCTGATTTTTTAAAATTGATTAAATAAAATTCAGATCTGATTTTTAAAAAAATGTTTGAATGTGATTCAAATCTGATTTTTTAAAGAATGTTTGAATGTGATTCAAATCTGAATTTTTAAATTTGTTTGAATGAGATTTAAATCTGAATTTTTAAATTTATTTGAATCATATTCAAATCTGGATTTTTAAGTTGAATATGAGATATTCAATTTAATTTAAGTATGTATGTTTTATTTAATTGTTAAATAGTGATATGCATGATGGATGATCATGGACTATAAAAGACCAATGTGATTGGATTTATTTCTTTTATGTTTCTTTGGGATTGTAAATTAATTAATTTATTTTAATTTATTATGGGCATGTATTATTAAGTTTGTAATAATTTTTGGGTTGTAATTTCATTTATTTAAGTTCTTGTAAATTCGCCTTGGTATGCCAAGGATTACTATGTAATATTGGATTGCAAGAAGTTCAAGGAGGTCAAGAGCATTGGTGGGACCAGTGGGAGGAATTCAAGATCAAGTGTTGATTATGTACTCCTTCAGCAACTCTTGTAAAATGAATGAATGAAATGCACCTAGGAATGCCCTGATTCAATTCTTGGTGGCTCAGAATTGAATCCCTTAGAAAGTCCATGATCATACCATATTTACTGCTTATCCATGAATGCATGAGATGTATGGGAATGTATGCAATTATATGATACATGAATGCTAAATGGATAATGTGCAAAGTGAGACCTTAATAGTAATTAGAATGACCATAAAATCTACCAAACAAATGATTAAGTTGGAAATGCTATAATTAAAGTAATTATAACATAGGCCCTCCATTGGGGCAATTATTTTAAGAAATTTTAAATAGTTGCATAAGATGCAATTAATTTAAGAGATTTTCTTAAGAATAATTGTTAAGAATGAGATGTTGTAAATATGTAAATGGTTTGGTGGCCAATATTGGATGTACCTGAGGACATTAAAATTATTTACATAATTACTGGCTCAATGGGATCAACTTAACTAATGTAAGATAAGTCAATAATGGATGTACTTGAGATTTTGAGCATTAGGGGCTAGGTAAAGGATTGAACCTCACATGAGATGTGGTGGGCAAGGAGTTGCTCACTTATAGTTTATTGTAATTCCAATAATGGATGTACCTGAGGATGATCAATAAAATTATAAGAATTCAATCACCCACTAGAAATCCATTCAACTAGGATTTCCGTTTTCTACTTTGGAAGTGTAGGATTCGCTAAGTTAGTGGGAGGACCAATTTGATTAAAAGACCATAATCATTTTGGTTAATTACATGATACATTTACTAATTAATCTGGTTATTTTCTGCAGTTAATTTTCTGATAAAAATGAGCACAAAACAACCACCACCATCCAATATCCTTGCAAGCATACTTGATCACAATAAGTTGACAGGACCTAATCTGTCTGATTGGCTAAGAAATTTGAAACTTGTCCTGAACCTTGAACATATAGGATATGTTCTAGATTCAAATGTTCCTCGTCCCTTACCTCCAGAGGCCACACAAGAGGAACATGAAACTTTGGACAAGTGGAAGGAGCATGATATGAGAGCTAAGTGTTACATGCTTGCTTCCATGAGTAATGAGTTACAGAAGCAACATGAAAACATGCAGAGTGCGAGTGAGATTCTCCTTCACCTACAAGATTTGTATGGTGAGCACAGCAGGAATGCTAAGTATGAGATATCTAGACAGCTATTCCGTATGAGGATGTCTGAGGGACAGAATGTTGGGGATCATGTCCACAAGATGATTCGGCTGATTGAGCAGTTGGAACATCTTGACTTCAACATGGATTTCCAACTACAGATGGATTTGATCCTTCAGTCCCTTCCTGAGTCTTTTGGGAATTTTGTGACAAATTTCCATATGACTAAATAGGAATGCACCTTAGCTGGTTTACTCAACATGCCGGTTATTGCCCAAAAGAATATGCCGGGCAATAAAGGAAAAGAGGTAGCTTTGATTGCATCTTCTTCTGCTGGAAAGTCCAACAACAAGAAGGGCAATAAGAAAAAGAAACCTCAGATTCCTGGTCCTTCCAAGAAAATAGCTAAACAGAAAAGGAAGACCAAAGCTGACAAAGGCAAAGGAAAGTGTTTCCACTGCCAACAGGAAAGTGTTTCCATTGAAAACAGGAAAGTGCTTCCATTGCCAGTAAGAAAATGTTTCCACTGGCCAGAGTATAGCAATCTAAATGAATGCAATGTCATGGTGAAAACCAACTCAAGTTCAAAATATATTTGGCACTTAAGGTTATGTCATGTTGCAGAAGATAGGATTACAAAATTGGAGAAAATGGGGATTTTATCCTCATTGGGCTCTGAGCCTACTCCAACTTATGAATCTTGCCTTCAGGGCAAAATGACTAGATCACCCTTTGTTGGACAAGGGCTAAGAGCAGAAAATATTTTGGAGCTAATACATAGTGATGTATGTGGTCCATTTAAAGAAATGGTTGGAGGGGGCTTTCATTATTTTATTACCTTTACTGATGATAAATCAAGGTTTGGGTATTTGTATTTGATGAAATACAAACATGAATCTTTTGAAAAGTTCAAAGAATTTAAATCTGAAGTAGAAAATCAAACAGGAAAGAGTATTAAAGCTCTTCGATCAGATCGTGGAGGTGAATATTTGAGTACTGAATTTGATGAATACTTGAGAGAGCATGGCATTGTTTCTCAGCTGACTCCTCTAGGAAGCCACAACTAAATGGTGTATCTGAAAGGAGAAATCATACCCTATTGGATATGGTACGTAGTATGATGAGCTATACTGATATGCCAATCTTCTTTTGGCGATTTGCATTAGAATCAGCTTTGTATATTCTGAATAGGATTCCATCAAAATCAGTTTCTTCCACACCTTATGAGATATGGCATGGAAGAAAACCAAGTCTTAAGCATGTTAAGATTTGGGGTTGTCCAGCTTATATCAAAAAGCTGAACACTGATAAATTGGAGACCAGATCAAAAAAAGGTCGATTTGTTGGATATCCAAAAGATAGTTTTGGATATTATTTTTATTTGCCTACTTCACAAAAGGTTATGATAAGTAGAGATGCCACATTTCTTGAACAACAATTTGTTCAAAAAGGAGGCAAAGGAAGGCAAATAGAGTTAGAATTGGAGAATTTTGACCAACCAATAGATCAGATGGATATAGATCCATCTAGTCAACCTATACCCGTTGATGAAACATCTACAGCTGTTCCTTGTAGAACAACCAGGGTATCTCACCCACCAGTGAGATATGGTTTTCTTCATGAAGAAGAACAAGAGTTGTCTACTCATGAAGAAGTAGATCATGGAGATGATCCACTTACCTATGAAGAAGCTATATCAGATATAGACTCTTCAAAATGGATTGATGCTATGAAGTCCGAGATTGATTCCATGTATAAGAATCAAGTTTGGGATCTTGTTAACCCACCTGAAGGTATTGTACCTATAGGGAACAAATGGGTTTTCAAGAAGAAAATTAGTTCTGATGGAAAGGTAGAGACCTATAAGGCAAGGCTAGTAGCGAAAGGGTTTTGCCAAAGGCAAGGAATCGACTATGAGGAGACTTTCTCGCTTGTTGCCGTGCTTAAATCAATTAGGATTTTATTAGTAATAGCTGCATACTATGATTATGAGATTTGGCAGATGGATGTCAAAACAACTTTTCTTAATGGATACATTGAAGAAAACATTTTCATGGAACAACCTAAGGGATTTGAATCCCAAGATGGTTCCAAGGTATGCAAGCTAAAGCGATCCATTTATGGGTTGAAACAAGCTTCGAGGAGTTGGAACATCCGTTTTGATGAAGCCATTAAATCCTTTGGTTTTATCAAAAATGAGGATGAGCCATGTGTATATAAGAAGGTTAGTGACAGTGCTATCACTTTCCTTATCTTATATCTGGATGACATATTGTTGATGGGTAATGACATAGGTATGTTGACAACTATAAAGGTATGGTTGTCAAATACATTCTCCATGAAAGACTTAGGGGAGGCAACCTATATTCTTGGGATTGGCATCTATAGAGATAGAACAAAAAGAATAATTGGTTTATCCCAAAGTCTATACTTGGAAAAGGTGTTAAAGAGGTTTAATATGCTTGATTCCAAGAGAGGATTGTTACCAGTGAGACATGGTATCCATCTTTCTAAAGAGATGTCTCCAAAGACACCTGAAGAAAGAGATAAGATGGCCAGGATTCTATATGCTTCGGCTATTGGAAGTTTAATGTATGCAATGTTATGTACTAGGCCGGATATCGCATATTCTTTTAGTTTGACTAGCAGGTATCAATCCAATCCAGGTTTGGAACGCTGGATAGCTGTCAAGAATATCCTTAAGTACTTGAGAAGAACTAAGGATTTATTCTTGATTTATGGAGGTGCAGACTTGCAATTGGATGGTTATACTGATTCGATTTCCAATCGATATCGATGATAGAAAGTCTACCTGGATATGTGTTCATTTGTAATGGAGGTGCGATCGGTTGGAAGAGTTCCAAACAGAGCACGCATTGCAGATTCCACTATAGAGGCTGAGTATATTGTTGCATCGATGTCGCAAAGGAAGTCGTTGGATAAAGAAGTTCATGACGAACTTACAGAGTTCCTTCCATTGAGTCGTGAGCCCACTACATCGTGACAACAATGGAGCGATCTTCAGCTAAGGAACTAAGGTCTCACCCAAAATCCAAACACATAGAAAGGCACTACCACATTATCAGATATATAGTTGGGCAAGGCGATATAGCCATGTAGAAAAATAACATCGCTGAAAAATCCAGCTGATCCATTCACTGAGCTTTTGTCACAAGCTCAGTTAGACCGACATCTTGAGAAGATGAGTCTAAGATATTGTAATGAATGGCTCTAGTGCTAGTGGGAGATTGTTAGTAGTATGCCTTAGAGTATATCATTTAGTATGTATCTTGTACATGTTTTATTAATAAAAGGCATTTCCACTTTTCCGTTTACATAAGATATTTATGTGTAATAGAAAAGGTCCATTGGTATTTTGTTAGAAATATTATTCTTAAGTTGTTAAGAATATGAGTGACAGTATTTCTAGTACAAAGTATCATAAATAGGTTCCAAATCGAGGATACTTCATAATAAGGACATGACTTATCTAGAAAGATTGTATTCATGTTTGTTTCCAAGTTATTTATATGAGATATAAATAAGATGGAATGGTGAGTCTCATGCCATATAACAAACATGATAGGCACTTATACATGATAAGTAGGCTGAACCAGTGACACTTATGACAAGCACATGGAGTTTACTCTTGTCAATGTTTTGTCATAAATCATATCAGTGTATATAATCTTTAGACCTGAGATAGCACAGTTCTTGTGTATATAGGTAGTTTGAGTTTGATATTGCTTTCATACTTGTACTATGTATGGGTATATGGGCATCTGTTGGCTCCTACTAGTTATATATGGAGGTAGGTGTTGACCAAGATGGAATTTGTTTCTCTAAGTAAATAGAGATAAAATCCTATGTTCATTTAATTGTTCTTGATGTTTCAAGTTCCTGGCCAGGACAGATAGATTTATTCAGAAAATAGTTTTTTATGAGAAAATCTTTTTAATCAAGAACTGGAATTAAAAGAGAACATAATATTCATAGCAAATGGAATTTGACATAAACCATGACTCCAGCTTGAGTTGGGATTTTATAACAGAGAGATTCTAGTGCATGGTAACATATGATTATAGGTTCATTTAAGGTAATCCTTATTACTAATTGGGTGGCTATAGCATGCTATGCTAGGTGTTAACCATGGTCTATGAGGTTCATAAAATGATTTAGAGAAATCATTTATGGTAAGAAAGAGTTCTGATGATATTAAGAGTTGATATCATGTCTCATTGTCAATTAGTGATGAGCCTAGTAAGTCACACACATACACAAGTTATCACCTATTTAAATATGATTTAATTAATTAATTAAAGTGTTTAATTGATTAATTAAATAGGTTTGGTTTGCAATTAAATTACAAAGTCCCTAGCATGACTTGAAACCAAATCTAGATTATTGGATGTGTAGTATAAATTAAATTTATAATTAAAATGTTTAAATATGAATTTAATTAATGAGAAATTAATTAATAGAGATCAATTAATTAATTTATATTTGATATAAATTAATTAGAAGAAGAAAAATAATTATTTTGGGTTGAGAACTCAAAATTAAGACACAGGGGCATTTTGGTCATTTCAGAGTGTGACACGTGGCACCATGAGATGGTGACACATGGGATTACACATAAGCTTGCCAAATGTTTTTTTTAATCATGTAAGATTATTAAAATCAAGATTAAATATAGGTTTGACACTTGGCTCAATGTGATTGGGTCACTTAAACCTAGAGCTAATCAAAGGGTGACATGTGGCAAGGGTTTAATGTGTTAACCTAGCTATTTATGTGTTGTTATGAAAAGAAAAAACAACCAGCAACCACTCCTCTCCTTTTTCATGCCACTTTGAGGTTTTTCATCTATTCTTCTTCATCTCTCATCAATTCAAAGAGATTAGCCATCAATCTCTTGAATTAAGAACACTAGAAATTGTTTCTAGTGTCCTGTTTACATCTCTAATCTCTCAAAAGGCAGAACTTGAATTTCTAATTAATAGAAAAAGCTTTAGAAGCTGTTCAAGGGCTGCCATAGGTGTTCTTGGTGTGGACAAGCTAGAGGGACAACATCTGGTGTCCTGAAGACGAATCTCAAAGGCGCAGACACACTGCAGTGCATCAAGAGGTTAGTGTAATCGTTCTTGATTTAATCTAGAGTTCTAAAATTAATCTGATTAATTTTAAAATCTTAAATGGAAAATACAGATCTAAAAACATATTAAAAGAGTTTTAATATGTTGTTTTTCATTGAAATCAAATAGATAAAAATAAATCTTGCATGATGCATGTGACCCTAGGTGAAAATTTTTGAATTCAATGGTATAAACTTGTGTTTTTCACGCTTCCGTTCCTTCAAGTCTCAATTTCATACCCAAACCCAAACCCATTCCATTTCAAATCATGCATTCACTTACCTTTCACCATCCTAAATAATAGGTTAGTGTTAAGGGCAGCTAGGGTACCATTTTAATTCAAAAAAATTTTCAAAACCCTAACAAGCCCAAGGCTACTGAAATTTTAAGCAAAACATATATATAATGTTTACTAAACTTTCTTGTAAATTTACATTCAATTTCACTCCTTCAACATAAATTGAAAGAGAAAAAGCAAGTTTAGTCACTAACTTCTAATGGAGTCACCTTTCAAGCTTGTAAGAACTCTTCCACTTTACTTCTTTTTGCTCCCAAAAGCTTCACTAAGATAAAAGAGTAATGTGACACCCCTTACCCATCTACAGTGTAGCCGAGCAAGCTATGCCACACGGTGTACCGGCAAACTCTATTTTATCTTAATTAATTTTCATCATAATTTTGAATATAACTTGTGAAATATAATTTATTTAAGTCATTTATTGAAATTATAATTTATTTGAGGTTCCGAAAATTTTATAGAAAATCAGGCAGAGTACCGGCTAAAAATGGAGAAAACCGTTCTTCGGAACCTGTTAAAAACACTTCCAATAATCATATCTCCTCATTCTTAACCTCCAATATCAAAATCTCAACAATTTTCAATTTCAGTTCTCAACAACCTTTTCATTTCTCAGGATACTCATATATAAACAACAAATAAATACTCAAATTACTTCCATACATAACCATAAATCTTCATTATTTACATGAACCTCAAAATACATTACATAAGTTCATTTACATATGAGAAAATAGAAATTTAGTTACAAAATACCAAAATGACACCTAGTCTCCTACCAATGCACTGCAGAAGTTGAGGTGACACGGACACTGTGCAGAACTGCAGGATGGACTCACCCAGTCTGCGGTCTACTGGGCTCACGATCTGTATCTCCAGAACCTACGCGTGGCAAAAGCAACGCGCTAAGCAATAATGCTTAGTGGTGCAATAATAAAATAAAAGAAACAGCAAGAAATAAATATGTAACGAATGTATATGTTTTATTTGTTTGGTATTTGTATATCATTTACTTTGTCCACTTTTATTTATTTGGTTGCCCCAAGTAACCTACACTAGACGACTGGACTGGATAACGGGTAAACTGGCACTGGGTATCTAGTACCTCGGGCCGTCACACCATCGGTCACATATGCATCTCCCGGTGTGCAACAGAACAGCTAACAAGCTGTAAATACATCAGGCACAAGGCCAAATCTCAATACAAGGTCAGAATGGCTAAAAGCCATAAAATCACAGAATGGCATATTGCCATGTGCAGTACTGCTAACTGAACCCTATTGGCATGCCAAACTATCCAAACCAATCTGGTTAGGTATACTAGGGCATTTGAAACTTTTAAATTCTTCACTTTGTGAATTTCAAGTTTTGGTGTCACTATTCACCTCATTGGTCAACAAAAATGTTGACTTTTGGATAGAAAATAGGTACATTGGTTTTGACACTTCCAACATACCACATTTTCCATTTAAAACTTGTTGGAATTGATTACCATTACCATTTCTAGGCTTAAATCAAAAGGGCAGAATTTTCAGATTTTGAAGCCTGACTTTACTGTTTCGTTGAGCACTGTTGCAGTGAGAATTTGAGGAAATAGTAAACATGAAAGTTGTTCCTTATTTTGTGTAGTTGAATTTCTTTTTTTGAATCACTCCATTTGGAGTTTTGTAGCTCCAGATATGGTCCAAAAACCACATCTGGCCGGATTGAAAAAACTGCAGAATTACCAAATCTATAGTACCATAAACAGTGACTGTGACTGCCATTTGGGTTAGGTTCTGCTCATAATTTGGGGTAGGTTTCTTCATAAAAGTTGTTTTTCTATGTCTTAACTTGTTGCTGTAAAAATTTCAGGTCAATTGACCATTTCTACAGTGAGTTATGGCCAAATGAACAGTTACTATTCATTTGGTCATTCTGCAGAATTGGCTTGCAGGGTACCCGGATTGGTGCCAGCTTTTGGTCCTCTTGCTTTGGTCTTTTGGGCATGGTTTCTTTAGCAAAAATGTGCCATTATAAGTCTAGTTTCATGTCCAATTGGCCAAACACCAATTGAACCTACACAGCCAAAGTTATGGCTGTCCAAATGGGCTGGAATCACAGCCTCATTGCTGCTGTCACTAGGCAGCCTATACATTTCACTTTGCCATGCATTAGTTCAGTTCAAATTATGATTAACTTGCCTCAAATGGTCACTAATTAACCATTAGAATGTCCATTAATCATTTCATAAGCCAAGTCCAATTTTTCATTCCCAAAACCCTAATTTTCCCTTTTAATTCACCCATACACCTAGTTAAGCACTTTCATTAATTATATATGTGTATATACACCTTAAATACAATCTCTAATTCATTCTAAGTCCATTAAAACCATCAAAAACACTCCATCATTTTTCCTTCCTTAGGGCTGCCAAAATTAATGGTAGGCATACACACAAATTTGGTTCATTTAATTCACAAATTCATATTGATTTCAAGTCCCTAACATGGAAAATAAGGGTTTTAAGTAGATAGGTGCACTAACCTCTTTGTAGGGCAGAATTTTCCAAGCTTCAACTTTACTTTCTTTTGTTTTCTTGGCTGCCAAACACTCTAGCAAGGTTGGGTGACAAATTTTAGTGAAGACAACTAGGGCTTTTGGTGGAAGAAAGCTAGGGAAAATCAAGCTTGAAAAAGCTTGCAAATAGGTAACAATGGTGGAGGTTCACGGCAAGAGGAAGAAAAAGAAAGAGAAGTATGATTTTCTTTCCATTTTCCAGTCCATTATGGCTTTTTAAACACATTTATGCCATGTGTCAACACTTGAGTGGGTAAAGGCACACTAATGACATCATGTGATGTCATAAATTCCCATTTAATTCATTTTTTTTTTTCTTTTCTTTACTACTCATTTTCAAATCAATTTTTAGTAATATTTATTTATATTTTAGATCATAATAATTATTTACTTAACTGGACAAGTCGGCAAAAAATCATCTCTGAAGGCGAAATGACCAAAATGCCCTCCATTTGGCTTAACGGGTCAAAATTGTCTGTACCGATTGAAAATTTTTCCTAAATATTTTCTTGACATTCTAATGCCATAGGAACCTCAATGAACCTTCTCTGAAGTTTAAAAAATTATTTTATGAATTTTTACCCGGGTCTAGGGCTCCTAGTTGCGAGAACCGCAACTTCCCTCTGGGTTACCCATCGCTTGGGCACCGGCTCGTTTAATTTGATTGTATTTTATTTCTAAAATTTTTACTAAATTTTTCTTATTAATATTTGAGTTAACTATGGTTCCTGACTTTAGTTTAAATATTTTTCCAGACGTTCTAGCTGTCCGGACCGACACCGGTCACCGGAATAGTAGAATGTACGGAGTTGTTACCGGGAGGGTGTTACAAGTAAGGTTTTGTGTTGGGCACTTAGGGTTTAATTGAAAGAAAACTATGGAAATGAAGGTTTGGAAAGCTTGTTAATAGAGGAGTGAGGGAGAGCATATGGGACGTTTTGAAGAAGGGAGAGAGGGCTGCTGGTTTGCTCCAGATTTGTGCCCTCTTTTCTTTATTTTTAATGTATTGTAATTGTGGTTCTTTATTTTGATTGGCCATAGGATTTAATTACCTCATGCTTACATAAGCATTAGGTAATAAATCCCATTTATTTTCATTTTCTTTCTTTTCTCTTGCTATTCATTTTTAATAAATTTTTCATCAATATTTGTTCATATTTTATATCATATATACTTACATAAATGGACAAGTTGTTCAAAAATCATCTTTGAAGACAAAATGACCAAAATGCCCTCCGTTTTGCTTAACGAGCTAAATTTGTGTGTATCGATTGAAAAATTTTTCTAAGCCTTTTCTTGGCATTCTAATGCTATAGAATCCTCAATGACTCTTCTCTGGAGTCTTAAAAATTATTTTATGAATTTTCTCCTGGGTTTAGGGCTCTTAGTTGTGAGGACCGCAACTTCCCACTGGGTTACCCATCGTTAGGGCACCAGCTCAATTAACTTGGTTGTATTTTATTTCTAAAATTTTTTCTTGATTTTTCTTACACTTATTTGAATTATTTATGACTCCTCACTCTAGTCTAAATATTTTTCCAGACATTCTAGCTGTCCAGACTAACACCGGTCATCGGAACAGTAGAATGTGTGGAATTGCTATAGTGAGGGTGTTACAATTCTTCCCCTCTAACAAAAATTTTGTCCTCGAAATTTACCTAGTGTAAACAGTTGAGGGAACTATTGCCTCATCGTCTCTTCACTTTCCCAAGTTTCCTCCTCGGTATTATGGTGCCTCCAAAGTACTTTCACCAGTGGAATTTGTTTATTCCTTAGTTCCTTCACTTCTCGAGCCAGGATCTGTATAGGTTCTTCTGTATATGTCAAATTCGGTTGGATTTCAATCTCTTCCATGGTGATGACATGTGAAGGGTCTAAACGGTATCTTCTTAACATAGACACATGGAATACATTATGGATCTTATCTAGTTCTGGTGGTAAAGCTAGCCGATAGGCCACTAGTCCCACACGTTCAATGACTTCATATGGGCCAATGAACCTAGGGCTTAACTTACCCTTTCTTTCAAATCTCAGTACTTTCTTCCATGATGAGACTTTGAGAAACACTTTGTCGCTAACTGCATACTCTATCTCTTTTCTCTTCAAGTCGGCATAAGATTTTTGTCTATCTGAAGCAACCTTCAAGTTGGCTTTGATTATCTTCACTTTCTCCTCAATCTGTTTCACCAGGTCTGGTCCTACCAGCTTATCTTCGCCCAATTCAGTCCAACACACTGGGGTTCTACACTTCCTCCCATACAGTGCTTCATATGAGGCCATTTGAATGCTAGCTTGGTAGCTATTGTTATATGCGAATTCTACCAGTGGGAGATATCTATCCCAACTCCCCTTAAACTCAATAACACAACTCCTCAGCATATCCTCAAGGATCTATCACATAATTCACATTGTTACTATCATTTCAATTTATTAGTTATAAAAATTCAATTAGTTTTTAGGTTTACCTGGATTACTCATTCTGACTGTCCATCCGTCTGAGGATGAAAAACGGTGCTAACGTGGAGTTGTGTGCCCAAGGCTTCTTCCAACTTTTTCCAAAATCTCGATATAAACCTTGGGTCTTGATCAGATATGATGGAAAGTGGGATTCCATACAGTCTAACTATCTCACTGATATACAATTGTGCTAGCTTCTTCAGTGAATAGTCAGTTCTAACTGGCAGAAAATGTGCTGACTTCATTAATCTATCCACTATCACCCATACTGCATCATGCTTCTTCTGGGTGAGAGGTAGACCACTAACAAAATCCATAGTGACCCGGCCCCATTTCCATTCAGGTATGCTTATAGGCTGTAGCAATCCTGATGGAACTTGATGTTCTACTTTAACTTGCTGACATGTCAAACACTTAGTCACATAGTCAGCTATATCCCTCTTCATACTAGGCCACCAATAATGAGGCTTCAAATCATTATACATTTTTGTGCTTTTCAGGTGCATAGTATAAACACTAGTGTGTGCTTCTTTCAGAATACTAGTCTTCAGTTCCCCATCATCTGGTACACACACTCTTCCTCTGTAGTACAAACACCCATCTGCTTTCACCTCATTATCAGTTTCCTTTCCCTCTACAATTTTACCCACAATAGCCATTAATTTTTCATCTACCTTTTGCCCATCTTGTATCTGCTATAGCAGGTATGGCCTCACTTGTAACTCAGCCAAAATAGCTCCATCTTGAGCTAAGGACAGACGGGCATTTAGTGATCTTAAAGTTGTGATGGACTTTCTACTCAAGGCATCAGCAACTACATTTGCCTTCCTAGGATGGTAATCTATTACACAATCATAGTCCTTCAGGAACTCAATCATCGCCTCTGTCTAAGATTGAGCTCCTTATGGATTGGCAAGTATTTCAGACTTTTGTGGTCTGTATAGATGTAGCATTTTTCACCATACAAATAATGCCTCCATATCTTCAATGTGAAGATAATTGCTGCTAACTCCAGATCATGAGTGGGGTAGTTCCGTTCATGTGGCCTTAACTGCCTGGAAGCATAGGCGACCACTTTTTCCTCTTGTATCAATACACACCCTAACCCATTATGCGAGGCATCACTGTAGACCACAAAGTCTTTTCCTGACACTGGCTGTGTTAACACTGGTGCTTCTGTCAACATAGCCTTTAGCCTTTCAAAACTGGCTTAGCACTTGTCATTCTAGCCAAATTTCACATTTTTGTGTAACAACTTAGTCATTGGAGCTGCTATGAGAGAGAACCCCTTCACAAATCTTCTGTAATACCCAGCTAGTCCCAAGAAACTTCTGACCTCAGTTGTATTTCTGGGAGGCTTCCATTCCATCACTGCTTCTATCTTTTTGGGATCCACTATAATCCTTTCAGCTGATACTATGTGTCCAAGGAAGGAGATTTCACTCATCTAGAAGTCACACTTGGACAGCTTAACATATAGCTTCTTTTCTTGTAGGGTTTGCAAAACAATCCTCAAATGTTCATCATGTTCTTCCCTAGTCTTAGAATACACCAGAATATCATCAATAAAAACCACTACAAACCAATCTAAATATGGATGGAAGATAAGGTTCATAAGGTCCATAAATGCTACAGGTGCATTTATTAACCCAAACGGCATCATTAGGAATCATAATGTCCATACTGGGATCTGAATGCATTTTTTGACACATCTGCATCCTTTACCCTTAACTGATGATACCCTGATCTGAGATCAATTTTTAAAAATACACTGGCTCCCTTTAACTGATCAAATAGATCGTCAATTCTGGGCAATGAATATTTATTCTTCACAGTTACTTTGTTCAACTGTCGGTAATCAATACACAATCTCAAGGTTCCATCCTTCTTCTTCACAAATAGCACCGGAGCTCCCCATGGTGACACACTGGGGCGTATGAACCCCTTATCAAGTAACTCCTGCAACTGAATTTTCAACTCCCTCAATTCAATGGGTGCCATCCTATAAGGGGCAATAGAAATTGGTGCTGTACCCGGCATTACTTCAATAGCAAATTTTACTTCCCTTTCTGGTGGTAAACTAGGCAATTCTTTAGGAAATACATCTGGGAAGTCTCTTACTGTGGGTATATCACACAGGTTTGCTTAGCTTACCTAGTATTAACCACGTGTGCTAGGTAAGCTTCACAGCCTTTTCTCATCCATCTTCTTGCAATTGTGGCTGAGATAACATTGGACAGGAAATCTGTCCTTTCACCCACAATAATAATCTCATTACCCTCAGAAGTTTTCAGAGAAATCCGCTTCAATTTGCCATCAACTATTGCCTGATGACGTGATAACCAGTCCATTCCCAAAATCACGTCAAACTCATGGAAGGGCAATTCAATTAGGTCTGCTGAGAATTCATACCCTTGAATCCTCAACGGGCAACCTTTATACACCTTATTCACTACCACACTGTGGCCTAGTGGATTTGTGACCAAAATGTCTTGATCACTCTTCTCTACTGAAACTCCCCTCTCTATGGGTAGTTTGATGCAGATATATGAATGAGTGGATCCTGGATCCACCAATGCATGCACAGATGTATTATAGAGGGAGAACGTACCCCTGATGACGTCCGGGGCATCTTGCTCCTCCTGAGCTCTTATGGCATAGGCTCTGGCAGGCACTCTGACCTCTGGCATCTCAGCTGACTCAGATGCAGGCCTTAGTATTGGACCAGCTGCCTCAGATTTACCGGACTTCCTACCTTTTTGAGGTGCAGGGGTACGCCTATCAACTTATGTTGGGGCAACTGTAGTAGTCCTCTTCAGACAATTTTTGATCTGATGTTCTGTAGATCCACACTGTAAGCATGCACCAGTAACTCGCCAACAGTCCCCCTTATGCCACTTCTGGTAGTATGGACAGGCAAAAGATGCTAGGGCTGGTCCCCTGAACACCGTCCCTGAAGAGCTGCCCACTGATAGTGTAGACTGGCCTCTCCTAGGTGTAAACTGTGGTCTGGGCCCCTAGGACTAACCTTGACCTTGTGGTTGTCCTGAACCCTGAGCAAGAGGACCCTTACTCTTCTTACTAGAAGCAGAGAATGAACTGGACTGGCCTGGACCCCTCTTCTACTGTCTTTATCTTATATTTTGCTCATTTATTTGGACTCTTTCTACTTTCGATGCAACATCTACTAATTTGGCAAAATCTGTGATCTTCAATGCCGTTATCATGACTTTGATATTGTCATTGAGCTCTTCTTCGAACCTTCTGCACCTATCTACCTCTATAGGGACTATCTCCTTCCCATACCGGCTCAGTCTGACAAATTCTCGCTCATACTCTACCACTGATAGTTACCTCCGTCTCTGACTGATAAATTCTCTTATTCTCTCTTCTAAATACACTTTAGTGACATACTTCTTCCTGAACTATGTAAGGAAATAATCCCAGGTGATTTGATCTGGTTGCACCTCACTGGTTATTGTGTCCCACCACTGGTATGCATCATCTTGAAGTAGGGATACAGCACCTTCCAAGTTCTGCTCGGGGGTGCAATGAAGCTATTTCAACACTCTGACTGCTCTATCCAACCAGTTTTCTGCTGTCATAGGGTCATCCTCCTTCTTTCCAAAGAAATCCACAGCCCCATGTTTTCGCAGTTTCTCTAGATGGGATTTTTATGGTGCTAGTGGAGGTTGTGGCTGTGGTTATGGTGGTGGAATTGCCCCCATCATTTGCCGGTAAAATTTGGTCATTTGCTGGAATAATGCAAACTGAGGTTGGGCAGGTGCCTCAGTTGCTGGTGGAGCAGATTCTCCCCTGCCTCCAGATTCAACTCTTGATGGAGCACGACTATCCACCTCTTCATTAACTGCTCTTTGAGAAGCAAGATCCATATCCTAATCAAAATAACAAAACAAATAGATCTGCATCAGTGTCACCTCAACACTTACAAATGCAATGCAACGGTATGTACTCTATTTAGGCCTAGAAATGCCTAAACTGATGCTCTGATACCACTAAATGTGATACCCCTTACTCGTCTACAGTGTAGCCGAGCAAGATATGCCACACAGTGTGCCGGAGCACCAATTCATATTTTATTTTATAATTTACCCTTTTTAATTCATTTATTTATAATTTTTTATTAATATGAATTTTCTGTAAATTTTATAGAAAATCCAGCAGAGTGCTGACTATAAATTGGAAAAACAGTTCTTCTGAATCTGTTAAAAACACTTCCAATATAATCATAATTTCAATCTTAGTCAACCACTAACATATTTTCAACAATTTCTCAAATGACTCAATATCTCAAAATTCAATTCGTTTCAAATCATACTCAATTCAATAAGAAGTGCTCAAATTTATTACTAAACATGGTTCATAGATAATTACATCAAAAACATAATTACATGAGTCTATAATATACATTATAAAAGTTTACAAAATACAAAATACCAAAAGTAACCTAATGTCCTACCAATGCACTGCAAATGTGAGGTGACTCTGGACTCTGTGTGCAGATCTGAAAGTTCACCCAGTCTGAGGTCTGCTGGACTCTCCAGCTATGTCTCCAGTACCTGCATGTGGCAAAAGCGACGCGCTAAGCAATTCTGCTTAGTGGTGATAATATAAAATAAAATAACTAAAATAAAATAAATATGTAGAATGTATGTTTACATTTTAGGTAGACTTAATTTCTGATATTTATTACAGTATTATTCGATTAAAATTTGGTAAGATTTATTTTAATTGCCCGAGTAACTCATACTAGTCGACTGGACTGAATAAACGGGTAAACTGGCACTGGGTATAAAGTACCTCGGACCATCACACCATCGGTCACATTATGTCTCCCAGTGTGCAACAGAACAGCTAATAAGCTGTAATAATTATCAGGGATAAAACCCAAGTATAACAACTCAATCAACATAGCCAAAGGCTAATATAACGCAGAATGGCACGTAAGGCCATAAAACACAGAATGGCATGAAGCCATATGCAGTACTACTAATAGAACCCTATTGGCATACCAACCTATCCAAACTAATCTTGCTAGGTATACTAGGGCATGTTACACTTTTAAATTGTACAATTCTTGAAATTTAAGGTTAGGTGTTACTGTTCATTTCATTAGTCAACAAAAATGTTGACTTTTGCATAGACAATAGGTACATTGGTTTTAATACTCCCAACATACCACATTTTGCATTCTAAAATTGTTGGTATTGGTTGCCAATACCATTTCTATGCTTAATATTAGTTGTTCAAAATTTTCAAATTTCAAGCCTTGTATTTATTGTTTCATTAGTCATTTTTGCAGTGGGAGTTTGGCAAAGTTGTCAACATGAAAGTTGTTCCTTATTGTGTCTAGTTACATTTGTTTTTTTGGATCACTCCATTTGGAGTTTTGTATCTCAAGTTATGGCCTAATTACCTTGACTGGCTGGATTGCCAACTCCCCAGATTTTCTGGACTGACCAAATCTATAGTGTTTTGTGCAATGACTGCAGGTCACCTTTTGAACATGTTATGGTCAAAATTTGGGTTAGGTTTCTTCATGAAAGTTATAGGTTTATGTCTCAGCTATTTTTTTGGTAAAACTTCAGGTCCTTTAGACCTTTCTACACTGAGTTATAACCAAATGAATAAACACTGTTCATTTGGTTATTTTACCTAGGGAGAATGCAGGTCACCCAGATTAGGGTAGTTTTTAGGTCAAATTAGTTTGGTTTTCTGGGCATGGTTTCTTCACCAAAGTTGCACCATTTTGTGTCTAATTTCATGTCCAATTGGCCTTGCACCAATTGAATCTCTATAACTCAAGTTATTGCTGCCCAAACCTGCTGGACTCATGCCCAGTCCTGTAGGTCACCCAGGGCAGCAACACTAACTTCAATTCCCACTAAACAAACCACTTCATTTCTCATCCACACATAACCAAATGGTCACTAATTGACCATTAAAACCTACTTTCACCATTGCATGATCAAAGTCTTAATTTCATACCCAAACCCTAACCCATTCCATTTCAAATCATGCATTCACTTACCTTTCACCATCCTATACAATAGGTTAGTGTTAAGGGAAGCTAGGGTACCATAAGTCAGCAACATTTTCAAAACCCTACCAAGCCCAAGGCTACTGAAATTTTAAGCAAAACATACACATGATTTTTACTAAACTTTCTTGTAAATTTACATTCAATTTCACTCTTTCAACATGAATTGAAAGAGAAAAAGCAAGTTTAGTCACTAACCTCAAATGGAGTCACCTTTCAAGCTTGTAAGAACTCTTCCACTTTACTTCTTTTTGCTCTCAAAAGCTTCACTAAGATAAAAGAGTAAGGTTTTGTGTTGGGCACTTAGGGTTTAGTTGAAAGAAAACTAGGGAAATGAAGGTTTGGAAAGCTTGTTAATGGAGGAGTGAGGGAGAGCATATGGGACATTTTGAATAAGGGAGAGAGGGCTACTGGTTTGTTCCAGATTTCTGCCCTCTTTTCTTTATTTTTAATGTATTTTAATTGTGGTTCTTTATTTTGATTGGCAATAGGATTTAATTACCTTATGCTTACATAAGCATTAGGTAATAAATCTCATTTATTTTCATTTTCTTTCCTTTCTCTTGCTATTCATTTTTAATAAATTTTTATCAATATTTGTTCATATTTTATGTCATATAATTCACTTGCATAAATGGATAAGTTGGTCAAAAATCATCTCTGAAGACGAAATGACCCAAATGCCCTCTGTTTGGCTTAACGAGCTAAAATTGTGTGTATAGATTGAAAATTTTTTCTAAGCCTTTTTCTTGGCATTCTAATGCCATAGAATCCTCAATGACTCTTCTCTAGAGTCCCAAAAATTATTTTATGAATTTTCTCCCAGGTTTAGGGCTCCTAGTTGCGAGGACCGCAACTTCCCATTGGGTTACCCATCGTTAGGGCACCAGCTCATTTAACCTGATTGTATTTTATTTCTAAAATTTTTCCTTAATCTTTCTTATACTTATTTGAGTTATTTATGACTCCTTACTCTAGTCTAAATATTTTTCCAAACATTCTAGCTGTCCAGATTGACACTGGTCACCGAAACAGTAAAATGTGCGGAATTGCTACAGTGAGGGTGTTACAAGCTGAAACATTCACCACTTGGGAAAGCCTCTCATAAGCTTTTCTAACAAGGTACTTCCCACCTGTAAAGACTGCAAGACTGAGGCTTGAACTCAACACCTTCAGACAAAAGGAAGGTGAATCACTCAATGATGCATGGGAAAGATATAAGGACCTGTAGAGAGAATGTCCACACCATGGCATAGAGGATTGGCTACTAGTATAAAATTTCTATAATGGGTTAATACCCTCTACAAGGAGCACAGTAGAGTCGACTGCAGAAGGTGACCTAATGGAGAAAATAGTGACACAAGCACTTGAACTTCCAGAGAGGGTGGCATACTATAATTATGAGTGGTCAAATGAAAGAGGAAATGCAAAGAGAACAGCAGGGGTCGTGGAAGTGGACGCCCTAAGCATGATAAATGCCCAATTTGATCAGCTCACAAGGAGGCTTGATAAAATGCAAGCCAATGTAGCAGGGATGAACAGTCAACATGAGGACAGCTATAAAGGAGAATACATGAATTCAGAATATAACAGCTTCAATGAACCCTCCACAGAACAAATAAACTATGTGAATAATGGAGGAAACTTCAACCAAAGGGAGCCCAACAATCCATATTCAAACATTTATAACCCTGGATGGAGGAACTGTTAGTAGTATGCCCTAGAGCATATCATTTAGTATGTATCTTGTATATATTTTTATTAATAAAAGGCATTTTCACTTTTCCGTTTACATAATATATTTATGTGTAATAGAAAAGGTCCATTGATATTTTGTTAGAAATATTATTCTTAAGTTGTTAAGAATATGAGTGACAATATTTCTAGCACGAAGTATCATAAATAGGTTCACAATCGAGGATACTTCATAATAAGGACATGACTTATCCAGAAAGATTGTATTCATGTTTTTTCCCAAGTTATTTATATGAGATATAAATAAGATGGAATGGTGAGTCTCATGCCATATAACAAACATGATAGGCACTTATAAATGATAAGTAGGCCGAACCAGTGACACTTATGACAAGCACATGGAGTTTACTCTTGTCAATGTTTTGTCATAAATCATATCAGTGCATATAATCTTTAGACCTGAGATAGCACAGTTATCTTGTATATAGGTAGTTTGAGTTTGATACTGCTTTCATACTTGTACTGTGTATGGGTATATGGGCATCTGTTGGCTCCTACTAGTTATATATGGAGGTAGGTGTTGATCAAGATGGAATCTGTTCCTCTAAGTAAATAGAGATAAAATCCTATGTTCATTTAATTGTTCTTGATGTTTCAAGTTCCTGGTCAGGACAGATAGATTTATTCAGAAAAGAGTTTCTGATGAGAAAATCTTTTTAATCAAGAACTGGAATTAAAAGAGAACATAATATTCATAGCAAATGAAGTTTGACATAAACCATGACTCCAGCTTGAGTTGGGATTTTGTAACAGAGAGATTCTAGTGCATGGTAATATATGATTATAGGTTCATTTAAGGTAAACCTTATTACTAATTGGGTGACCATGGCATGCTATGCTAGGTGTTAACCATGGTCTATGAGGTTCATAAAATGATTTAGAGAAATCATTTATGGTAAGAAAGAGTTCTGATGATATTAAGAGTTGATATCATTTCTCATTGCCAATTAGTGATGAGCCTAGTAAGTCACACATATACACAAGTTATCACCTAATTAAATATGATTTAATTAATTAATTAAAGAGTTTAATTAATTAATTAAATAGGTTTGATTTGCAATTAGATTGCAAAGTCCCTAGCATGACTTGAAACCAAATCTAGATTATTGGATGTATAATATAAGTTAAATTTATATTTAAAGTGTTTAAATATGAATTTAATTAATGAGAAATTAATTAATAGAGATTAATTAATTAATTTATATTTGATATAAATTAATTAGAAGAAGAAAAATAATTATTTTGGGTTGAGAACTCAAAATTAAGACACAGGGGCATTTTGGTCATTTTGCAGTGTGACACGTGGCATCATGAGATGGTGACACATGGCATAACACATATGCTTGCCAAATGTTTTTTAATCATGTAAGATGATTAAAATCAAGATTAAATATAGGTTTGACACTTGGCACAATGTGATTGGGTCACTTAAACCTAGAGCTAATCAAAGGGTGACATGTGGCAAGGGTTTAATGTGTTAACCTAGCTATTTAAGTGTTGTTATGAGAAAATAAAATACAACCAGCAGCCACACTCCTTTGTCACGCCACTTTGAGCCTCTCCAGCTATTCTTCTTCATCTCTCATCAATTCAAAGAGATTAGCCATCAATCTCTTGAATTAAGAACATTAGAAATTGTTTCTAGTGTCCTGTTTACATCTTTAATCTCTTAAAAGGCAGAACTTGATTTTCTAATTAATAGAAAAAGCTTTAGAAGCTGTTCAAGGGCCGCCATAGGTGTTCTTGGTGTGGACAAGCTAGAGGGACAACATCCGTGTCTCAAGACGAATCTCAAAGCGCGGACACGCCAAAGACATCAAGAGGTTAGTGTAATCGTTCTTGATTTAATCTAGGGTTCTAAAATTAATCTGATTAATTTTAAAATCTTAAATGGCAAATACAGATCCAAAAACATATTAAAAGAGTTTTAATATGTTGTTTATCATTGAAATCAAATAGATAAAAATAAATCTTGCATGATGCATGTGACCCTAGATGAAAATTTTTGAATTCAATGGTATAAACTTGTGTTTTTCACGCTTCCGTTCCTACAGGAACCACCCAAATTTCTCATGGTCCAATCAGTAGAATCAGCCAATAAATAAGCAACAAGGGTACAAACCACTAACAACCACTGGATTTCAGAATAGAGACCAAAACTTTACACAGCCACCACCGCCTCCTCAACCTCAGCAGCCTAAACTGAAGATGACTATGGAATCTATGATGGAAGGTTTCCTAGTAACTCAACAACAACAGAATGAATTGATTAAACAGCTGACTTCTAGAATAGACCAGCTTGCTACCCATAATAAAACGTTAGAAAACCAAATTGCACAACAAGCAAGTTCTTCAAGTAAGGCCACTGGTACACTACCTAGTCAACCAGAGATGAACCCAAGGGAGCTTTGTAAGGTAATTACATTGAGGAGTGGTAGAACTCTAGTACCAACCGAGGAAGAACCAACAGAGGAGACCTCAAAAGAATATGAAAGCCAAGCAGAGAAGAAGGAGGAAGAAGCCAAGAAAGATAAAAAAGAGGAAGCAGGGAAGAAAAAGAAGTTAGTAGTGCCATACCAGCCTCCCCTACCTTTTCCTTAGAGATTTCAAAAAGCCAAATTCGACAAGCAGTTTGGGAAATTTTTAGAATTTTTACAGAAACTTTATATCAACATTCCCTTCACTGAAGCACTCTCTCAGATGCCATCCTATGCCAAATTTCTTAAGGAAATTCTGTCAAAGAAAAGAAAATTAGAAGACTATGAGATAGTTGCTCTGACAAAAGAATGCAGTGCCATACTACAAAACAAACTGCCTCCAAAGTTGAAAGATCCAGGAAGCTTCTCCATACCATGCCCCATTGGCAATAAGAAAATAGATAAATCCCTTTGTGATCTTGGGGCAAGTGTGAGTTTAATGCCTCTGTCAATATGCCAAAAGCTAGAAATCGGAGAACTGAAGCCCACAACAATTTCACTGTAATTGGCTGATTAATCAGTTAAATAATCTATGGGCATACTTGAGAACATCTCCATCAAAGTGGGCAAATTCTTCATTCCAATAGACTTTGTTGTCCTTGAGATGGAAGAAGATGTTCAAATCCCTATAATCTTGGGAAGACCATTCTTGGAAACCATCAGAGCAATCATAGATGTCAAAAATGGGCGACTAACACTCAAGGTAGGAGAAGAAGAAGTGGAATTCAACTTGTTCGACATAATGAAATACAAATTCAAACTTTATAAATGCTTTAAGGTCGATATAATTAACAAAAAAGTTAAAGAGGAATTTTATAAGATACATCCTAAAGATTCTCTTGAAGCATGCATTATGCACAATCACACGGAAAATAATGAAAACACAGAAATAGCAGCTTGTACACAGCAGTTAGTAGCTCATCCACCCCTACCCCTAGCTCAAGCTTCCGAGATGGAGAATTTGAAGGAGGAACAGCCTAAGGACAAGCTTTAGGAAAACACCAAACAGGTATAGCATAAACCTCTACCATCCTCACTAAAGTACACATTTCTGGACTCAAACTCTAAATATCTTGTTATAATTAATGCTAGCCTATCTAAGTTAGAAGAGGAAAAATTGTTAAGAGAACTTAGGATCCACGACAAGGGCATAGGGTATACAATAGTGAAGGAACAGAAGCGTGAAAAACACAAGTTTATACCATTGAATTCAAAAATTTTCAACTAGGGTCACATGTATCATGCAAGATTTATTTTTATCTATTTGATTTCAATGATAAAAAACATATTAAAACTCTTTTAATATGTTTTTGGATCTGTATTTTCCATTTAAGATTTTAAAATTAATCAGATTAATTTTAGAACCCTAGATTAAATCAAGAACGATTACACTAACCTCTTGATGCACTGCAGCGTGTCTGCGCCTTTGAGATTCGTCTTCAGGACACCAGATGTTGTCCCTCTAGCTTGTCCACACCAAGAACACCTATGGAAGCCCTTGAACAGCTTCTAAAGCTTTTTCTATTAATTAGAAATTCAAATTCTGCCTTTTAAGAGATTAGAGATGTAAACAGGACACTAGAAACAATTTCTAGTGTTCTTAATTCAAGAGATTGATGGCTAATCTCTTTGAATTGATGAGAGATGAAGAAGAATAGATGAAAAGCCTCAAAGTGGTGTGACAAAGAAGAGGAGTGGCTGCTGGTTTTTTTTTTTTTTTTCATAACTACACTTAAATAGCTAGTTTAACACATTAAACCCTTGCCACATGTCACCCTTTGATTAGCTCTAGGTTTAAGTGACCCAATCACATTGTGCCAAGCGTCAAACCTATATTTAATCTTGATTTTAATCATCTTACATGATTAAAAAACATTTGGCAAGCTTATGTGTAATCCCATTTGTCACCATCTCATGGTGCCACGTGTCACACTGTGAAATGACCAAAATGCCCCTGTGTCTTAATTTTGAGTTCTTAACCCAAAATAATTATTTTTCTTCTTCTAATTCAATTATATCAAATATAAATTAATTAGTTAATCTCTATTAATTAATTTTTCATTAATTAAATTCATATTTAAACACTTTAAATATAAATTTAATTTATACTACACATCCAATAATCTAGATTTGGTTTCAAGTCATGCTAGGGACTTTGCAATTTAATTGCAAACCAAGCCTATTTAATTAATCAATTAAACTCTTTAATTAATTAATTAATTAAATTATATTTAAATAGGTGATAACTTGTGTATGTGTGTGACTTACTAGGCTCATCACTAATTGGTAATGAGACATGATATCAACTCTTAATATCATCAGAACTCTTTCTTACCATAAATGATTTCTCTAAATCATTTTATGAACCTCATAGACCATGGTTAACACCTAGCATAGCATGCCATGGCCACCCAATTAGTAATAAGGTTTACCTTAAATGAGCCTATAATCATATGTTACCATGCACTAGAATCTCTCTGTTATAAAATCCCAACTCAAGCTGGAGTCATGGTTTATGTCAAACTCCATTTGCTATGAATATTATGTTCTCTTTTAATTCCAGTTCTTGATTAAAAAGATTTTCTCATCAGAAACTCTTTTCTGAATAAATCTATCTGTCCTGGCCAAGAACTTGAAACATCAAGAACAATTAAATGAATATAGGATTTTATCTCTATTTACTTAGAGGAACAAATTCCATCTTGATCAACACCTACCTCCATATATAACTAGTAGGAGCCAGCACATGCCCATATACCCATACATAGTACAAGTATGAAAGCAGTATCAAACTCAAACTACCTATATACAAGATAACTATGCTATCTCAGTTCTAAAGATTATATGCACTGATATGATTTATGACAAAACATTGACAAGAGTAAACTCCATGTGCTTGTCATAAGTGTCACTGGTTCGGCCTACTTATCATTTATAAGTGCCTATCATGTTTGTTATATGGCATGAGACTCACCATTCCATCTTATTTATATCTCATATAAATAACTTGGGAACAAACATGAATACAATCTTTCTGGATAAGTCATGTCCTTATTATGAAGTATCCTCGATTGTGAACCTATTTATGATACTTTGTGCTAGAAATATTGTCACTCATATTCTTAACAACTTAAGAATAATATTTATAACAAAATATCAATGGACCTTTTCTATTACACATAAATATATTATGTAAACAGAAAAGTGGAAATGCCTTTTATTAATAAAAATATGTACAAGATACATACTAAATGATATGCTCTAGGGTATACTACTAACAAATAGAAGACCTGAAAGGGATTAAACCCTCAATTTGCATGCATAGGATACCTATGGAAGAAAACAGTAAACCCACTATAGAGCACCAAAGAAGACTTAACCCAAACATGAAAGAAGTAGTCAAGAAGGAAATTTTGAAACTATTAGATGCAGTTATCATATACCCAATTTTTGATAGTAAATGGGTTAGTCCAGTACATGTAGTTCCTAAGAAGGGTGGGACAATTGTTATCCAAAATGCAAATAATGAACTGATCCCGACTAAGGTAGTCACTGGTTGGCGAATATGCATAGATTATAGGAAATTGAACAGTGCTACCGGAAAAGACCATTTTCCTCTCCTTTTCATTGACCAAATGTTAGAGAGGTTAGCAAAAAACTTTTAGTTCTGTTATCTAGATGGGTATTCGAGATTCTTTCAAATTCCTATTCACCCAGAAGACCAAGAAAAGACCACATTCACTTGCCCTTATCGAACATTTGCATATAGGAGAATGCCTTTTAGTCTTTGTAATGCTCCTACTACCTTTCAAAGATGCATGATGGCTATTTTTTCTGATTATATTGAAAATATCGTGGAAGTATTTATGGATGATTTTTCTGTTTATGGAACTACTTTTGATGATTGCCTAGCTAATTTATCTAAGGTATTGAAAAGATGTGAAGAATCAAACCTGGCTCTAAACTGGGAAAAATGCCACTTCATGGTAAGGGAAAGTATAGTGCTGGGACATTTGATATCAAAAAGAGAAATTGAGGTTGATAAGACAAAAATTGAGATCATTGAAAACATGTCAGTCAGGGGAGTGTGAAGCTTTTTGGGACATGCAGGGTTCTACAGAAAATTCATTAAAGATTTTTCCAAAATAGCTAAGCCACTTACCAACCTGTTAAATCAAGATGTTCCCTTTGATTTTAATAAAAATTTCCTTGTCTCTTTTAACAGGATCAAAGAAGCCCTTATCTCAGCACTAATAATGCAGCCACTAGATCGGGAGCTGCCATTTGAGGTGATGTGCGATGGGAGTGACTTTGCAGTGGAAGCAGTGCTTAGGCAAAGGAAAGATAAAAAGCTCCATGACATTTATTATGCTAGCAAGACACTCGATGACGCGCAAATCAATTATGCTACCACAGAGAAAGAATTCGTAGTAGTGGTGTTTGTAATGGATAAATTCAGATCTTACCTAATTGGGTTAAAAGTCATTATATTCACAGATCATGCTACAATCCGGTACCTTTTGAACAAGAAGGAAGCGAAACCAAGGCTAATTTGATGGATTTTACTCCTGCAAGAATTTAACCTTGAAATCAAGGACAAAAAGTGGACTGAAAATATAGCAGCTGACCATCTTTCCAGACTGAAATTAGAGTACAAAGGAGACCTCGAGGATTTGCCAATTGATGACTCATTTCCTTATGAGCAATCATTAGCATTCTCCCAAGCTCCATGATATGCTGACTTTGTTAATTTTTTTATATGCAAGGTATTGCCTCCAAACATGACTTATCAGCAAAAGAAGCAATTCCTACATGATGTGAGATACTACACATGGGAGGAACCTTTACTATACAAGAGATGCAATGATGAACTGATAAGAAGATGCATACCAGAGAAGGATATTGAGAGCATCCTCTAACACTGCCATTCATCACTATATAGAGGACACTTTGGCACCACGAAAATAGCAACCAAAATTTTACAAGCTAAATTCTACTGGGCACATTTGTTTAAGGACGTGAGATCCTTTGTGTTAGCTTGTGATCAATGCTAAAGAATAGGTAACACCTCAAGAAGGAATGAAATGCCACTGCATGGTATACTTGAGGTAGAATTGTTTAATGTATGGGGGATAGACTTCATGGGCCTATTCCCCTCTTCCCATGGAAACAAGTATATTTTGGTTGGTGTTGATTATATGTCAAAATGGATAGAAGCAATAGCCACACCAACCAACGATGCTAGAGTCGTCACAAGCTTCCTTAAGAAGAATATCTTCACAAGATTTGGCACACCATGAGCAATAATCAGCGATGGAGGAAGTCACTTATGCAACCAACAATTTGAAACACTGTTGAAAAAGTAAAGAGTGACTCACAAGGTGGCCACACCTTATCCTCCTCAAACCAATGGCCAAGTAGAAATCTTAAATAGGGAACTGAAACAGATTCTAGAGAAAACTCTAAACTGATCTAGGAAGGACTGGTGCATGAAGTTAAATGATGCACTATGGGCATACCGC
Source organism: Hevea brasiliensis (assembly GCF_030052815.1). Taxonomy (NCBI): domain Eukaryota; kingdom Viridiplantae; phylum Streptophyta; class Magnoliopsida; order Malpighiales; family Euphorbiaceae; genus Hevea; species Hevea brasiliensis. The sequence goes on from NC_079497.1 coordinate 96,203,498, forward strand.
ACTGCATATAAAACCCTAATTGGTGCAACACCCTTTTGACTAGTTTATGGAAAATCATGCCATCTCCCTTATCGAACTTGAACACAAAGCTTACTGGGCAATTCAGATCCTAAACTTTGACCTCAAAGCTGCTGGTGAAAAAATGCTCCTACAACTGAATGAGTTGGAAGAAATCCGACAGGATGCGTACGAAAATGCCAAAATCTTCAAAGATAAAACCAAAAGATGGCATGACAGGTGCATAATAAGGAAAGAAATAAAAGAAGGAGACCTTGTCCTATTGTTCAACTCCAGATTGAAACTCTTTCTAGGGAAACTAAAATCGAGATGGTCCAGACCTTTTAAGGTAATCCAAGTCTTCCCACATGGAGCAGTAGAAGTGTGGAGCGAAACCTTTGGAGTATTTAAAGTCAATGGGCAGAGGCTAAAGCCTTACTTTCAAAGAGAACCCATAGAGAGGGGAGTCAATTGCTGTAACATCCTCACTTTACATAGTCCGTATATTCCACTGTTTTGACAGCTAATGTCTGCCCTAGAAAGTCGAAATGTCTAGAACTATACTTAATTGACAGTGAGGAAGCATAAAATAATGAAATATATGATGAGAAAAATTAAGAAAAAATAAAAGAGATAAAATGTGACTAAGTTAAACGAGCTGAACCCGTAACGATGGGTAACTGCAATAGGAAGTTATGGCGATGACCGTTGACTAGCCCTGGATCCCGGGGAACCCGGGAAAATATTTTTGAGACATAATTAAAGGTCTACTAAGGTGTAATTGACATTGGAAATGTCAAAGAAAAATTATTAAGTCAGTATAAACGGAAAACGAAAATTAAAGAAATGGGCGGTATAAGGAGTAAATCGGTAGCACCGAAAAAGTCTGAATTTGACCCGAAGAGGGGCATTTTGGTCAATGGACACTTAGAGTTGACTTTTGACCTCAATGTCCATTAAAAATAAGTGGTATTATACTTTGAAAGAAAAATGGTAAATTATATAAATAGTGGAAGATTGGTGGCATAATTACAAATTAAGGAACTTTGGATTATTTAAACCATTAATCAAACTTAGCGCTCCACTAAGCATGATTTATGGAACCTATATAAAGCCTTTTGGATAGAATTACATCTCATATTCATCCTCTCTTCATCCAGCCAAAGTGAATCCACCATTGTTCCTCCATGGCCGAAGCTTCATCAACCTTTATGCACTCCATTTCTAGCCACCTTTCCACACAAATTCCTTCATTAATATTTGCCTACTCAACTTGGGGAAGCTATAGGAAGTAAGGAGAGGATTTGATGAAGTTTGATCAAGCACAAAAAGGGTTAGTGCTTAATCTTCCCATTTTCCTTCACTAATCCTTATGTTGAGCTTTGGGTAAGTTGAATTGCTAAGAAAATTTGAGGAAATGATTGAGTATTGGTGAACCTTAGTTTTGGCAGCCATGAAAATGCATGTTTAGTGACTTATTCTTATATTTATTGAATGGGAATTAAGGTTGATTAACTCAAATGAAAGTTGTGGTAAGTTAATATCCAAGTATGTGTATGTTAGTGCTTGAATTAAGGGTTTAATAGTGGAACTTTGATGCTTAAGTAAACTACCATGTTGGGCAGCCTTAAATGTCATGAATTTGTGTGTAAGTTTATGAAATTTATCAATGGAATATGATGGTGTTGAATGGTGGGCAGTTTATGTAATTACCATGGAAGTGTATATGTAGGATTGATATTGAGCTATGTTGAATTTTGGTAGAAGTAAATGTTAAACTTGAATGGTGTATTGTGTGCATTGAACACTTGAGCATTCTGCTCAAAATACCTTGTTGGAATTGTGTATTGTCACACCCTACTCCCCTGTAAGATATAACATGATCCCGTAGTATACCTAATAAATTACTGTACTTCACCTACCGATAATCCATTAGATATACTACAAGGGATTTTAATACAATTTTCGTGAAATTTAAATCATCGATTAAAATCTGGTGTTATAAAATTTTTTCAAAATTTCGGCAAAGTGCCGGCTGTATTTTGAGAAAACAGTTCTTCAATCCTGCAAAAGAAAATGCTCCCAATATGTTTTCTCAAATACAACTCCAATAACTTCATTTCAATTCACAATTCAATTCTCAATAAACAATCAATTCATTTTCAAACTAATCTCATCATAAAGAAACATTTCATTGATTACAAGACTCAAAATTTATATTACAAAACTATTCAAGTAAATGAAATCTCAAATTTGCATTTACAATAATTTACATTTAATTACATACCAAAATGTTTTACAAGAGTTTTTATACAACTGCTCAAATAATTTACATACATATTATTACATGCTTACATCAAAACCTGTGTACATGAGTAAACCTGGAGCTGATCTGAATGTCTCTTCAAAAAGGCTTACTCAATTGCTCTATGCTCTTTTTACCTGTGATAGCATACAAAGCTATCGCTGAGTGGTGAACTCAGTGGTGCACAACTATAATTTAAACATAGTACATTATACATTGACAAAATTTACAGTAAACAATTTGGAAATCTGAATACTCATCAAATTCCAAAACTCAAAATATTCATTGCCAATAATGTAAATCATTTTGTATAAAACGACTTTGATCACGAATTTGAATTTATCAAATCATAACTAACCATTTAAGGTAGTTCCAACAAAATTAATTATACATAAATCATAATTACAGTCACAATTCTTTACTATTCAAAAACATTCTATATCTCAAAATCATTCTGTATCTCAAAAACCATTCTGTATCTCAAAACCATTTTGCATCTCAAAAACCATTATGTATCTCAAAAACCATTATGTATCTCACTAACTATGCAAGACTAATCCGAAAAGGCCATCTTCGGGGTGATTCTAACTCCTTACGGTCGGGGAGGTCGAATCATCGTGCACAATACACATCACAATAATGAATCTTCCGAAAGGGCCATAACAAATAAGAACTTAGATCTAACCTCTAATAAGAGGAGAATCTAAGCCTGTGCTCGTACCATGGTAATTAAAACACAACTAACTCCATTTTCTTCTCAACAAATGAGAGTGACGGGTAATAACCTAGTCAAGCATCTATAGTGAGATATAAAATAATATCACAATCCTTTTAGTGAGCATAAATCTCAATACAATTCGATTCATAGTCAATTCCAATATCCAATAATTTTTATGCTCATCACAATTCAAATCATAAATTTGTATTTTTCCATGCAAATTGCCAATCACAATTGAAAACATGTTCTATCACAAATTTCCAAAACAATATTTATTCAATTTGCAACAATGCTTAACACTTGTTGAAATACCATTTCAAAAAGCTAAAATCATACATACTATAACAATTTCAATAATCATTGAATTAAATCCAATGCTTGTTAAACATAATACATAAGAAAAATATGCCATTTAATCATATGAAATATTTAGAACAAAATCAGTTAAAAACTAGTTGTGCACAAACCTCTGATAACTGTCTCTTAGCTCTGACTCAGTGTTCCTTCCCTTTCCCTGAGTCTTTGCTAACTGAGAAACACAATTTGAAGTGTTTCAGTACTTAATTAAACTGTCTCTAATGATAATGCTTAATAATTAATTCATTGAATTATATTATTTCCTTAGTCAACCTAAGCTGTCGACCCTCGATGCATTCTAGGTGAATTAGGTTTTAATGTTACCGATATGTCACATTTGTAGCCTTTTAGGGTTGGTACTTGTTACCCAATTCATTTCCATGTATATTGCGTTTTATTACAATTTGTTAGATCCTGGTATAATAATTTAACCTAGCCGGATGACCTAGTTCCGTCAGTTTTCAGGTTTCGGTCAAAACTAAAAACTTTTATATCTATGTCTTATTGCACGCGAGGCGAAATTTCAGATCATTCTGAGTTATGTAGACCAAGTTATGGTCATTTTGCTATTGCTGGTCAAAATGCATCAAAATTGGTCACTTTAGGTCATTTTAGGTCACTTTAGGTTCGGCCAGTTTTTGGACCCAAAATTGTGCAAGCTATTTGACTTGCTTATGGTCATTTCTGGGATTTGGTGTCTTCATAAGACTTGTAGATATATGTCTCAAATATTCATGGTAAACATTTCAGGTCAATTGGACCTGTTTTGAGTAGGTTATGGCCAAAAAACTAACTGCTGCCCAAATGGTCAATTTTCAGGCCTTAAATGCACTAATCCGGATTTGGTCATTTTTCAAGTCACCTTCCAAGCAGAATTTTGGTAAGCTTCCTTCATGAAAGTTGGCACTTTTTGTGCCTAGTTTCACCTCCAATTGGTCTCATACCAATTGGAGTCACTCACTTAAGGTTCTAGGCCAAAATACACACTGCCCTTTTGCAACACTCTTCACCACATACCAAATACACTTTTAACACTTAGCAAGTTACACATTTATGCCATTTCTGGTTTGTACCATAACCTAAACACATTTCACAACACATTTTTGGTTATTTAGGCAGCTTATAACCACACTCAATATGCACATTATAGTCCAAAATTTACCAAGTCCAAATTACACACAATTTAACTACATAACAAGCTCATTTACATGCCCAAACTCAAACCCTTATACATATACACAAGCTGCCATAACAAGTACCATAATTCAACCATGTAATTTCATAAACCAAACCATGAAATACATATTTTGGGTTCACACTTCAAGTTGCCGAATTGTAGTCTTCATCAATTTGCTTTCCAAGCTTCCAAAGTCAAGTGTACATTCACATATACATCTAATATACACCACCCAATTTATTCCTACGCACATAACCACTTAATCAACCCTTTAATCTACCATTTACAAGCAAGGATAAACTGTTCTTATGGAGTTTCCATGGCTGCAAAAAATGTATCTCTCCCTTAACTCATCAAACTTCAAAATTCCTTCCACAATTCAACTACCCATAACATCCACACAAGGTTTAATGAAATAATAATAAAGAAACACATACTTACCACTTTTGAAACTCTTGAAAACCTCACCAAAACTTGTTCTTCTTGCTGCCTATCTACTGCCCTAGTGGTGCAGAACAATTTTAGTGAAGGAAAAGGTAAGAAAATTAGCTTGGAGATGAAGGGATGAAGCTTGCATGAAGCTTGTAACAAACGGCCATGGAGGTTTTCTTCCTCCTTGGTCTCAGTTGGATTTTGAGAGGTAGAAGAAAGTGACTTTCTACTATCCAAAAATCAGATTAACGGTCCACTTAGGTGAGTTAGTGGAGCACTATGTTTTAATTTAATATTAGTTTAATCTTAAGTTCCAAATTCCACATTTTTCCTCCTAACTTTTTCTTTTTAAACTATGTACCACCAATTTAATTTTTCATGACATTTTCCAAGTGTTATATCATTTATTTTTAATGGAAATTTAGGTCAAAAGACAACTCGGGGTGTCAAATGACCACAATGCCCCTGTTCGGGTTGCATTCTCGATTTTTTAGTAACACCCAATTTTGTCGTTTTCTCGATTTCTCACTTTTCCTTGTACTAATTAATTAATTTTTCTTTGATATTTCTAATGGTATTTATACTTCAATAGACATTTATTTAAGTCCTTAAAATATTTTCCAAGGTTTTCCACGGTCCAGGGCTAGTCAACGGTCCACGCCGCGACTTCCCGGTGTGGTCACCCATCGCTAGGGTTCTCGGCTCGTTTAACTTGGTTACATTTCATTGCTACTATTTTTTCTTTGTTTTTCTTGTATTTTCTTTTCTTGTATTTCGTTATTTTATGTCTCCTCACCCATATCCAAGTGTAGTTCTAGGCATCCTAGCTGTCCGAACAACACTGGTCACAGGAACAGTAGAATGCACTATCGAACTTAGAGGTGTTACATGTACAATATATATAGAAGTACCATGATTAAATGTTGAAGTATTGGGAGGAGGAGGATTGTCAAAATTGAAAGTGTGATGTTCAAATGTAGGTTGTGTATGTTGGCAACACCTAAATTATATCATAAGTGCAAAACTGTGAACCCAATTGGTATGAGGCCAATGGGGGGTGAAACTAGACACCAAATAGGCCAACTTTCATGTAGAAATATTGCTAAAATTCTGCCTAGAAACTGACCTTAAAAATGATCAAATCCGGAATGGCAACCTTGCAAACCCAGATTTTTGATCATATGAACAATAGTCATTAGGATGACCATAACTCACTCAAAACAAGTCCAATTAACCTGAAAGTTTTACCATGGATAGCCTAGACATAGAGCTACAATTCTTATGAAGACACCAAAGCCCAAAAATGGCCAGAACCAAGTCAAATAGCTTGCACAAATTCAGATACCAAAACTGCCAGAACTAAAAATGACTTAAAATTAACCGAATTTTGCACTAAAGGTGCAATCTGTCCAGCTTTAGTAAATTGACCATATCTTGGTCTGTACAACTCAGAATGACCTGAAATTTTGCCCAGAGTGCAATAAGACATAGAGCGACAATTCTTACAAAGACACCAAAGCCCAGAAATGGCTAGAACCAAGTCAAATAGCTTGCACAAGTTCGGGTACCAAAACTGCCAAAACTAAAAGTGACCTAAAATTGACTAAATTTTGCACTAAAGGTGCAATCTATCCAGCTTTAGTAAATTGACCATATCTTGGTTTATACAACTCAGAATGACCTGAAATTTTGCCCAGAGTGTAATAAGACATAGAGCTACAATTCTTATGAAGACACCAAAGCCCAGAATGGCAAGAACCAAGTCAAATAGCTTGTGCAAGTTTGGGTACCAAAATTGCCAGAACTAAAAGTGACCTAAAATTGACCAAATTTTGCACTAAAAGTGTAATCTGTCCAGCTTTAGTAAATTGACCATATCTTGGTCTATACAATTTTGCATGATCTGAAATTTTGCCCAGAGTGCAATAAGACATAGAGCTACAATTCTTATGAAGACACCAAAGCCCATAAATGGCCAGAACCAAGCCAAATAGCTTGCACAAGTTCGGGTATCAAAATTGCCAGAACTAAAAGTGACATAAAATTGATCAAATTTTGCACTAAAGGTGCAATCTGTCTAGCTTTAGTAAATTGACCATATCTTGGTCTATACAACTCAGAATGACCTAAAATTTTACCCAGAGTGCAATAAGACATAGAGCTACAATTTTTCTTCTTTGACCAGAAGCTAAAAACCAAGAGAAATAGGACTTTAAGCTAGACCAATCTAGCACACAAAAATTGAGAATTTAACAATTACATAAAATGATGCTTGAAGTAATTTGGCAATGAATGCCAACTTGTGAAAAGAGTAAATTGCATTATATTGACATCATATTGAATTGTAAATTGTGACTTGTTGATACTAGAATCAACTTATCCATGACATCTAAAAAGGTCAACATTTTCATTGACCAGTGAACTGTATAGTAACCAGTAAACCCTAAAAATAAAGCAATAAATATTTAATCTTGTAATATGCCCTAGTTTGCCTAGTTGACTAGTTTGGATAGGTTGGCATGCCAATAGGATTCTGACAGCTGTTCTGTAAATGGCTTTACGTCATATTGTGTTTTATGGCTTATATGCCATACTATGATTTTAATAGCCTATGGCTATATAGATTGTGTTATTATACTCAGCTTAATGCTTGATTGATTATATGGCTTTTTAGCCATACTGTTTGCACACCGGGAGATACTTTGTGACCGATGGTGTGACAGCCTGAGGTACTAGGTACCCAGTGCTAGTATATCCATTTATCCAGTCTGGTCAGTTTATAGGTTACACGAGTAGTCAATTAAAACATTATTCAATTCTGGCAGTTAAGTTAAGTATACGGAAATTTCAGTACGATTAAATTAAGCATTGAATAAAATGAGTAAAAGAGAATAGCAATAGAAACATAACAAAGATACAATTTGCAGAATCGTAGAGACTTAAAATACAATACAGTTAGAATAATTGATTCCTGGATATCCGAATTATGATTTATTTCTTTCTTTATTTGTATATATTATTTTTGTTATATTATTACACCACTAAGCAGAAATGCTTAGTGCGATGGTATTATTTCCTTGCACAGGTACTGAAGGTAAAACCAGTAGACAGTTGACTGGGATTTTTGGAGTCCAGATCTGTAGAAGTGTCAGAAGAGTTCAATATTGTCACCTCCTCAGCAATGCATGTAGATAGGGCTCATTTTAAGCATGTTTTCTAATCTATACATTATAATTACTGCTTATATTATAATGTGAATTAGTAACTATAATTTCATTTGTATATCCTGTACTTGACAAATTTATGTACTTAATTGGCAAATTATATACGTTAATGAAATATAAAAATTCTGATATCTGAGTTGATTATGTAATCATAATGATTCTGAATGAGATTGAGTTTGAGAAATTTTGAGACTGAATCTGAATTTGAGAAACTGTTGAGAATGCTTTGAGATAATCAGAGTTATAAATTTGATTATATATTGAAATTGTTTTTGGCAGGTTCAGAAGAAATGTTAGTCCAAATTACAGCCGGCACTTTGTCGGATTATTGTTAAAATGTTTGAAATTTCCAAATTAGTTATATGATAAAAGTAAAAATAGCGGGCACGCCGTGTAGCACGCCTTGCTCTGCTATACTGTAGACGGGTGAGGGGTGTTACAATTGCACCCTCGACCATGCTCCTGACAGACCATAAAAGATGAAAGCAAAGTCTAATTAAAGACTATAAATAAGTGCTTTTTGGGAGGCAAACCAAAATTTCTAATTTTTATTTCTTTCTTATTTTAATTTCGTTAATATTTGTTCACATTTTCTTTTATAGGAATCCCAAAAGATCTCAAATCCGAAAAAGCAAGGGGGAATAGAAAACAAGAGAGAAGAGGAATCATCAAGTCAAAACCACAAAAGACAAAATTAAACAAAAACTGGAGAAGTAGCTCTGTAGCTAACCTTTACATCCATTTCATACATTGTGGTTATAAAAACTTTCATAAGGGAAAAATTTGGAGAATAAGAAAATTATACGGGTCGTGTACTGGTTTCACAAGCCCCATGTAACTTTTTGAAAGTCCGTAAATTTCTTGCAATCTTTAACTCTGAGGGAGATAGAAAGTTACACGGGTCTATAGCCCAATTTACATGGGCCGTGTAATGTTGCTAGCAGAATAATCTAACAATCGAAGGTTACATTGGTCCCCTTTGTAATTTACACGGACTGTGTAAGATGTCCAACAAAGCAACTCAAGAGGTAGTAAGTTACACGAGTCCCAGAGCTCAATTACATGGGCTGTGTACTATGATAAAATTTTAAATTTTTGGGCAGAAATTTACACGGCCCTACATGTCGGGACCCATGTAGTGATACACGACTCGCGTATCATATCGCAAACGCGACTCCTGGGGCACAAAATGCGTGAAACGAAGAGTCCTAATGACTCTTTAAATGCACCCCTAACCTTAAACCCATTCATAAAGACAAAACCCTTCATCTCCACCCCTCTTAGTCTATAAAAACCCCTCAAATCTCTTCTCCCTTCACCAAACCCTAGTATTCACTTTTCCAAAAGTCTCCCATGGCTCCTGCAAAGTGATCTGCAAGAACAATGGGCTCTTCTTCAAGGCAAGGAGGAGAATCCTCACCTTCTCCCCCTCAGCTGACACCCCAATGCCTAAAAACAAGGGCAGCCTCTCCTCAACCAGCCCATCCTCAACCATAACCCACTCAATAAGAACCACCGCAACCCTAACCACGAGCCACTCCACAACCCAAAATCTCCATTCCTTGGGGATTCCATGATGATGCCCACAAGGCAATGTGCACCCGGCTTCACACCCAGAAAATTAGCTCCATGAAATATATGGATTTCATGCTACTGGAGCAAATCGGGCTACAGGATGAGATCAATGGACTACTTGATAGCATCGGGTGGATAAGGTTTGCCCAACTCTAATTCCCCACATACCGGGACACCACACTAGAGTTTTTAGGAAGTTTCAAGGCCACCTTATGGCCTACTGACAGGGAAGATAGAGGCAAAATTGAATTTTGCCTCTTTAGTGTCGACCGGGTGATGAATATAGATGAGTTCAATGCCATCTTCGGCTTTGACAGTGCTGGCCACTAGGAGATCCCTAGGAACCACATGCTCTACAATAACATCAACCTCTGGAGTTCCATTACCCGAACATGGAGCCATATAACTCCAGCAAGTCCAAATCCTCGGGTATCACAAGTCCAGCCCTGTGATACATGCACCGAGTAGCCACCCACACCATCATGGGTCGTGGTGACAGCCTTGGCGTGGTAAATGCCAGCGAGCTCTTTTTCTTATGGTGTATGGTCACCGAGCAGCGTTGCAGCACTGGCATCTTTTTGTGCAACCACATCCACTGCCTCTATCATCAGCCTACAGAGCACATCGTGTTTAGTGGCCTCATTACAACCATCACCCTCCACTTCAGATTCGTCCCAGGACATCACAGGTTGTGTTCTGTCAGCGGAACATCAAGAATAGATCAAACCATCTGCATATCCATGGGGATATGTAAGAAGGTAGGCAACACATGCTACCTGCTTGATGTCGAAGGGAATGCCATCCCTCAGAGAGACGAAGCACAATAAGAGCCTGGCGAGACTTTGCAGCCACAGGTGGAAGCCCAAGAGCCACTATTTCATGAGTCCCCCACTCGAGTGCCTCCATACACACCACCACCCACAGACCCGATCCTCGCATACCTACAACGCATGGAGACCACCATCAACAACAGGATGCGAGCAATCGAGGATAGCCTCCTGGAAGCCCACAATAAGTTGAACATGTTAATGGAGAGGCTCGATGAAGAGGAACCAGCATCGCCATCATCACCATCAGAGACCTTTTAGAGTTAGGACTATAAGATAGGTTCTTTATTGTAAAATCTTACATACCTTAGTCCTAAAACTTGTTTTCAAAGGTCTTTTTTATTTGCTTTACGTCCAAACTTTTTCATGCTTAATAAATAATATGCTTTTTTATAATTTTTGTACATTTTCTCTAATTTTGCATATTATGTTAACATTGAGGACAATGTCTGATTTGACTTTAGGGGGGGGGGGTTTACAAGTGCATTTCATGTCTTGCATATCATTATATTGTTTAAATTCAGCTATATTATTCTTATGTATCAAAATTCCAGAAAAATATTGAAAATTTTTTAAAATTTTGAAATTCCATAAAAATATTGAAAATTTTTGAAAATTTTGAACTTTGAATTGTAAAACTTAGAACTATAACCAATTTCTAGTAAGCTAATAATTGAACTCCATGGGATAAAGGAATGAACGTATCTGGATAGGCAAAAAGGGATTTTAACATGTTGTCTATGAAAAACCTAATCTCTTTAGTAGAACTAGACTAGTTAAACCCCTTCATAATTATTAATTTACCACATCGAACTTGTGAAGTTAGTAGAAATTTCTTAAAATATAAAAAAACATGAAAATGCCTAACCAGCTCTAGAATATATCTCTTGGACCTATCAAGTAGAAATCCTAGCATATGCTTAATGAAGAAATGATTAAGGCATTCTTTACTATAGCCTAATTAAGCCTTAGCCACCTTTAGTCACAATATGTCCCTTGCACCCAACTTGAACTTTTATTTTTTTTACCTATATGATTTTCTTTGCTTACCCATATTATTTACCTAGCCCCTAGCCTAAACACATACCTACCCTTTTGAGGAAGCTAAATGCATAAGTAAAAAGTATATTAAGTGCAAAAAGAAAATGGAGAGAGGATGAAGAACCTGAGAAATAGTGAAAGCATGAAATTGAAACCAAAGAAAAATTTGCCTTCCTAACCCAGCAAAAGCAATGAGTTTGGAGGAGAGGACAAAAGGGACATAAATTAAAAAAAAAAAGTCCCAAGAATCATGGAAGCATGCTTGGCACTATAAAAACTAAAAGCCCCTCCTCTCCAGACAAAATCAATGGAATAAACTTAGTATACTTGGTATTTTATGCATAAATGCTATTCTCATATTTGCATTCCCTAAAAACCTTTCATTGGCAACTAAGTCATTATCCCTTAGCCCCATTACACCCCTTTTAAAGACCTTTTGATCTTTTGAAAAGTGCATGCTACATTAATGGAGATAAAAAATTGAGATATGCCTATGGAGTTGGAATAGAGTTACTTCATCATAATTATCCACAATAGAGGTAAATTTGGGGGAGTAAGTGTTTCTCAAGTCTATCATAATAAAACATGTTATTTGTGACTTATTAATGGCTTTGTATAGAGGAATAATTAGTTAAAACACCATGAAAGGATGTGAAGTTCCAAACAGGCAGCAATTAGAACCCTTATGCCTTGAAAGAGGGTAATTGGTATGAAGGATTGGAGGAGTTCAATTTTTTGCTTATTAAATTGTTGGTTATATTCCTAAGTTATCCCCTGAAATGCGTTTTAAAACAGAGTTTTGTTTTGCTTAAGGACAAGTAAGAGTTTGAGTTTGGGGGTATTTGATTCACATGAATTGTATAGATGTTTTTAAGTATATTTGTACACTATCTTATGGCATTTAGGTAAGTAATCTCATGTATAGTAGTTGATTTCATTAGTTTTTATAGTCTCTATTGTCAATATCTTAATTCCATGTTTTCTGCATTATTTCAGGTGTTTGGGGTGAAGTCACAGGGCATAAGAGTATAAAGGGAAGCTTGGAGAGGTCAAAAGGGCTCAAAATTACTGCTGATAAAAAGTACACAGTTCGTGTAAGCAAAGCCACAGAACCGTGTAACTCTCTGCCAGAAGAAAGCCAAAAAGCCAATAGCGAAACGAAAGTACACGGGTCGTGTAATTGGACCCATGTAATCTACAAGGACCCGTGTAAGTCTCTACCGGGCATAAGCTTGAAGAATTTTTTGAGAACAAAAGTACACGGCCCGTGTAACCAGGCTCGTATAGCCAACGCAAACCCGTGTAACTCTCTGTGCTAATACAAGACTCCGCAATTCCACTCCAATAAGTTACACAGGCTGGGGCCGTGTTGTGACACACGGGCAGTGCACTATGCAGCAGCCAGTTTTCTAACCCGAATTCTCGCTCTTGTTTACTAATTCAAATCAGACTCCTAAAGCCTTTTGGACTAAAAAATGACCTAACCCTAGAATAGCCATTATAAATAGAAGCAGAAAACATCAAAAAAGGAGGCGAGGGGGGGGGGAGGAGATCAATCCTTTTACAGCACCTTTTACGAGTTTTAAAGAGGATTTGCCTCTAAAATCTCACCAATCGTCTTAAGAAGAAGAATATCAGTATCAAGAGGAGCTTTCCAATCGAAGTTCCACAAGATCAAAGCTACAAACCCTCTTCGATTCTTTCGTTCCATTTCCTTAAACTGATTTTCATTACTTTATTTCTTCTAAACGATTTATTTTTGCTGTCTTTATTTTTGTTTATCATGATGTTTGCTGAACTCACCATGAGTGAGTAGTTTCCATATTCTGGAATTAGGAGAGTAATACTTATAATCATTATTATGGATAAGCATTAAGTTTTATTTATTGGATTTGAGATTTGTTCCTTGATTTAATTTCTTGTGATCTTAATGCATGTTATGTGTTGGTACCCACTTAGTATTGATTATAGATATTAATTGAAGGACAAAAAGGTAAAGATTAATATTAGAAAAGTAATATTTTAAACCTAAGAATTCTGGCTTAGACATAGGCTGATACTTTTGTGGAATTTCAAAATTGGTCAAAGACCTTAAAGGGTTTTAATTAATTTGATCGCCATAAAAGTGGGGTTTAAGTTAATTAAAACACACCCTAGGTGCCTTAAGAGAGGACTTAGGATACCTTAGGATTAATTTTCATCAAGGCAAATGATTCTCAACCCAGTAAATAAACAAGTTAATATCCATAGTAAGGTTCAAGTGTGAAATCTTAATTCCAGAATTGTTTCAAAATAGATTGTTTCATTTTAAGTTTACCATTCTAGTTTTTAATAAACAAACTTAATTCCCTCAGTATTCGACATCCTAAACAGTTAAAATTACTGTGTAGATTTGTACTTACTAATCAAATACCTCATGGGAATGATACTTTGCTCATCACTCTATTACTTGTTAGCGATCTGTGCACTTGCGGGGTTGTAAAACCAGCGAAACAATAGGCAGCAACAAGAAGTGGAAATTTTGAAGATTTACAAGCTTGGGAATTCCTTGATTAAAGGTTAGTGCTTATATCCTCTTCCTTGCTTCATTAAAAATTGAATTAAGGTTGATTTGAGTTGATGTGCAAAGAAAATTGAAGAAAATGATGAGGAATGGTGAGCTTTTCATTTCAGCAGCCATGGGAAATTTGAGAATTTGATTAATTCATGTATGAAATAGGTGATTTTTGATGTTGATTAAGGTAATTATATGTATTAGAATTTAATTGCATGTGTAGGTTTGAGGTTGACAAATTGAATTAGGGTTTGATGATAATTATGGAGACTTTGTGTAATTGTTGAAATTGGCAAATTGAGATTGTTTGATGAGACTTGTGTAATTATTGAATTTTGATAACCTTGAGAAGCATGAGAGTGTGATTAATTCACACATATAAATGGAGATTAGTGATGTTGATTGATAAGTAATTGAAGTTACATGTACTAGAAAATTTATGGAATGTGAATTGTTGACTTTGACCATTTGAATTAGGGTTTTGAATTGATTATTGGAGACTTGTGTGCTGGAAATTTGACCAATTGAGATTTGATTAATGATATTAGAAGCACCATGAATGCAAATATGTAGTTTGAGAGTTGGAGGAATGAAATTGGAAGTGTAAAATTTTCTTCCAGGTTGAGAATTGTTGAAAACAGTGTGTATTTTGAGCCCTAACCGAAATTGTGTGATCCCAATTAGTATAAGGCCAATTGGAGGTAAAACTAGACCTAAAATGCACCAATTTTCATGTAGAAACTATGCTTAAATTTTTCCTTAAAAGTGACTTAAATATTGTCCTAATCTGGATTACCGAATAGTGAACCCAGAAAATTGACCAAATGAACAATATATTTTCATTTGGTCATAACTCACACTAGACAGGTCCAAATACCATTGGAAAGCTTAGATATAGGGCTATAACTTTTGTGAAGAACACAAAGCCCAGAAATGTCATTAACCAAGTCAAATTGCTTGCACAAGTTGAGACACCAAAACTATCCAGAACCAAAACAGCCCAGAATTGCTGGACATATTCAACTTAACCAGTTTTGGAAAAAAAGGCCATAACTTAGTTCACAGAACTCCAAATGCCCTGAAACCAGTGCAAAATTTCAATAAGACATAAACCTATAAGATTGGTATTTTGACTAAAACCCAAAAATCAAGAGAAATAGGTTAGTTGGCTAGGTCAAGTTAGTGTATAAATTCTGGAAATGTGCATAAGTAACCATTGACTCCAGCATAGTCTTTTAAGCATATCTCCCACTAGAAAACTTCAATTGAAATGTTCCATATAGTTCTAGAAACCTAAGAAATAAGGCTTTAACTTTGTTTTAGACACCATCCTCAAATTATGAATGTAAGAAGCTTAAATTTTGGGTCAAATTTACTAACCAAAATGGGACTCATGTTAGTATAGGACATTTGAGTCTAGGCCAATAATGTGACTATAATTAATTCTACAAGACTTGAAAAATTGCAACTAGAAATTCTGAGTGACCATAAGACATAGGGTAACAAATCCTATAGGGAGCACTAGGCCTAAATGTTGCTAGAACCTATTCAAATAAATTGCTAAAGTGTAATACCAATACTGCCTAGTTAAGAACTAGAATTTGCAACTGAATTAGTTATGGTTATTTGACCATAACTTGAGTTATACAAATCCAAATGACATGATTCAAAAGGGAAAATAAAGGCAAGACATAGAGGAACAACTTCCATGAAGGAAGTGGGACCAAACAGTGGCCACAAACAGCTCAATTTGATATGCAAAATCAAGATAGTAAAACTAAACCTAAAGAAAGGTTCTTGAAATAAATTGTATTTAGTAGGGAGTTATCCCTAATAAGTCACTACATGCTAAATTACATGTAATTGGTATGTCGTACCCACTTTCTCACTATACATAGACATGAAAATTCTGTTAAATAATTAATAATGCTTACTTGCCCAAAGTAAACCTAGGCTTATAAATATATAGTTTGATCGATTGGTATACCAATTAGGGATTACAGATAGCAGTACTGCCTATATGAAAAATCATGGACTGACAATATATGTTTGATATGATTGTTCTACAGGTTATATGCCTGCCCATTGGCCATTGTGCCTAACTGTATTTTAGCTTTAACAACCTGCCCTCTGGCCTTGTGCCTAACATGACAGATGTATACAAGATAGAATATTCTCGTATATCCAGCCTTATAGTCTGTTATAGGTTACTTGGGTATTGATATAATTTTAAAAGACTGAGAATGCACTGATATGATTTTAAAAAGACAGAGAAAGAAATAAATACACAAATAAGATCCTGGTAATTAATCTATTCCCAAAGTGCAATAAAATATACAATTGACCTAGAATTGCAACATTATACATAGAATTATTTAGTTATTCTTCTTTAAATTATGCACCACTAAGCAATTCGCTTAGCGCGTTAGTTTTTCCATCGCGTAGGTACTGGAGACTAGACTTAATAGCTACCGCCGTAGCAGTAGTCACCACAGTAGTGCTCTGACTACACGTTCACCCGATCTGCTATAAGTTCAGAGTTACCTCAACTATGTGTATTTTGGTAGGGTACATGTACTTAGATTTTGTATTTTGGTTCATGTATAATGAGATATATATTAATTTTGAACAATGTAATTAAATAAATTTATATTTTGGACTGTAAATAAAGCTTGTAATTTTTGTATATAAATTTTCATATGAATGAACTGAATTTCATTTTCTTGAAATGATATGATATGGTACATGGAAAGATGATATATATATGAAATTGTTTTTAATAGGTAACTATTGGAACCCGCCAGATGCCAATAAAACAGGGGAGGCTCTGCCCGGGTTTTCACAGAAATAAATTATGATAAAAAAAATATTACCATATGTTTTCTACAAATGTCAAAAAAATTAACAATGGACACGACAGGATAAGATAGGGTGCTCCGGCACCGAATGTGCACTTCTTGCTCGGCTACACTGTAAACGGATGAGGGGTGTCACATTTGGTGGTATCAGAGCAAAGGTTTAGGCAGTCCTAGACCTAGATAGATAGAAATATATAGAGTGCATTATATGTATAGGCCTTTAATAAGAGTCAAGGTGACACTAATGCAAATCTGTTCATTGTTTATTTTATAGGATTGATTGCATCCAATCCATCAGAGCACGGGTCTCCTAGACCAATTGAGGAAGAGGTAGAGAGTCACGCACCCACACCTACCTCTAGTATGGGGCACAGTAGCAGTAGAGCAGAGCCATCTTTGGGTACCTTTGGAAGGACATAGCAGACCTTCCTAGAGCAGATGACTCAATTGCTCTGTCAGGTCACCAAAGCTATGCCACCTTCACAGCCACAGCCACCACCACCACCTCCCCAACCAGTATATAGGACCCCAGTAGAGAGAGTTATAAATGATGAGCCATCTAGGAGGGATAGGCGGCACAAGAGAGGGTCTAAACCTAGCCAGTCTAGCACAGCTGCTATAGAGAGCAAGAGACCCAGGGGGTCTCAGGGTCAGATTCAGAGCAGAGTGTTAGTAGTATGCCCTAGAGCATATCATTTAGTATGTATCTTGTACATATTTTATTAATAAAAGGCAATTTCACTTTTCTGTTTACATAATATATTTATGTGTAATAGAAAAGGTCCATTGATATTTTGTTAGAAATTCTATTCTTAAGTTGTTAAGAATATGAATGACAGTATTTCTTGCACAAAGTATCATAAATTGGTTCACAATCAAGGATACTTCACACAGGACATGACTTATCCAGAAAGATTTTATTCATATTTGTTCCCAAGGTATTTATATGAGATATAAATAAGATGGAATGGTGAGTCTCATGCCATATAACAAACATGATAGGCACTTATAAATGAAAAGTAGGTCGAACCAGTTACGCATACGACAAGCACATGGAGTTTACTCTTGTCAATGCATTGTCATATATCATATCAGTGCATATAATCTTTAGACCTGAGATAACATAGTTATCTTGTATATAAGTGGTTTGAATTTGATATTGCTTTCATACTTGTACTGTGTATGGGTATATGGGTATGTGTTTGCTCCTACTAGTTATATATAGAGATAGGTGTTGATCAAGATGGAATCTATTACCCTAAGTAAATAGGGATAAAATCTTATGTTCATTTAATTGTTCTTAATGTTTCAAGTTCCTGGCCAAGACAGACAGATTTAGTCAGAAAAGAGTTTCTGACAAGAAAATCTAATTAATCAAGAACTGGAATTAAAAGAGAATATAATGTTCATAGCAAATGGGGTTTGACATTAACCATGACACCAGCTCGAATTGGGATTTTGTAACAGAGAGATTCTAGTGCATGGTAACATATGATTATAGGTTCATTTAAGGTATTCCTTGTTACTGATTGGGTGGCCATGGCACACTATGCTAGGTGTCAACCATGGTTTATGAGATGCCTAAGATGATTTAGAGAAATCATTTATGGTAAGAAAGAGTTCTGATAATATTAAGAGTTAATATCACATCTCATTGCCAATTAGTGATGAGCCTGGTGAGTCACACGCATACACAAGATAATCACCAAGTAAAATGTAGTTTAATTGATTAATTAAAGAGTTTAATTAATTAATTAATTAAAGAGGTTTGGTTAGCAATGTTACATGTTTGCTTCTATGAGCAATAAGTCATAGAAGCAGCATGAGAACATGCAGAGTGCAAGTGAGATCTTTCTTCATCTGCAAGAGTTATACGGTGAGCATAACAAGAATGCTAGGTATGAGATATCTAGGCAGCTATTTCGTATGAGGATGTCTGAGGGACAAAATGTTGGGGATCATATCCACAAGATGATTCGGCTTATAGAGCAACTGGAACATCTTAACTTCAACATGGAAGTCCAACTGCAGACAGATTTTATCCTTCAGTCCCTACCTGAGTTATTTGGAAATTTTGTGATAAATTTCCATATGACTAAGCAGGAATACACCTTGGCTAGTTTACTTAACATGCTTGTTATTGCCTAAAAGTATATGCCAGGCAATAAAGGAAAAGAGGTAGCTTTGATTGCATCTTCTTCTGCTGGAAAGTCCAATAAGAAGAAGGACAATAAGAAAAAGAAACCTTAAGTTCCAGGACCTTCCAAGAAGATAGCCAAACAGAAAGGGATGACCAAAGCTAATGGAGGCAAAGGAAAGTGTTTCCACTACCAGAAGGATGGGCACTAGCAAAAGAACTGCCCAGCGCATCATGCTTTTCTGAAGGATAAGAAGGATACACCTTCAGAAGGTATGTCTATATCTTGTTACTTAGATGCTGATGATGCTCATAGTTCATCTACAGCTTGGGTTTTAGATACTGGTGCCAGTTCTCACATTTCTTATAATATGCAGGAACAAGCAAACAGTAATAGCTTGCATGCTCGAGATGTTAGACTCCGGATTGGCGATGACTCAACTGCTAAAGCTTTAGCCATAGGATCTAAATCTTTTTACATGCGTGGACATGTTTTGTGTTTGAATAATATTTTGTATGTGCCTAATGCTTTTAGGAACATCATTTCTATATCTAGTTTGACTAGAAACAGTTTTGAATTTCAGTTCACAAATGATGTTTGCAATATTTATTTTGGAAATAAACATGTTGGCTCGGGTTATATGCATGATAGTCTTTATTATTTGGATAATAATATAAATGAAAATTGAATGCAAGCAATCTAAATGAATGTAATGCCATGATGAAAATCAACTCAAGTTCAAAATATATTTGGCACTTAAGATTAGGTCATGTTGCAGAAGATAGGATTGTAAAACTAGAGAAAATGGGGATTTTATCCTCATTGGGTTCATAACCTACTCCAACTTGTGAATCCTGCCTTGAAGGCAAAATGACTAGATCACCCTTTGTTGGAAAAGGACTAAGAGCTGAAAATATTTTGGAGCTAATACATAATGATGTATATGGTCCATTTAAGGAAATGGCTAGAGGCAGTTTTCATTATTTTATTACCTTTACTGATCATAAATCAAGGTTTGGGTTTTGTATTTCATGAAATACAAACATGAATCCTTTAAAAAGTTCAAAGAATTTAAATCTGAAGTAGAAAATTAAATAGGAAAAAGTATTAAAACTCTTCAATTAGATCATCGAGGTGAATACTTAAGTACTGAATTTGATGAATACTTAAAAGAGCATGGCATTCTTTCCTAGCTGACTCCTCTAGGAACACTATAGGTTAATGGTGTATCTGAAAGGAGAAATCGTACCCTATTAGATATGGTACGCAGTATGATGAGCTATACTGATATGCCAATCTCCTTTTGGGGATTTTCATTAGAATCAACTTTGCATATTCTGAATAGGATTCCATCAAAATCATTATCTTCCACACCTTATGAGATATGGCATGGAAGAAAACCAAGTCTTAAGCATGTTAAGATTTGGGGTTGTCCAGCTTATATCAAGAAGCTAAACACTGATAAATTAGGAACTAGATCAGAAAAAGGTCAATTTGTTGGATATCCAAAAGAAAGTTTTGGATATTATTTTCATTTGCCTACATCTCAAAAGGTTGTGGTAAGCAGAGATGCCATATTTCTTGAACAACAGTTTATTCAAGAAGGTGGCAAAGGAAGGCAAATAGAGTTAGAATTGGAGAATTCTAACCAACCAACAGATCAAATGGATATAGATCCATCTAGTCAACCTACCCCTATTGATGAAACATCTATAGTAATTCCTCGCAGATCAACCAGGATATCTCACCCACCAGTGAGATGTGGTTTTCTTCATAAAGATGAACAAGAGTTGTTTACTCATGAAGAAGTAGATCATGGAGATGATCCACTTACCTATGAAGAAGCTATATCAGATATAAACTCTTCAGAATGGATTGAAGCTATGAAATTCAAAATTGATTCCATGTATAAGAATCAAGTTTGGGACCTTATTGACCCACCTGAAGGTGTTGTACCTATAGGGAATAAATGGGTTTTCAAGAAGAAAATTGGTTCTGATAGAAAGGTAGAGACCTATAAAGCAAGGCTAGTAGCGAAAGGGTTTCGCCAAAGGCAAGGAATCGACTATGAGGAGACTTTCTCGCCTGTTGCCATGCTTAAATCAATTAGGATTCTATTAGCAATAGCTGCATACTATGATTATGAGATTGGGCAGATGGATGTCAAAACAGCTTTTCTCAATGGATACATTGAAGAAAACATTTTCATGTAACAAATTAAGGGTTTTGAATCCCAAGATAGTTCCAAGGTGTGCAAGCTAAAGCGATCCATTTATGGGTTAAAACAAGCTTTGAGGAGTTGGAACATCCATTTTGATGAAGCCATGAAGTCATTTAGTTTTATAAAAAATATGGATGAGCCATGTGCATATAAGAAGGTTAGTGATAGTGCTATCACTTTCCTTATCTTATATGTGGATAATATTCTGTTCATAGTTAATGACATAGGTATGTTGACAACTGTAAAAGTATGATTGTCAAATGCATTCTCTATGAAAGACTTTAGAGAGGAAACCTATATTCTTGGAATTTACATCTATAGAGATATAGCGAAAAGAATAATTGGTTTATCCCAAAATCTATACTTGGTCAAGGTATTAAAGAGGTTTAACATGCTTGATTCCAAGAGAGGATTGTTACCAGTGAGACATGGTAACCACCTTTCTAAAGAGATGTCTCCAAAGACAACTGAAGAAAGAGATAAAATGGCTAGGATTCCATATGCTTCGACTATTGGAAGTATGATGTATGCAATGATGTGTACTAGGCCGGATATCACATATGCTGTTAGTTTGACTAGTAAGCTTCAATCCAATCCAGGTTTGGAATGCTGGATAGCTATCAAGAATATCCTTAAGTACTTCAGAAGAACTAAGGATTCATTCTTGATTTATGGAGGTGATGACTTCCAATTGGATGGTTATACTGATTCTGATTTCCAATCAGATATCGATGATAAAATGTCTACCTCTGGGTTTGTGTTCATTTGTAATAGAGGTGCAGTCAGTTGAAAGAGTTCCAAACAGAGTACGACTATTGATTCCAATATAGAGGCTAAGTATATTGCTACATCAGATGCTACAAAAGAGGCTGTTTGGATAATAAAGTTCGTGTCAGAACTTATAATAGTTCCTTCCATTAAGTCAGCAGTTCCTCTCTACTGTGACAATAATGGAGCGGTCATACAGGCTAAGGAACCCCGGTCTCACCAGAAATCCAAACACATAGAAAGGCGCCACCACATTATTAGATAGATAGTTGGGCGAGGCGATGTGCCCATGCAGAAAATAGCATTGGCTGAAAATCCAGCTGATCCATTCACGAAACCTATGTCACAAGCTTAGTTAGACCGACGTATTGAGAAGATGGGTCTAAGATATTGTAATGAATGGCTCTAGTACTAGTGGGAGATTGTTAGTAGTATGCACTAGAGCAAATCATTTAGTATGTATCTTGTCACACCCTACCCCTCTGTAAGGCATAACATGATCCCGTAGTATACCTAATGAATTACCAACTCCATCTACTGATAACCCATTAAATACACTACGAGGGATTTTAAAAACTTTTCTTGCTTCTTTTATAGTGGTGAGCACTATTTACAGGTGTTAAAAACTTTTGTGAACTGAAGTGATAGAACAAACACATTTGAATTATTTGGAATTTCTGTAAAAATTTTGGCAGAGTGCCATTTGTATTTTGGATAAAACAGTTCTTCAGAAAACCTGTAAAAGCACTTCAATATATTTCCAAATCTCAACTCCAACATATTCTCAACACAACATTTTTCTCAACTCAAATCCACATTGATTTTTCAAAGACTGAGATAAAAGAAATATAATACAATTTTTTACAAGCCAAAATAACTCATAATTATTTTACAACTTCAATGTATAATTTTAATTTACAACTGCTCAAAACCAAAAATAATATGTACATACAGTGGTCATACATTACAGTACAAAATGCAAAATATGGTATACTCGTTATACCCAAAAAATCTCTCGCTGGGTGTACTAGCAGCCTAGTCTGCTGCCCTGTCTGTCTGTCTACCTGCGACAGCAATAAAAAGCTATCGCTGAGATAATGTCTCAGTGGTGCACAACATTAACCAAATACAACTTTAAATCACAATTCACAAGTTATATAAATAGTGGATACTTAAAACCATAGTTAAATTCAAGATAGTAATTATCAATAAGAATTTAAACTCCATTTCTCAATATCACAAAAATTTCAATAAATCAAATCATGATTAAATTCAAAAGACAGTGAATGTCAATAAGAATTTAACTCCATTTCACAATCTCATAATACGTATCAATAAATCACACACAGCCTAATCATGTTCCAAAGTTCAATTCGTCCCAAAAGCCGATGGCTAATGTGGTATTCAATTCGTCCCAAAAGTCGATGACTAATGAGGAATAACATAGCTAGCTAGCAAAAATATGAGTACTCATCCAATTCGTCCTCAACAGGCACACACCTCAACACTTCAGCCAGAGAGGGAATTCAATTCGTCCCACTAGACAAGCTAGTGAGGAATACAATCAGTATACATGATAGCTGTGGTTTCAAACCATTTCTAATGCTTTTCAATCAATAAGTATCCATCAATATCATTCAAACAATTTTACACAGCTTCAAGCAATAAATATCCATTCAAACACATTTTCACAATTTAAAACAATAATGTACAAATAGTCATAATTCATTTCAATTGAAAAATTCAAAAGAAATAGTTGTTGTGCACAAACCTCTGATAACTGTCTCTTGGTCTGGACTCAGTGTTTCCTTCCCTTTTCCTGAGTCTTTGGTAACTGAGAAACAAAATTTGAAGTGTTTCAGTACTAAATTAAATTGTCTCTAACGATAATGTTCGATAAGTAATTCACTAAAAGCTATTATTTGCTTAATCACCTGATATATCGACCCTCGATGCGTTCTAGGTAAATTAGGTTTTAGTGTCACTAATATGTCACATTCGATAGTGCTTTAGGGTTGGTACACGTTACCAATTTCATTTCCTTGTTTAGTGCATTTTATTGCAACTTGCTGGATTCCGGTATACTAGTTTGACCTAGCCGGACGACCTAGTTGCCTCAGTTTTCAATTTTCAATCAAAACTACAAACTTGTAGATCTATGTTTTACGGAACACGGGGCAAAATTTTAGGCCATTCTGAGTTATGTAGACCAAGTTATGGTCATTTTACTATTGCTGGTCAAATGGCATCAAATTTGGTCATTTTACGTCAATTTTGGTCAACTTTGGTTCGGCCAGTTTTTGGACCCGAACTTGTGCAAGCTGTTTGACTTGCTTATGGTCATTTCTGGGCTTTGGTGTCTTCATAAGACTTGTAGATATGGGTCTTAACTATTCATGGTTAAAATTTCAGGTCAATTGGACCTGTTTTGAGTGAGTTATGGCCTAAACACTAACTGCTGCCCAATTGGTCAATTTTCAGGTCTCAATTGTACTTAATCCGGATTTGGTCATTTTTGAAGCTACCTTGCAAGCTGAATTTTGGTATGTTTCCTTCATGAAGGTTGGCACATTTTGTGCCTAGTTTCACCTCCAATTGGTCTCATACCAATTGGAGTTACACATTTAAAGTTATGGCTAAAATGCATGCTGTCCTTAATTACATTGCTTATACATGTATCAATTACACATTTACCTTACTCTAAGTCCACTTCCTTTACCAATTCTGATTTGGTGCATTGCCAAAACCATTTACTACTTCACCTTAAAGTTACTTTGGGCAGAATACAACATCCTTAATACACCAAATGAAGTCCTAACTCACAAGTCCAAATACAACAATAGATACACATAAAACTCCTAATTATTACATACAATTTCCACAACCAATTTACATACATGTTCATCAAACCTCAATATCACAATTCATGCAACAACTTCATGAATTCAAACATTCATTAAGGAGTCCCAAGGCTGCCGAAATGCTCCACAATGCCAAAGTTTCCCACAATTTGTCAACTTCCATTTCAAGTGCACAATCACCATATATATGTGGAATTAACTTACTAGGACATTAAATCACCCTACTCAACATGAATTCCCACCAAATATATGTAAAAATAAATTATCAAATAAACAACTCCATGGCTGTCCAAAATTGGATATATCAAGAACTCCTCAAAACTTAAAAATTCCTTCACAAAACACACACCCATAACATATATACAAAGTTTAACAAAGCAATATTCAAAAATACAAACTTACCTATTATTGGGACTTGCTTAATCTTCACTAAAACTTCTTAATATTGGTATCTACTTATTCCTTGTGAAGTGGGGATAATTTTTAATGAAGCTACCTAGGTGTTTAGAGGTAAAATGAAGGAGTGGATGAAGCTTATGCAAAACGGCTATGGAGGATTTCCCATTTCTTCATTTCGGCATGGATGGACCAAGTGAGGAAGATGAAGATGCAGATTGCATAATAGACTTACACCTGCCCTATTTGTGTTTAGTTTATTCCTTAGTGGTCCACTTACACAATTTAAAGCATATTATAAGTTTAACTTTCATTTATTCCACATTAACCCATAATTTTTTGCTATTTACTTTAGGTACCATCAATTTAATTTTTCATTATATTTTCCAAGTGTAATATTATTTATTTTTAATGGACATTTAGGTCAAAAGACAATTTGGGATGTCAAATGACCACAATGCCCCTGTTCGGGTTGCATTCCCGATTTTTCGGTAATACCGGGTTTTGTCTGTTTTTCGATTTCTCACTTTTCTTTGTACTAATTATTTAATTTTTCTTTGATATTTCTAATGATATTTATACTTCAATTGATGTCTCTTTAAGTCCTATAAATATTTTCCAGGGTTCCCCGCAGTCCAGGGCCAATCAACGGTCCACGCCGTGACTTCCCGGTGCGGTCACCCATCGCTAGGGTTCTCGGCTCGCTTAACTTGGTTACATTTCTTTGCTATTATTTTTCCTTTGTTTTTCTTCTATTTTCTTTTCTTGTATTTCATTATTTTATGTCTCCTCCCTCATATCAAAGTGTAGTTCTAGGCATCCTAGCTGTCCGGACAACACTGGTCACCGGAACAGTAGAACGCACTACCGAACATAAGGGTGTTACAATTCTCCCCCTCCCCCCCCCCCCCTTAAAATAAATTTCGTCTCGAAATTTTACCTGGCATTAGTCTCTGAATAGCTGTGGGTGCTGTCTCCTCATATCCTCTTCACGTTCCCAAGTAGCTTCCTGGCCTGAATGATGGTTCCACAGCACTTTAACCAGGTGTATCTGTTTGTTCCTCAACTGCTTCACCTCATAAGCCAGAATTTTTATGGGTTCTTCCTCATATGAGAGGTCTGGATTTACCTCAATCTCTTCAACTGATAGTACATGAGATGGGTCAGATCTGTACCTCCTTAACATGGACACAAGGAAGACACTGTGTATCCTTGCTAGCTCTGGAGGTAATGCCAACCGATATGCCAAAGGACCCACTCTTTCCAGAACCTCATATGGTCCGATGAAATGAGGACTCAGTTTCCCCTTTCTGCCAAATCTCATAATCCTCTTCCAAGGAGAAACTTTGAGGAATACCTTATCACCCACTGCATATTCAATATCTCTTCTTTTCATATCAACATAGGACTTTTGATGGTCTGATGTAGCCTTGAGTCTATCTCTAATTAATCTGATCTTTTCCTCTGTCTGCTGAACAATTTCTGGCCCAATCATCTTCCTTTCACCTACTTCATCCTAACATAAGAGAGTTCTACACTTTCTGCCATACAAAGATTCATATGGAGGCATCCCAATGCTTGATTGGTAGCTGTTGTTATAAGCAAACTCAATCAAAGGCAAGTGTGTATCCCAACTACCTTCAAATTCAATCACACAAGCCCGTAGCATATCCTCCAATATCTGAATAACCCTTTCAGACTGGCCATCTGTCTGTGGGTGGAATGCTGTGCTGAAGTTCAATCTAGTTCCTAGGGCTCTCTGAAGACTACCCCAGAATCTAGAAGTGAACCTAGGATCTCTGTCAGATACAATTGATACTGGCACTCCATGCAATTTTACAATCTCATATATGTAAAATCTGGCCAATCCTTCTAGGCTATAGTCCATCCGAACTGGCAAAAAGTGAGCAGACTTAGTCAATCTGTCAACTATAACCCATACTGCATCATGACTACTCTGTGTCCTTGGAAGTCCTATAACAAAATCCATAGTTATCCGTTCCCATTTCCACTCTGGTATTGACAAAGGATGTAACAAACCAGCTAGAACTTGATGTTCTGCCTTTACTTGCTGACAAGTTAGGCATTTGGAAACAAACTCAGCTATATCCCTCTTCATGCCCATCCACCAGTAATGCTCTTTCAAATTTCTCTGTACATTTTAGTTCCACCAGGGTGCATAGCAAATGGAGACTCATGTGCTTCCTTCATAATGATCTGTCTCAATTCATCATCATTAGGAACGCACATTCTGCCCTGATATAGCAATAAACCATCATCTCGCACAGAGAATTCAGGTTTCTTGCCCTGCTAGACTTCTTTCAGTAGCTTCTGATATTTTTCATCACTCTGAGCGACCATTACGACCGATCAATCAACACTGGCTATACATGCCAAGCAACTACTGTCTGTCCCTCATCATCAATCTCTAAACTGGCATGCTGTGCTTTCAATTCACATACCATGGACAAAGGAGAAACTCTGAGACTTGCCATAGTCTTACGACTTAAGGCGTTAGCCACCACATTTGCTTTCCCTAGCTGATAGTCTATTAAGCAATCATAATCTTTGATGAGTTCTAACCATCTCCTCTGCCTCAAATTTAATTCCTTCTGGGTGCCTAAGTACTTCAAGCTCTTGTGATCAGTGTAAATGTAGCATTTCTCTCCATACAAATAGTGTCTCCAGATCTTCAGAGCAAAAACAATAGCTGCTAACTCCAGATCATGTGTTGGGTAATTCCTCTCATGCGGTTTCAACTGGCGTGATGCATAAACAATGACATTCCGATCTTGCATCAGTACACAACCTAACCCATTGTGAGAAGCATCACTATAAACTGTGCATTCTTTACCCGGAGTAGGTAAAGTGAGGACTGGAGCTTCAGTCAAGCACCTCTTCAACTCATCAAAACTCTGCTGACATTTATTTGTCCACTGAAATTTTACATCTTTTCGAAGCAGTTTGGTCAGTGAAGAAGATAACATAGAAAACCCCTTCACAAACCGACGGTAATATCCAGCTAAACCCAGAAAACTGCGAATTTCTGTGAT
Organism: Hevea brasiliensis; assembly: GCF_030052815.1. Lineage (NCBI taxonomy): Eukaryota > Viridiplantae > Streptophyta > Magnoliopsida > Malpighiales > Euphorbiaceae > Hevea > Hevea brasiliensis. The sequence continues at coordinate 96,232,000 of NC_079497.1, forward strand.
GTTCCTGGGTGGCTTCCAATTAAGGATAGCTTCTACCCTGCTGGAATCTACCTTGATCCCTTCAGCTGACACAACATGTCCCAAAAAGGAGATTTCTTTCAGCCAAAATTCACATTTCGACAATTTGGCGTATAGCTGTTTCTCCCTTAAGGTCTGCAGTACAATCCGCAGATGTCTGTCATGCTCCTCTGCGTTCCTTGAATATATCAAAATGTCATCAATAAACACCACCACAAATTGATCGAGATATGGTCTGAAGATAGTGTTCATCAGATCCATAAAAGCAACTGGAGCATTTGTTAACCCGAATGGCATTACTAGAAACTCATAGTGGCCATACCGAGTTTTGAAAGCAGTTTTTGGAATACTCTGCTCTTGCACCTTCAACTGATAATAACAAGATCGCAAATCAATTTTGGATAACACAGCTGCACCCTTCAACTGATCAAACAGATCATCAATGCAAGGCAATGGATATCTATTCTTTATTGTCACCTTATTCAACTGTTGGTAGTCAATGCATAAGCGGAGAGTACCATCTTTCTTCTTAACAAACAACACTGGTGCTCCCCAAGGTGACACACTAGGGTGGATGAAGCCCTTTTTAAGTAATTCTTGCAATTGTATCTTCAACTCCTTCAACTCTGCTGGTGCCATTCTATATGGCGCTATGGAGATTGGTTCCACACCAGGCATAACATTAATTTCAAACTGCACTTCTCTTTCCGAAGGTAATCCTGGCAATTCATCAGGAAACACATCTGGAAAGTCATATACTGTAGGGATGTCCTTCAATGCTAGACTCCCCACTTGGGTGTCTACCACATGTGCCAAGTAGGCTTCACAACCCTTTCTAATCATTTTTCTGGCTAGTGCAGCCGAAATGACGTTTGATGGCAATAGCTGCCTCTCCCCTTGTATTACCACATCAGCATCGAGGAGGCCAAAAGTGATCGTCTTCACCATACAACAATCATGGCATGATGCCTAGCTAACCAATCCATGCCCAAGATGATATCATAATCTCTGAAGGGCATTTCAATGAGATTAGACAAAAAAGTGTGTCCTTGGATCACTAAAGGACAATCTCTATACATTCTATTAACCCTGACCTCCTGTCCTAACGGACTTGTTACTAGCACCTCAAAGTCCATTTTTGTACATGGAACAGCAATGCAATCAATGATGCTAGCACTCACATAAGAATGTGTAGAACCCGGATCAAATAACACAAACACATTCTGATTAAAAGTTGAGAAGGTACCAGCCACAACATCAGATGTCTCGGCCTCTTCCCTCTGTCTCATTGCATATATTCGATCGAGCACTGTCTTGCTCGATTGTTTCATCGTGCCTTGGCTACCTGTGGGCTACCTCTACCCCCGCCTCTACCTCTGCTGGGTGGTTGTGAACTTCGTGACAAGGCTCAATCGACTCTCTGCAGAGTAGGAGGTGGTCCAACTCAGAATTCATGGTGAAGTCCTTGGCAAAGTGTCCTGTGCCTCCACAGCTATAACAGCTCCAATAGCCTTGTAGCAGATCCCACCATGATTTCTTCCACATGTCTCACATTGGCGGGAGGGTAGGAACCTGCAGTACTCTGTGACGAGATAGGGAGGCTTCATCACGAATATCTTTCCCTACCAGATTTCTTGCCACCTCCGCTATGTCCCCATGATTCTTCCTCTTTCCAAGAGGACCACTGGAACTCGTTTCTGATTTTCCCTCTTTCTCTGTCTTCTCTGATTTCTTTTTCTCAAGAGCAGCTTCATACTCAATTCTTTCTAACTCTAGAGCTTGAGAAATAAGTTTAGAGAAGTTAGTGTGTTTAAAGCCGACTACTTGTAACTCGATCTGGGCTTCAAGCCGCTTCAAACCTCTTGCATCTTTCCTGGGTAGCAAGTAAACTTATCGCGTAATGGCTCAAAGTGGAAAATTCTCTTTCATACTCACCACCGATATGTTCCCTGCTTTGCACTTAAGAATTCTTGTAACTTCGGTCTACATAAGCATCGTGACATATTTGCCTCAATTCCGAGAAAGTCATTCCATGTTAGCATCAGAGGTTCTACTGCATCGTGGGGAATGGTTTTCCACCAGTCATAAGCATCCCCCTGTAACAAAGATACAGAGTATTCGAATCTGAGCTCCTCTGTGCAATGCAGTTTCTTGAATACCCTATCCATTCTTTCTAACCACTGTTCAGCTTCTAGAGGATCTACTGTCCCCTTAAACTCTGTAGCCCTATACTTCATCAATTTATCATACTGCCTAGTAGGAGACTGTGGTTGTACCACTAGTGTCTGTATTGGGACTTGAGTAGGCACATTTCCAGCCATTTGTTGGAACATTGCAGCCATTCTTTGTGGCGAATCGAGCAGAAACTACGATCAGAGGGGTCTTCTTTGAACCACTGATATTATGTAGGCTTGGGGCATCCCCTTGCACCTCAGCCTCAATAGATTGATCGACTGAATGATCACCCTCTTCCATAGTCAATGCGAGGATTTTAGATCTCCTGAACAAATAACACAAGGAGATTTCCTCCCGTTAGTGCATATTTATAATGTAATGTACTGTATGTATCAAAAATGATATTGAGCAGTTGTACTATGAAGAAAGAATATTCAAATAACAGGTGAAAACAGAATTTAAAAACTTTGCTCTGATACCACTAAAACATGTCACACCCTACCCCTCTGTAAGGCATAACATGATCCTGTAGTATACCTAATGAATTACCAACTCCGTCTACTGATAACCCATTAAATACACTACGAGGGATTTTAAAAACTTTTCTTACTTCTTTTAAAGTGGTGAGCACTATTTACAGGTGTTAAAAACTTTTGTGAACTGAAGTGATAGAACTAACACATTTGAATTATTTAGAATTTCTGTAAAAATTTTGGCAGAGTGCCATCTGTATTTTGGATAAAACAGTTCTTCAGAAAACCTGTAAAAGCACTTCAATATATTTCCAAATCTCAACTCCAACATATTCTCAACACAACATTTTTCTCAACTCAAATCCACAGTGATTTTTAAAAGACTGAGATAAAAGAAATATAATACAATTTTTTACAAGCCAAAATAACTCATAATTATTTTATAACTTCAATGTACAATTTTAATTTACAAGTGCTCAAAACCAAAAACAATATATACATACAGTGGTCATACATTACAGTACAAAATACAAAATATGGTATACTCGTTATACCCAAAAAATCTCTCGCTGGGTGTACTAGCAGCCTAGTCTGCTGCCCTGTCTGTCTGTTTATCTGCGACAGCAATAAAAGGCTATCGCTGAGACAATGTCTCAGTGGTGCACAACATTGACCAAATACAACTTTAAATCACAATTCACAAGTTATATAAATAGTGGATACTTAAAACCATAGTTAAATTCAAGACAGTAATTGTCAACAAGAATTTAAACTCTATTTCTCAATATCACAATAATTTCAATAAATCAAATCATGATTAAATTCAAAAGACAGTGAATGTCAATAAGAATTTAACTCCATTTCACAATCTCATAATACGTATCAATAAATCACACACAGCTTAATCATGTTCCAAAGTTTAATTCGTCCCAAAAGCCGATGGCTAATGAGGTATTCAATTCGTCCCAAAAGTCGATGACTAATGAGGAATAACATAGCTAGCTAGCAAAAATATGAGTACTCATCCAATTCGTCCTCAACAGGCACACACCTCAACACTTCAGCCAGAGAGGGAATTCAATTCATCCCACTAGACAAGCTAGTGAGGAATAAAATTAGTATACATGATAGATGTTGCTTCAAACCATTTCCAATGCTTTTCAATCAATAAGTATGCATCAATATCATTCAAACAATTTTACACAGTTTCAAGCAATAAATATCCATTCAAACACATTTTCACAATTTAAAACAATAATGTACAAATAGTCATAATTCATTTCAATTGAAAAATTCAAAAGAAATAGTTGTTGTGCACAAACCTCTGATAACTGTCTCTTGGTCTGGACTCAGTGTTTCCTTCCCTTTTCCTGAGTCTTTGGTAACTGAGAAACACAATTTGAAGTGTTTCAGTACTAAATTAAATTGTCTCTAACGATAATGTTCGATAAGTAATTCACTGAAAGCTATTATTTGCTTAATCACCTAATATATCGACCCTCGATGCGTAAATTAGGTTTTAGTGTCACTAATATGTCACATTCGATAGTGCTTTAGGGTTGGTACACGTTACTAATTTCATTTCCTTGTTTAGTGCATTTTATTGCAACTTGCTAGATTCCAGTATACTAGTTTGACCTAGCCGGACGACCTAGTTCCCTCGGTTTTTGGGTTTCGGTCAAAACTACAAACTTGTAGATCTATGTCTTATGGAACGCGGGGCAAAATTTTAGGTCATTCTTAGTTATGTAGACTAAGTTATGGTCATTTTACTATTGCTGGTCAAATGGCATCAAATTTGGTCATTTTAGGTCAATTTTGGTCAACTTTGGTTCGGCCAGTTTTTGGACCCGAACTTGTGCAAGCTGTTTGACTTGCTTATGTTCATTTCTGGGCTTTGGTGTCTTCATAAGACTTGTAGATATGGGTCTTAACTATTCATGGTTAAAATTTCAGGTCAATTGGACCTGTTTTGAGTGAGTTATAGTCTAAACACTAACTGCTGCCCAATTGGTCAATTTTCAGGTCTCAATTGTACTTAATCCGGATTTGGTCATTTTTCAAGCTACCTTGCAAGCAGAATTTTGGTATGTTTCCTTCATGAAGGTTGGCACATTTTGTGCCTAGTTTCACCTCCAATTGGTCTCATACCAATTGGAGTTACACATTTAAAGTTATGGCTAAAATGCATGCTGTCCTTAATTACATTGCTTATACATGTATCAATTACACATTTACCTTACTCTAAGTCCACTTCCTTTACCAATTCTGATTTGGTACATTGCCAAAACCATTTACTACTTCACCTTAAAGTTACTTTGGGCAGAATACAACATCCTTAATACACCAAATGAAGTCCTAACTCACAAGTCCAAATACAACAATAGATACACATAAAACTCCTAATTATTACATACAATTTCCACAACCAATTTATATACATGTTCATCAACCCTCAATATCACAATTCATCCAACATCTTCATGAATTCAAACATTCATTAAGGAGTCCTAAGGCTGCCGAAATGCTCCACAATGCCAAAGTTTCCCACAATTCGTCAACTTCCATTTCAAGTGCACAATCACCATATACATGTGGAATTAACTTACTAGGACATTAAAACACCCTACTCAACATGAATTCCCACCAAATATATGTAAAAATAAATCTTCAAATATACAACTCCATGGCTGTCCAAAATTGGATATATCAAGAACTCCTCAAAACTTAAAAATTCCTTCACAAAACACACACCCATAACATGTATACAAAGTTTAACAAAGCAATATTCAAAAATACAAACTTATCTATTGTTGGGACTTTCTTAATCTTCACTAAAACTTCTTAATATTGGTATCTACTTCTTCCTTGTGAAGTGGGGATAATTTTTAATGAAGCTACCTAGGTGTTTAGAGGTAAAATGAAGGAGTGGATGAATCTTATGCAAAACTGCTATGGAGGATTTCCCATTTCTTCATTTCGGCATGGATGGACCAAGTGAGGAAGATGAAGATGCAGATTGTATAATGGACTTACACCTGCCCTATTTGTGTTTAGTTTATTCCTTTGTGGTCCACTTACACAATTTAAAGCATATTATAAGTTTAACTTTCATTTATTCCACATTAACCTATAATTTTTTGCTATTTACTTTAGGTACCATCAATTTAATTTTTCATTATATTTTCCAAGTGTAATATTATTTATTTTTAATGGACATTTAGGTCAAAAGACAATTCAGGATGTCAAATGACCAAAATGCCCCTATTCGGGTTGCATTCCCGATTTTTCGGCAATACCGGGTTTTGTCTATTTTTCGATTTCTCACTTTTCTTCGTACTGATTATTTAATTTTTCTTTGATATTTATAATGATATTTATACTTCAATTGATGTCTCTTTAAGTCCTATAAATATTTTTCAGGGTTCCCCGCAGTCCAGGGCCAGTCAACGGTCCACGTCGTGACTTCCCGGTGGGGTCACCCATCGCTAGGGTTCTCGGCTCGCTTAACTTGGTTACATTTCTTTGCTATTATTTTTCCTTTGTTTTTCTTGTATTTTCTTTTCTTGTATTTCATTATTTTATGTCTCCTCGCTCATATCAAAGTGTAGTTCTAGGCATCCTAGCTGTCCGGACAACACTGGTCACCGGAACAGTAGAACGCACTACCGAACATAGGGATGTTACATATCTTGTACATATTTTATTAATAAAAGGCAATTTCACTTTTCTGTTTACGTAATATATTTATGTGTAATAGAAAAGGTCCATTGATATTTTGTTAGAAATTCTTTTCTTAAGTTCTTAAGAATATGAGTGACAGTATTTCTAGCACAAAGTATCATAAATTGGTTCACAATCGAGGATACTTCACACAATACATGACTTATCCAGAAAGATTGTATTCATGTTTGTTCCTAAGGCATTTATATGAGATATAAATAAGATGGAATGGTGAGTCTCATGCCATATAACAAACATGACAAGCACTTATACATGATAAGTAGGCCGAACCAGTGACGCATATAACAAGCACATAGAGTTTACTCTTGTCAATGCATTGTCATATATCATATCAGTGCATATAATCTTTAGACCTAAGATAAAACAATTATCTTATATATAGGTGGTTTGAGTTTGATACTGCTTTCATACTTGCACTGTGTATGGGTATATGGGCATGTGTTGGCTCCTACTAGTTATATATGGAGATAGGTGTTAATCAATATGGAATCTATTACCCTAAGTAAATAGGGATAAAATCCTATGTTCATTTAATTGTTCTTGATATTTCAAGTTCCTAGCCAGGACAGACAGATTGAGTCAGAAAAGAGTTTCTGACAAGAAAATCTAATTAATCAAGAGCTGGAATTAAAAGAAAACATAATATTCATATTAAATGGGGTTTCACATTAACCATGATTCCAACTCGAATTGAGATTTTATAACAGAGAGATTTTAGTGCATGGTAGCATATGATTATAAGCTCATTTAAGGTATTCCTTGTCACTGATTGGGTGGCCATGGCACGCTATGCTAGGTGTCAACTATGGTCTATGAGATGGATAAGATGATTTAGAGAAATCATTTATGATAAAAATGAGTTTTTATGATATTAAAAGTTAATATCATATCTCATTGCCAATTAGTGATGAGCCTAGTGAGTTACACACATACACAAGATAATCACCAAGTAAAATATAATTTAATTGATTAATTAAAGATTTTAATTAATTAATTAATTAGGTTTGGTTTGTAATGAGATTGCAAAGTCCCTAGCATGGCTTGATACCAAATCTAGGTTATTGGATGTATAGTATAAGTTAAACTTATATTTCAAGTGTTTAAAAATGAATTTAATTTTGAGAAATTAATTAATAGAGATTAATTAATTTATATTTGATATAAATTGATTACAAGAGGAGAAATAATGATTTTGGGTTGAGAACTCAAAATTACAACATAAGGGTAATTTGGTCATTTCACATGGTGACATATGGCACCATGAGATGGTGACACATGGCATCATATAAGTTTCCCATTTGTCTTCCTATCATGCAAGGTGATCAAAGTCAAGATTAAGTCTAGCTTTGACATTTGGCTTAATGTGATTAAGTCAATTAAAAATAAGATGCAATGTGGAAGTGACATGCGGCATAGGGTTTAAGTGACTTAATGACCTAATTATAAAAGGGAAAAGAAAGAAGAATAAAACATAACACTCTCTTGTCTAAAGGTGGCGACACACCTCTCTCCCTCTCCTCTTCATCTTTTCTCATCAATTCAAAGAGAATCACTCCATTCCCTTTGAATTAAAATTGCTAGAAATTATTTCTAGTGTCCAATACACACATATAACCTCTCTAAAGGGAAAAACCCAAATTATAATTGGTTGGCAAGGCTTGAGAAGCTGATTTGGGGTATGCCAATTGGTGATCTTGGTATGTACAAGCTAGAGGGACAACACTTGGGGTCCTAGGTGCTTCCTACGTGCCAATCGCATCCATAGTGCATCAAAGAGGTTAGTGCTCACACTCCTGCTTTAAACTAGGGTTTAAATGAATTAATTTGTTAATTCACAATATTGAATGGCAAACATAGATCCTAATACATATAAAAAGGTATTTTAATATGCAATTGAGCATTGAAATTAATTAGGCACATAAGAGATGTGGCATGATACATGAAACCCTAGAAGAAAATTTTTGAAATTCAATGCTCCAATGAATCAATCACCATGCTTCCGCTCCTTCAATTGGTATCAGAGCTACTATATTTGCCATTAGGATTGAATATGAGATTTAACTGTGTGATTGGATCAAATTTGAATTGATCTGGTGATATACATGTTGGAGTGCACCATGGTGGCGGCATCAAGAGAGTGAAGATGGGGCGCATGGATTTGGGCCTAATTGTACAATTGTTGTATACCTTAAAGCCCATACTTAGGCTCATACCTAATTAAATTGTTTAATTAGGAATTTTAATCACACAATTAATTTTTTGAAAATTGTTTTCAAAGCATTAAATTTGAAAAGAGTTTCTAAATTTAAATTTGTTTGAATGAGATTCAAATCAGAATTTTTTTTGTTGAATATGTGATATTCAATTTAATTTTTAGTATGTATATTTTATTTAATTGTTAAATTTTAATATGCATGATGGATCATTATGGACAACAAAAGACCAATGTGATTGGATTTATTTCTTTTATTTTTCTTTGGGTTGTAAAATAATTAATTTTATTTTGGTGGCATGTATTATAAGTGTTGTAATAATTTAGGTTGAAATTTCATTTATTTGAGGACTTTAAAGTCCATATTCTTGTAAATTCGCCTTGGTATGCCAAGGATTACAATGTAATTGGATTGCAAGAAGGTCAAGGAAGTCAAGAGCATTGGTGGGACCAGTGGGAGGAAATCAAGATCAAGTATTGATTATGTACTCCTTCAGCAACTCTTGTAAAATGAATGAATGAAATACACCCAGGAATGCCCTGATTCAATTCTTGGTGGCTCAAAATTGAATCTCTTAGAAAGTCCATAATCATACCATATTAATTTTTTACCCATGTATGCATGAGATGTATGGAAATATATGCAAATGTATGATATATGCATGCCAAATGGATAATGTGCAAAGTGATACCACAATAGTAATTAAGCCGACCACTAAATCTTCCAAACAAATTATTAAGTTGGAAATGGTATAATTAAAGTAATTATATCATGGGCCCTCCATTGAGGCAATTATTTTAAGAAATTTTAAATACTTGCATGTGATACATTTAATTTAGGAGATTTCTTAAGAAAAATTGTAGTTATTCTTCTGATAATAATAAGCACACAACAACCACCACCATCCAATATACTTGCGAGCATACTTGATCACAATAGGTTGACGGAACTTAATCTTTTTTATTGGCTAAGAAATTTAAAACTTTTCCTCAACCTAGAATGTATTGGATATGTTCTAGACTCAAAGGTTCCTGGTCCCTTACCTCTAAAGACCACTCAAGAGGAAGATGATACTTTGGACAAGTGGAAGGAGCATGATATGAGAGCCAAATGTTACATGCTTACTTCTATGAGTAATGAGTTACAAAAGCAGCATGAGAACATGTAGAGTGCAAGTGAGATCTTTCTATTTGGGGTCATCCAACTTATATCAAAAAGCTGAACACTGATAAATTGGAAACCAGATCAGAAAAAGGTCAATTTGTTGGATATCCAAAAGAAAGTTTTAAATATTATTTTTATTTGCCTACATCACAAAAGGTTATGGTAAGCATAGATGCCATATTTCTTGAGTAACAGTTTATTCAAGAAAGTGGCAAAGGAAGGTAAATAGAGTTAGAATTGGAGAATTCTGACCAACCAACAGATCAAATGGATATAGATCCATCTAGTCAACCTACACTTATTGATGAAACATCTATAGTAATTCCTCACAAAATCAACCAGGATATCTCACCCACCAGTGAGATATGATTTTCTTCATCAAGATGAACAAGAGTTGTTTACTCATGAAGAAATAGATCATGGAGAATATTCACTTACCTATGAAGAAGCTATATCAGATATAGACTCTTGAAAATGGATTGAAGCTATGAAATCTGAAATTGATTCCATGTATAAGAATTAAGTTTGGGACCTTGTTGACCCTCCTGAAGGTATTGTACCTATAGGGAAAAAATGGAATTTCAAGAACAAAATTGGTTCTAATGGAAAGGTAGAGAGACCTATAAAGCAATACTAGTAGTGAAAGGGTTTCGCCAAAGGCAAGGAATCGACTATGAGGAGCCTTTCTTGCCTGTTGCCATGCTTAAATCAATTACGATTCTATTAGCAATAGTTGTATACTATGATTATGAGATTTGGCAGATCGATGTCAAAACAGCTTTTCTCAAAGGATACATTGAAGAAAACATTTTCATAGAACAACCTAGGGGTTTTGAATCCCAAGATAGTTCCAAGGTGTGCAAACTAAAGCGATCCATTTATGGGTTAAAACAAGCTTCGAGGAGTTGTAACATTCGTTTTGATGAATTATTAAGTCATTTGGTTTTATCAAAAAAGTGAATGAGCCATGTGTATATAAGAAGGTTAGTGATAGTGCTATCACTTTTCTTGTCTTATATATGGATAATATTCTGTTCATAGGTAATGAAACAAGTATGTTGAAAACTATAAAAGAATGGTTATCAAATACATTCTCCATATAAAACTTAGGAAAGGCAACCTATATTCTTGGAATTTGCATCTATAGAGATAGAGCGAAAAGAATAATTAGTTTATCCCAAAGTCTATACTTGAAAAAGGTATTAAAGAGGTTTAACATGCTTGATTCCAAGAGAGGATTATTGCTAATGAGACATGGTATCGACCTTTCTAAAGAGATGTCTCCAGAGACACCTGAAGAAAGAGATAAAATGGCTAGGATTCCACATCCTTCGGCTATTGGAAGTTTGATGTATGCAATAATGTGTACTAGGCCAGATATTGCATATGCTGTTAGCTTGACTAAAATGTTTCAATCTAATCCAGGTTTGGAATACTGGATAGTTGTCAAGAATATCCTTAAGTACTTGAGAAGAACTAAGGATTTATTCTTGATTTATGGAGGTGATGACTTGCAATTGGATAGTTATACTAATTCTGATTTCTAATCAGATATCGATGATAGAAAGTCTACCTCTGGTTTTATGTTCATTTGTAATAGAGTTACAGTCATTTGGAAGAGTTCCAAATAGAGTACGATTGCTAATACCACTATAGAGGCTGAGTATATTGCTGCATCAGATGCTACAAAAGAGGCTGTTTGGATAAAGAAGTTCGTGTCAGAACTTGCAGTAGTTTCTTCCATTGAGTCAGTAGTTCCTCTCTACCGTGACAATAATGGAGCGGTTATACAGGCTAAGGAACCCCGTTCTCACTAGAAATCCAAACACATAAAAAGGCACTACCACATTATCAGAGAGATAGTTGGGCGAGGTGATATAGACATGCAGAAAATAGCATCAGCTGAAAATCCAACTGATCCATTCACGAAGCCTATGTCACAAGCTCAGTTAGACCGACATCTTGAGAAGATGGGTCCAAGATATTATAATGAATGGCTCTAGTACTAGTGGGAAATTGTTAGTAGTATGCCCTAGAGCATATCATTTAGTATGTATCTTGTAACACCCTCATTGTAGCAATTTTGTACATTCTATTGTTCAAGTGACCGGTGTCAGTTCGGATAGCTATAACGTCTAGATAAATATTTAAACTAAAGTGAGGAACCATAATTAACTCAAAAATTAATAAGAAAAAATTTAGAAAAAATTTTAGAAATAAAATACAACCAAGTTAAATGAGCCAGTGCCCTAGCTATGGGTAACCCAGTGGGAAATTGCGGTCCTCGCAACTAGGAGCCCTAAACTCGGGAGAAAATTTAAAAAATAATTTTTGAGACTCTAGAGAAGAGCCATTGAGGTTTCTATGGCATTAGAATGCTAATAAAATGCTTAAAAAAATTTTTAGATTGGTATAGAAGATTTTAGCTCAATAAGCCAAACAGAGGGCATTTTGGTCATTTCATTTTCAGATATGATTTTTGGCCGACTTGTCCAGTTAAGTAAAAAATTATTATGATCTAAAATATGAATAAATATTGCTAAAAATTTAATTAAAAATAATTAGAAAAGAAAAGAAAAATGAAAGAAATAGGCACTTTTGACATCATATGATGTCATTTAAAATCACCCACCAATCATATTTAGATAAATACTTATTAAACAATCAAAAAGAGACAAATTTTACCCAAATTTCTGTTGTCTTCTTCATTTTTTTTAGCTGCCCGAATTGCTTCCATTGAAGCACTCCCTCAAGTTCTCTTCATCTACCTTAATTCTCTCACTCTCCTCGCCATATTACCCCTAACTTCCAATATTAAAAATTTCCCTAGTCTCTAGCTAAAGTGTTTGGTTGCCAAGAAATTTGAAGAAAGTGAAGGAATTGAAGTGGGAAAAAATCTCTCAATTAAGGTTAGTGACCAATTTTCTATTCCCTCTCTTAATTTATACTTAGGTGTTTAATTTAAGTAAGAAATTGTAAGTGAAGTGCATGAGAACTCCTTGCATGCTCTCCTCTAAATTTTAGCAGCCTTGACATGAGTTAGGGTTAGGAGAATTCTTTGATTTGAAGTGACATATTAGCTGTCCCTAGTATAAATTATATGATTAGTACAGCCATTAAGAGTAAGATGCATGAATTGAATGCTTGGTCAATTAGGGTTAGGGTTTTAAAACTCAATTTTGGAGGTTTAAGTTCAATGTTGTAATGGTCAATTAGTGACCATTTGGCTATGTATAATGAGGAATTGAAGTGAATGGTAGCTTTGGATTTGAGATTTGGTGTGCTGCCTTGAGTGCCCTGTAGGTCTCAATGTGAGTCCAATATGTTTGGGCAGCTATAACTTGGGTTGTGTAGGTTAAACTGGTGCAAGGCCAATTGGACATGAAATTAGACACATAATGGCACAACTTTGATGAAGGAACCCTGTCTAAAAAGCAAACTTAGGATGCCCTAAGAATTGACCAAATCCGGGTAACTTACATTCTACCTGGGCAAAATGACCAAATGAACAGTGTTCCTTAATTTGGTCATAACTCAGTGTAGAAAGGTCTAATTGACCTCAATATTTACCAACAGAAAGCTGAGACATAGCCCCACAGCTTTCATGAAGAAAACAAACCCAAATTTTGACCATAACATGTCCAAAAACTGATCTGAAGTCAGTGTATAAAAACTACAGAATTGATTCTGCCCAGAAATTCTGGAAAAATTGCAATCCGGCCAGTTATGGTGTTTTGGCCATAACTTGAGCTACAAAACTCAAAATGGAGTGATTCAAAAAAATAAATGTAACTAAACACAATAAGGAACAACTTTAGTGAAGAACATTTAGCCAAATTCTCACTGTAGAATAGCCTAATAGAATAGTGAACTCTAGCACCCAAAACTGAAATTTCTGATTTATTCTCCATTGGTTAAAAATATGAATTGGCAACTAATGCCAACACTTTTGGGAACCAAAATGTGGTAAGTTTATGTGATTAGGACTTATGTAGCTATTATGCATTAGAAAGTCAATAATTTGACGTAAATAGTAAAATGAATAGTAACCTTACATGTAAAGCATGAAAATTCAATCAATAACTTTGTAATGCACCCTAGTACACCTAGTAAGATTGGTTTAGATAGGTTGGTATGCCAATAGGGTTCAGTTAGCAGTACTGCACATGGCATTATGCCATTCTGTGATTTTATGGCTTTTAGCCATTCTGATATTATGGTGATACATGGTATTGTGCCTAATAATTATTACAGCTTATTAGCTGTTCTGTTGCACACCGAGAGATACATATGTGACCGATGGTGTGACGGCCTAAGGTACTTGGTACCCAGTGCCAGTTTACCCATTTATCTAGTCCAATCATCCAGTATAGGTTTCTTAGGCAACCAAAAATGAAAGTTGATAAATTTAATGAAATAATGGATATAACAAGTACCAAATAAATAAGACTACAAATAACTACCAAAAATTTATCTGCATGAGACATTAATATACACACTGCATATTTATTTTCTTTTAGTTCTTTGTATTTTATTATTAGCAACACTAAGCATTATTGCTTAGCGCATTGCTTTTTGCAATGCGTAGGTACTGGAGATACGGAGCGCGATCCCAGTAGACCCCAGTCAGGGTCAGAGTCAGATCTGCTAGTGTCCTATGTCACCTCTCAGCTACAGTGCATTGGTAGAATGCTAGGCTCCATTTTGTATTTTGTGTTTTGTATCTTTGTAAATTTTGTAATTAAACTTTTATTTTGTCATGTATATTGAAACTTATGTGATTATGTATTAATGAAATTATCTGTAAATGGTGTTCATAAATAAAAGTTGAGTATTTATTTATGATTTGATTATAAATATGATGTGAATTGGATAATTGGAAAGCTTGAGAAATTAATGAGAAATTGTTAAGAATTGATGACATATTTGGAGTTGAGAATGATTGAAAATGTATAGGAAGTGTTTTTCACAGGTTTTGAAGAACTGTTTTCTCCATTTTTAACCGGTACTCTACTAGATTTTCTACAAAATTTTCGAAACCTCAAATAAATTTATAATTTCAATAAATGACTTAAATGAGTTAAATTTCATAAATTACACTTCATAACCATGAAGAAATAAATTAAGGAAAGATAAAATATATGAGATAATATATGGTGTTCTGGTACACTGTGTGGCATATCTTACTCGATTACACTGTAGACGGGTAAGGGGTGTAATGGCTCGGCCCACTAGTGATATTGTCCGCTCTAGGCCGAAGCCCCATGGTTTTAAAACGTGTCATTAGTTGTTACGAACCACCAACTTATAAACCCAGCATCTCTCCCGTGGTTTGCCGATGTGGGATTTGCCTAGGGTGTTACAATCCACCCCCCTTATGGGACTCAGTGTTCTCGCTGAGGTTTGCCCCACTATCACCCAAGGTTGCACGCGGAGCGGCTCTGATACAATAAATGTAATGGCCCGGCCCACTAGTGATATTGTCCGCTCTGGGCCAAAGCCCTCACGATTTTAAAACACGTCATTAGGGGTTACGAACTGCCAACTTATAAACGCAGTATGTCTCCCGTGTTTTGCCGATGTGGGATTTGCCTAGGGTGTTACAAGGGGTGTCACCTTTAGTGGTATCAAAGCACGGTTTAGGTGTTTCTGGGTCTAGATCGAGTCCATACCATGCATTGCATTTGTAAGAGTTGAGGTGACACTAATGTAGATCTGTTTGGTTTTCTTATTTTGATTAGGATATGGATCCCGCATCACAAAGGGTAGTTGAGGTGGAAGTGGAGAGTCATGCTCCACTTGCAGTAGCTGAGACTAGGGGTAGGGGAGAACCTGCTCGACCAGCTCCAATAGAGCCTGCTCAGCCTCCATAGGCCATGTTCCAGCAAATGGCCGAGTTTTTCAGACAAATGGCAGAGGTAATGCCACCACCACCACCTCCACAGCAAAAATCCCATATGGAAAAACTGAGAAAATTTGGAGTAATGGATTTTTTTGACAAGAGAGAAGATGATTCTGTTGCAGATGAGAACTGGTTGAACAGAACAGGGAGTGTTTTAAAACAACTCCACTGCACTCCAGAGCAAAACTTAGAAGCTGTTGTATCTCTACTATAAGATGATGCATATCAATGGTGGATACAGTGTCCAGTGAAGTGCAGCCAGAACAAATAACCTAGGACTTCTTCCTCTCAGAGTTCAAAAAGAAGTATGTAGGTAGTGTATATCTAGAAGAGAGAAGAAGAGAATTCATTAACCTGAGGCAGAGACAGCTGACAGTGGCAGAGTATGAAAAAGAATTTGTTAGACTAAGCCGTTATGGAAGGGAGATAGTCCCTAACGAGGCTGAGAGGTGTAAAAGATTTGAAGATGGGCTAAATGACAACATAAAGATAATGATCACTACCTTAGGAATCACAAACTTCACTAAGTTAGTGGAAGCTGCAATAAAAGTTGAAAAAGTCAGAATAAGTGAGCAGATCAGGAGAGAGAGACAGCAGAATAGGGGCCTAGGTCAGTCTAGCTCATCTCTTGCACCTGGGAAGAAGTTCAAAGGTCCACCTACTCAGAGTTCAGGTCAGCCTCAAGGTCAGGGTCAGTCCCAGGGGCCCAGGCCACAGTTCACACCTAGGAGATGCCAGTCCACACCATCAATGGGCAACTCTCCAGGGACGGCGTTCAGGGGATTAACCCCAGTATCTTCTACTTATCCGCACTGCCTGAAGTGGCATAAGGGGGAGTGTTGGAGAGTGACGAGTGCCTACCTAAGGTGTGGGTCGACAGAGCATCAGTTAAAGAACTGTCCATGCAGAACTATCACAGCTGCTCCAGCACAAGCAGATAGAACTGCCCCTACACCTCAAAGGGGTAGGAAATCCGGTAAATCTGAGGCAGTTGGTCCATCATTGAGACCTGCATCTGAGCTAGGCGAGAGGCCAAAGGCTAGAGCACCTGCCAGAGCCTATGCCATGAGAGCCCAGGAGGAGCAAGATGCCCCGGATGTTATCAGGGGTACGTTCTCTCTCTACAACACATCTGTGCATGCATTAGTGGATCCAAGATCCACTCATTCATACATCTGCATCAACTTACCCGTAGAAAGGGGGATACTAGTAGGAGAGAGTGACCAAGACATTCTAATCACTAATCCATTGGGCCACAGTGTAATGGTGAATAAAGTGTACAAAGGTTGCCCTTTAAGGATTCAGGGATATGAATTCTTGGCAGACCTAATTGAATTGCCTTTCCATGAGTTTGACGTGATTTTGGGAATGGACTGGTTGTCACGTCATCAGGTAATGGTTGATTGTAAATTGAATAGGATTTCCTTGAAAACTTCTGAGGGTAATGAGATCATGGTTATGGGGGAAAGGACATATTTTTTGTCCAATGTCATCTCAGCCATAGTTGCAAGAAAATTAATGAGAAAAGGTTGTGAAGCCTTCCTATCACATGTGGTGGATACTAGGCAGGCTAAGCCAAATCTGTGTGACATACCTATAGTAAGAGACTTCCCAGATGTGTTCCTTGAAGAATTGCCTAGCTTGCCACCAGAAAGGGAAGTTGAATTTGCTATTGAAGTACTGTCAGGTACAGCACCAATCTCTATTACTCCTTATAGGATGGCACCCACTGAGTTAAAATAGCTAAAAATCCGATTCAGAGCTCTTTGGATAAGGGGTTCGTACGCCCCAGTGTGTCACCATGGGGAGCTCCAGTGCTGTATGTAAAGAAGAAGGATGGGACTTTGAGGTTATGCATCGATTACCCGCAGTTGAATAAAGTGACTGTGCATAACAAATATCTATTGCCTAAAATTGACGATCTATTTGATCAGTTGAAGGGAGCAGAAGTATTTTCTAAAATTGATCTCAGATCAGGATATCATCAGTTGAGGGTAAAGGATGCAGATGTGCCAAAGGCTGCATTTAGGACTCAGTATGGGCATTATAAGTTCCTGGTGATGCCCTTTGGCCTAACAAACGCTCCAGCGGCATTCATGGACCTTATGAACCGTATCTTCCATCCATACCTAGATTGGTTCATAGTGGTCTTTATTGATGATATTTTAGTGTACTCTAAGACTAGGGAAGAACATGATGAGCATTTGAGGATTATTCTACAAATCCTGAAACAAAAGAACCTATATGCTAAGCTATCTAAGTGTGACTTCTAGTTGGGTGAGATTGCATTCCTTGGACATATAGTGTCAGCTGATGGGATTAGAGTGGATCCCAAGAAAATAGAAGCAGTGATGGAATGGAAGCCTCCCAGAAATACAACTGAGGTTAGAAGTTTCTTGGGGCTAGCCTGGTATTACAAAAGATTTATGAAGGGATTTTCTTTAATAGCTGCTCCAATGACCAAGTTGTTACACAAGAATGTTATATTTGACTGGAATGACAAATGTTAGGCCAGTTTTGAGAAGTTGAAGGCTATGTTGACAGAGGCACCAGTGTTAACATAGCCAGTGTTAGGAAAGGATTTTGTGGTCTACAGTGATGCCCCACACAATGGGTTAGGGTGTGTATTGATGCAAGAAGGGAAGGTGGTCGCCTATGCTTCCAGGCAGCTAAGGCCACATGAATAGAATTACCCTACCCATGATCTAGAACTTGCAGCAATTATCTTCACGCTGATGATATGGAGGCACTACTTGTATGGTGAAAAGTGCTACATTTACGCAGACCACAAAAGTCTGAAATACTTGTCAACCCAGAAGGAGCTCAACCTTAGACAGAGGCGATAGATCGAGTTCCTGAAGGATTATGATTGTGTGATTAACTACCATCCTGGGAAGGCAAATATAGTTGCAGATGCTTTGAGCAAAAAATCCATCACAGCTTTAAGATCATTGGATGCCCGTCTATCCATGGCTCGAGATAGAGCTATTTTGGCTGAGTTGCAAGTGAGTCCAAACCTTCTACAGCAAATTTTAGATGGGCAGAAGGTAGATGAGAAGTTAATGACTATTATGAGCAAAATCTCAGAAGGGAAGGCAACTAACTTTGAAGTGAAAGCAGATGGGTGTCTATACTATAAAGGAAGAGTATGTGTACTAGATGATGGGGAATTGAAAGCCAGTATTCTAAAAGAGGCACACGCCAGTGATTATGCTATACAACCAGAAAGTATATAAATGTATCATGATTTGAAGCTTCATTATTGGTGGTCTAGTATGAAGAAAGACATAGCTGACTATGTCACTAAATGCCTAACATGTCAGCAAGTTCAGGCCGAACATCAAGTTCCATCAGGTTTGCTACAGCCCATACGCATACTTGAATGGAAATGGGATCGGGTCACCATGGATTTTGTAAGTGGTCTATCTCTCACCCAGAAGAAGCATGATGCAGTATGGGAGATAGTGCATAGATTGACGAAGTCAGCACACTTTCTACCAGTTAGGACTGACTACTCACTAGAGAAGTTAGCAGAATTGTATATCAGTGAGATAGTTAGACTGCATGGAATTCCACTTTTCATCATATTTGATCGAGACCCAAGGTTTACATCGAAATTTTGGAAGAAGTTTTATGAATCCTTGGGTACACAACTCCACTTCAACATAGCTTTCCATCCTCAAATGGATGGGCAATTAGAAAGAGTAATCTAGGTAAACATTTGAAACCAATTGAACTAATACAAATATTGAACTGAAATGATAATAATAACATGAAATATATGTCAGGTCCCTAAGGATATGCTGAGGAGTTATGTCATTGAGTTTGAGGAAAGTTGGGATAGATATCTCCCACTGGCAGAATTTGCATACAACAATAGCTACCAAGCTAGCATCCAAATGGCCCGATATGAAGCATTGTATGGGAGGAAGTGTAGAACTCCAGTGTGTTGGACTGAATTGGGCAAAGACAAACAGGTAGGCCCAAACCTGGTGAAACAGACTAAGGAGAAGGTAAAGCTAATTAAAGCCAATCTGAAGGTTCCCTCAGACAGACAGAAATCTTATGCTTACTTGAAGAGAAACGAAATAGAATATGCAGTTGGCAACAAAGTGTTCCTCAAGGTGTCACCATGGAAGAAGGTACTAAGGTTTGGAAGAAAATGTAAGTTAAGCCCTAGGTTCATTGGCCCATATAAAGTCATTGAACGTGTGGGTCCAGTGGCCTACAGGCTAGATTTACCACCAGAGCTGGACAAGATCCATAATGTGTTCCATGTATCTATGCTAAGAAGATACCGTACAGATCCTTCACATGTCATCTCCATGGAAGAAATTGAAGTACAACCGGATTTGACATATAAAGAAGAACCCATACGGATACTGGTTCAAGAAGTGAAAGAGTTGAGGAATAAAGAATTCCACAGGTGAAAATGCTTTGGAGGCACCACAACACCAAGGAGGTAACTTGGGAAAGTGAAGAGACGATGAGGCAATAGTTCCCTCAACTGTTTGCATCAGGTAAATTTCGAGGATGAAATTTAAATTAGAGGGGAAGAGTTGTAACACCCTCACTGTAGCAATTCTATACATTCTACTATTTAGGTGACCGGACAGCTAGAACGTCTGGAAAAATATTTAAACTAAAGTGAGGAACCATAATTAACTCAAAAATTAATAAGAAAAATTTAGAAAAAATTTTAGAAATAAAATACAACCAAGTTAAATGAGTCGGTGCCCTAGCGATGGGTAACCCAGCGGGAAGTTACGGTCCTCACAACTTGGAGCCCTAAACCCAGGAGAAAATTTATAAAATAATTTTTGAGACTTTAGAAAAGAGTCATTGAGGTTTCTATGATATTAGAATGCCAAGAAAATGCTTAGAAAAATTTTTAGATAGGTATAGACAATTTTGGCTCAATAAGCCAAATGGAGGACATTTTGGTCATTTCGGTCATTTCATCTTCAGAGATGATTTTTGGCCGAATTGTCCAGTTAAGTAAATAATTATTATGATCTAAAATATGAATAAATATTGCTAAAAATTTAATTGAAAATGAGTAGAAAAGAAAAGAAAAGAAAAATGAAAGAAATAGGGACTTTTGACATCATATGATGTCATTTAAAATCACCCACCAATCATATTTAGATAAACACTTATTAAACTATTAAAAAGAGACAAATTTGACCCAAATTTCTATTGTCTTCTTCATTTTTTTTCAGCTGCTTGAATTGCTTCCATTGAAGCACTCCCTCAAGTTCTCTTCATCTACCTTAATTCTCTCACTCTCCTCGCCATATTTCCCCTAACTTCCAATATTAAAAATTTCCCTAGACTCTAGCTAAAGTGTTTTCCTGCCAAGAAATTTGAAGAAAGTGAAGGAATTGAAGTAGGAAAAAAATCTCTCAATCAAGGTTAGTGACCAATTTTCTATTCCCTCTCTTAATTTATACTTAGGTGTTTAATTTAAGTAAGAAATTGTAAGTGAAATGCATAAGAACTCCTTGCATGCTCTCCTCTAAATTTCAGCAGCCTTGACATGAGTTAGGGTTAGGAGAATTCTTTGATTTAAAGTGACATATTAGTTGTCCCTAGTATAAATCATACGATTAGTATAGCCATTAAGAGTAAGATGCATGAATTGAATGCTTGGTCAATTAGGGTTATGATTTTGAAACTCAATTTTGGAGGTTGATGTAACTGAACTTAAATTAATGTTGTAATGGTCAATTAGTGACCATTTGGCTGTGTACAATGAGGAATTGAAGTGAATGGTAGCTTTGGATTTGACGTATGGTGTGCTGCCTTGAGTGCCTTGCAGGCCTATATCTGAGTCCAGCAAGTTTGGGCAGCTATAACTTGGGTTGTATAGGTTCAATTGGTACAAGGCTAATTGGAAATGAAATTAGACACATAATGGCATAACTTTGATGGAGGAACCCTGTCCAGAAAGAAAACTTAGGATGCCCTAAGAATTGACCAAATCCAGGTAACTTACATTTTACCTGAGGAAAATGACTAAATGAACAGTATTCATTCATCTGGTCATAACTCAATGTAGAAAGGTCCAATTGACCTAAATTTTTACCAACAGAAAGTTGAGACATAGCCCTACAACTTTTATGGAGAAAAAAAACCCAAATTTTCACCATAACATTTCCAAAAAGTGACCTGAAGTCAGTGTATAAAAACTGCAGAATTGATTCTGCCATGAAATTCTGAAAAAGTTGCAATCTGGCTAGTTATGGTGTTTAAGCCATAACATGAGCTACAAAACTCCAAATGGAGTGATTCAAAAAAAAATGTAACTAGATACAATAAGGAACAACTTTGGTGAAGAACATTTCGCCAAATTCTCACTGTAGAATAACCTAATGGAATAGTGAACTCTAGCACCCAAAACTGAAATTTTTTATTTATTCTCCATTGGTTAGAAATATGAATTAGCAATTAATGCCAACACTTTTGGAAACCAAAATGTGATAAGTTTATGTGATTGGGACTTATGTAGCTATTATGCATTGGAAAGTAAATAATTTGACGTAAATAGTAAAATGAATAGTAACTTTGCATGTAAAGCATGAAAATTCAATCAATAACTTTGTAATGTGCCCTAGTACACCTAGTAAGATTGGTTTGGATAGGTTGGTAAGTCAATAGGGTTCAGTTAGCAGTACTGCACATGGCATTATACCATTCTGTGATTTTATGGCTTTTAGCCATTCTGATATTATAGTGATACATGGCCTTGTGCCTAATAATTATTACAGCTTATTAGCTATTCTATTGCACACCTAGAGATACATATGTGACTGATGGTGTGACGGCCTAAGGTACTTGGTACGCAGTACTAGTTTAACCGTTTATCCAGTCCAGTCATCCAGTATAGGTTACTTAGGCAACCAAAAATGAAAGTTGATAAATTTAATGAAATAATGGATATAACAAGTACCAAATAAATAAGACTACAAATAATTACTAAAAATTTGTCTGCATGAGACATCAATATACACACTGCATATTTATTTTCTTTTAGTTCTTTTTATTTTATTATTGGCACAACTAAGCATTATTGCTTAGTGCGTTACTTTTTGCTATGCATAGGTACTGGAGATATGGAGCGCGATCGATGAAGAAACCAGTCGAGTCAGTCGATCTGCTAGTGTCTGTCTCACCTCACCTCTGATGCATTGGTAGGATGCTAGGCTATATTTTGTATTTTGTGTTTTGTATCTTTGTAAATTTTGTAATTAAACTTTTATTTTGTCATGTTTATTGAAACTTATGTGATTATGTATTAATGAAATTATCTATAAATGGTGTTCATAAATAAAAGTTGAGTATTTATTTATGATTTGAGTATAAATATGATGTGAATTGGATGATTGGAAAGCTTGAGAAATTGATGAGAAATTATTAAGAATTAATGACATATTTGGAGTTGAGAATGATTGAAAATGTATAGGAAGTGTTTTTCATAGGTTCCGAAGAACTGTTTTCTCTATTTTTAGCCAATACTTTGCCAAATTTTCTACAAAATTTTTGGAACCTCGAAAAAATTTATAATTTCAATAAATGACTTAAATGAGTTAAATTTCATAAATTACACTTCATAATCATGAAGAAATAAATTAAAGGAAGATAAAATATATGAGATAATATATGGTATTCTGGTACACTGTGTGGCATATCTTACTCGGTTACACTGTAGACGGGCAAGGGGTGACACATATCTTGTATATATTTTATTAATAAAAGGCAATTTCACTTTTCCGTTTACATAATATATTTATGTGTAATAGAAAAGGTCTATTGATATTTTGTTAGAAATTCTATTCTTAAGTTGTTAAGAATATGAGTGACAGTATTTCTAGCACAAAGTATCATAAATTGGTTCACTATCGATGACACTTCATACAGGACATGACTTATCCAGAAAGATTATATTCATGTTTATTCCCAAGGTATTTATATGAGATATAAATAAGATGAAATTGTGAGTCTCATGCCATATAACAAACATGATAGGCACTTATACATGATAAGTAGGCCGAACCAGTGACGCATATGACAAGCACATGGAGTTTACTCTTGTCAATGCATTATCATATATCATATCAGTGCATATAATCTTTAGACCTGAGATAACACTGTTATCTTGTATATAGGTGGTTTGAGTTTGATACTGCTTTCATACTTGTACTGTGTATGGGTATATGGGCATGTGATGGCTCCCACTAGTTATATATAGAGATAGGTGTTGATCAAGATAGAATCTGTTACCCTAAGTAAATAGGGATAAAATCCTATGTTCATTTAATTGTTCTTGATGTTTCAAGTTCCTGGCCAAGACAGACAGATTGAGTCAGAAAAGAGTTTCTAACAATAAAATCTTATTAATCAAGAACTAAAATTAAAAGAGAACATAATGTTCATAGCAAATGGGGTTTGACATTAACCATGACTCCAGCTCGAATTGGGATTTTGTAACAGAGAGATTCTAGTGCATGGTAGCATATGATTATAGGCTCATTTAGGGTATTCCTTGTTACTAATTGGGTGGCCATGGCACGCTATGCTAGGTGTCAACCATGGTCTATGAAATGCCTAAGATGATTTAGAGAAATCATTTATGGTAAGAAAGAGTTCTGATGATATTAAGAGTTAATATCATATCTTATTGCCAATTAGTGATGAGTCTAGTGCGTCACACACATACACAAGATAATCACCAAGTAAAATGTGATTTAACTAAATATTTAAAGAGTTTAATTAATTAATTAAATAGGTTTGGTTTGCAATGAGATTGCAAAGTCCCTAGCATGGCTTGAAACCAAATCTAAGTTATTGGATGTATAGTATAAGTTAAATTTATATTTAAAGTGTTTATATATGAATTTAATTGTGAGAAATTAATTAATAGAGATTAATTAATTTATATTTGATATAAATTGATTACAAGAAGAGAAATAATGATTTTGGATTGAGAACTCAAAATTGTAACATAAGGGTAATTTGGTCATTTCACATGGTGACATGTGGCACCATGAGATGGTGACACATGGCATCATATAAGTTTGCCATTTGTCTTCCTATCATGCAAGGTGATCTAAGTCAAGATTAAGTCTAGCTTTGACACTTGGCTTAATGTGATTAAGTCAATTAAAAATAAGATGCAATGTGGAGGTGACATGTGGCATAGGGTTTAAGTGACTTAATGACCTAATTATAAATGGGAAATGAAAGAAGAATAAAACATAACACTCTCTTGTCTAAAGGTGGCGGCACACCTCTCTCCCTCTCCTCTTCATCTTTCTCATCAATTCAAAGAGAATCACTGCATTCCCTTTGAATTAAAATCACTAGAAATTGTTTCTAGTGTCCTATACACACATACAACCTCTCTAAAGGCAAAAACCCAAATTATAATTGGTTGGCAAGACTTGAGAAGCTGATTTGGGGGCTGTCCATTGGTGATCTTGGTGTGGACAAGCTAGAGGGATAACACTTGGGGTCCTAGGTGCTTCCTAAAGGTGCCAATCACATCTATAGTGCATCAAAGATGTTAGTGCTCAAACTCCTCCTTTAAACTAGGGTTTAAATGAATTAATTTGTTAATTCACAATCTTGAATGGCAAACATAGATCCTAATACATATTAAAAAGTGTTTTAATATGCAATTAAGCATTGAAATTAATTAGGCACATAAGAGATGTGGCATGATGCATGAAACCCTAGAAGAAAATTTTTTAAATTCAATACTCCAATGAACCAATCACCATGCTTCCACTCTTTCACAGAGGACAGAGGCAGAGGTCCTGGTTTTCCCCGAGGAGAGGAGGTCAGACGCGTGTATCAGTTGGTAGTTCTCCGGGTCCTATAGCATGGAGATCAGCCCTAGTGCCAATTTGTACACATTGTGGGAGGAGCAACAGAGAAGAGTGTAGATTGCTAGGAGCAAGATCCACCATCCAGTAGAAGTCTTCTCCAGGATAACGCCTTTTGAGCTCGGCCAGCAGATCGCCATGTGCATTCACATAGGCACCAGCTTCCCTCATCACAGTCTCTTCTTCTTTCACTCTGATCTCTTCGATAAGGCGAGTGACATCGGCAGTTTGGAGGGCCCGAGCTTCTTCTAGTTCATGCTCAAGTTTGGTTTACCTATCCTCATAGGATTTCATCCGACCCTCAATCTCAGTGATATAGTCTTGGGCTGACGAAAGTTGGGCTTGGGCGGAAGCAGCATCCTGGACAGCCTTCAGAATTTCCTGCCTCAGAAGATAGGCCTTTTCCCTGATTATATGTTGATTCACCAAGCTCTCTATGCTCAAACTCATCGTCTAAGTTAGAAGATCATCAATACTATTATGGGTCAACCTGTTCCAGTCATCCTGGAGGCATATAGTGGTGCCCAAAACCTTGGCTAAACCAAGGTTCTCGGAACCAAGCGGTTCTTCTCGAGAGAGTGAATGAGGACCTGGGCACTACAGTAGAAGGTCCTCACAGTAGGTCGAGAAGGGCCTCCCTCAGAGGAAACAGGCGGAGGTGGTGGTTCTTCCTATCGATGAGGGGAAGGAGCGATCTCCACCTCTGGGATCGGCTGTTCCGAAGGACAGGACAAAGAGCCCAACACTTCTACTGAGTCCCGCCTTGGCGTTTGGGACATCACAGCAATCTTCAGTTCCTGAACTTTCTGAGCAATCTCTCTCTTTCGCTTACGACCCTCCTTCACGCTTTTGCCTCCAGCCATACCTGCATAAAAAAAAAAAAAAAAGTTAGTGAGTTCACTTAAGTTAGGAGGTTAAAGACTCAGGTTATACCGATCCCAGGTCCGAGGTCAGAGAGTTGCAGCTCATAATCTTCATTGGCGATCACCCGCATAAGCCACCACTTCAGTTTGACCATTACGGCAAATAGGCAAGAATACTTATGGGTGGCTGCCTGCTCCTTCAATTCCTTTACCATGGCGTCCTCATCTCTATTCAAAGTGATCTTTTTTAGAGCCGAGGGGACCAGGTATTGCCAACTGCGTGGGAAACCTTCGAAGCCATTTAGGATCTTATTCCTCAATATAAAGAACCGATTCTTTCAGTTCTTCAGCGAAGAGGGGAGGTCGGTAAAAAGCCCACAGTGCGGCTTGGCTTGGAAGAACCAGTACTTATCGTCCTTCCTATGAGTAAGCCTATGCAACTCAGCAAAAACCTTCGCTGTAGGCTCGAGCTTTTTGGCTCGGCATAACCCTCTGAAAGCCACCAGGATCCGCCATGAATTAGGGTGCACTTGGGCTACGCTTACATGATGAAGCTTCAGAATGGCCTTAAAGAAATTGTCCAAGGGAAACCGAAGTCCGGCCTTCAATTGCTCTCATACACCATGATCACGTCATTTTCTTCAAAAAAAATGATTGGCTCAAAGATCGCCATGGCATCGTATAAGCTCAAAAGAGTCGGTTAGGAGGTTATACTCTTGACTAATGGACTGTAGGTCGGTTTCTTAAAGGATTGATGGTAATTCATCTAGGAGGAGATTTTCTTTCCCCGAAGTAGAGCCCCGTTTGGATTGAGCCGCCCGACCACAAGCTGAGACGGAGATTGCATAAGGTTCAGGTCGTCCACTTGGCCTAATTACCTCAACTTCATCCGATGTCCACGAGATGTGAACGAAAGGCGGGCTAGCAGCTCTCTGACCCTCAGCGCCCCTCATTTTCAGGGAAAACAAAAAAAATTAACCAAGAAGAGAATCAAAATCCTTACCAGAATGTGATCGGTGCCGAAAAACTTGAGAAAACGATAAAAAACGCTGGGATTGCTAAGAGAGGTTCTAAAAATGACATAAGGAAATGACTGACTCACTTCACCCCTATTTATACCCGTCTGGGCATTAAATGACCACGAAGTCCCAAGCAATGCATCAGTTGGCGGAATCGAGTTGCTTCCTTGACACGTTGCAAGAAGGTTCTAGAAACATATAAAAAAAATCAAACAAATGAGATCGGCTAAATGGAATAAATTTTTAGACTCAGAGATTGGCAGATAGCAACCAGATTAGATGCACTTGTCAGAGATCGGAAAATAAATAATGCGATAATAAAATAAAAACATTTAAATAAAATTTCATTTCATTTTCAAAAGATAGGATTACATCAGTTGGGCGATCTCAAAAGATCGGATTGCATTGTTGGGGCAATCTCAAAAGATCAGATTATATTATTGGGGTGATCTCAAAAGATCGGATTACATCATTTGGGCGATCTCTAAAGATCAGCACTAGATCTTGCCTAGTAGTGGCCTATGTCAAAGCCTAGTCTTATGGCTGAATCAAAAGATGTGTTTGATCAAAAAGCCAGCCACAAGTGTTGGATAAATGTGCAGCTCAGATAGGGTGACTATGACTCTCATGATATTGAGCGTAGTCATCGCTGATGTTATCGAACAGAACCGAGCTGCAGTCGGGATGCCCGATGTGGTTGGGAGCCAAATGAACTTCAAGAGGCGATCACCAACATTAAGATTGAAATTAGCAGTTCTCTTGCCCGAGATCGGTTCACCGATTATATCGGTTCACCGATTATATCGATAGACCGATTCAAGATCGGTACAATCGTCACTTTCGATCTTGATCGGTAAATTAGTCCGGTTCCCTCACTGTCATTAGATGTTGTCCTCATGATTCTTCGATCGTTGGGATCACAAATTTTGGGGTGAAAGGTGAAGAAAATAGTCAGAAAAAGATCAAAAGCAGTCACCATAATCAGAATTATTACCGAAGAAGCTAGAATTGGAGAAATGGAGAAACGAAAGGAGGAGAAGTGAAGTATATATATAGGGCTTGAGCATTTATTACATGCAGAAATTGAAGCGTATGCATCGGTAATTGAAGAATTAATTGCTTTGACCAAGGCAGGTCAGATAACAAGAAAAATCTAGAATGGGAGAGATCGGGAAGCGATGGGGGACCCGATATGAGAGAGATCGAAAAAGAAAAAGGTCATAATAGAGAGATAGAAAAGCACGGAGGGATTAAAATAACTTTCAATCAACCCTCTCTATAATCAGAGCCGAGTTAGTTAAAGCGTTGCAGGAATGATCAAATCTCCACCGCAGGCCTCATTTACATAATCGCCCACCTAGCTGACAGACGCTAAAACAGTTATGGCAGTCCTGTACACCTCGATCTCCACCATTGATTATACTTGTAAGGACGGACCCAGAGCCCTTGGATTAAAAGCAGATGATAGGTTCGGTGCTTTTCATTCCCAGCCCTCGGATCCATCTTATAAGGCAAGACCCTGAGCCGTTGGATTAAGAGAAGAAAGGACGAATATTCTGAATGAAATCTCAACCCTCCATTTTGATTCTCTTTAATTCTCAGACATCGGATTATGTCCTTTTGAATCCAAACCCTTCGTCTCCCTAGGAGAGTTCCTGACCCTTCATTAGGAGCACCCGTTCCCTATAAATACCTGCATGCAATACTATAGAGGGGACGGACAAAAAAAAGTTGGTGGTGATTATAGTGGAAAGACTCTGAAATTTGATTTAGTCTTGCTACTTTGCCATTCTGAACTTTTGTAGAATTGAGAAACTTTAGAAACTATTTTTCCTAAGTATCTTCATTGAAGGAGTTCTGGACCCTGAAATTTTTCATTTTCAATGTCTGTTCATTACTCTGCAAGACCATTTTTTGTTCAGTTTCGTCTTCACCACCCTAACATCAATATATTATTCTCTTAGCTTAACTTCATTTTGACCCAGTTCCCGTCGCTTCGACTCAATTGCATTCTGACCTGGTTCTCATTACTTCGAAATAAGCCCTAGTCCTTCAGCTGTCAGCTTTCAACTGTGCAGTAGTTGTGGATTCCGGTGTCATTCCATCCGTCTCCTCAACTTCTCACAGGTAAGTGTCTAGACTGTCATTTTGTCGAATACTCGGGCTTTAATTTTCTCCATTTTTATTCTTAAAATTTTGTTATACTCAGTCGCACTAAAATCCTAAAGTACATTGTCCAGGCCAATAGTCATTTGCCAAGCCTCCTTTTTCTATTCATTCGTAAACTCTTTTTATCTCCTCATAGTTTTCATTTCCTTTAAGCATGGATGTTCAGGTCATGGACAACATGTAGATAATATAAAAGATATCGGTAGAAGCATCTTAACATGAGAGTTTTCAAACAAATAAAAATGACAAAAGGTTAGTCATCACAAAAGGTCAAGCAGTAGGTCACATGAAAAATTTATAAGGTCAGGCTACGGAATGAGCCTAGGAGAAAACATAACAAAGCGGGAATCGAGATAAGATCGGATCACGAACTAGTAACTAAAAAGAGATTGGATATTGCCAGCCAAAGAGTTCTGGTAAGGCGATCACATAGGAGATCGGTGAGAAGCTAGGTCTTGTATCCAACCTCTAGTCATAAGGCTCAATGGGTTAAGAGAAGCTTTGCACGGATTTCTGGCGCCCTTGGGCGCCAGAATCCTTAGTTCAAAGTCCTCACGATATGCAATCCTAACAAATACTCTAAGAGATCGGGGGAGAGTTCTTACCCTATTCTCATCCAAAATTTCAATAAAACATATGGAGATCAGAGGAGAGTTCTTATCCAAGGTCCTTCGCTTAAAATTTTAAACAAAATACTTTAAGAGATCGGGGGAGAGTTCTTACTTGATTCTTAGCCAAAATCTCAAAAAAAATATGTGGAGATCGGAGGAGAGTTCTTATCCGAGATTCCTCACTTAAAACTTTAAACAGAATACTTTAAGAGATCGGGGGAGAGTTCTTACCCGATTCTCGTCCAAAATTTCAATGAAATATAAGGAGATCGAAGGAGAGTTCTTATCCGAGATCCTTCGCTTAAAACTTTAAATGGAATACTTTAAGTGTAACACCCTCCCGGTAGCAACTCCGTACATTCAACTGTTCCGGTGACCGATGTTGGTCCGGACAGCTAGAACGTCCGGAAAAATATTTAAACTAAAGTGAGGAACCGAAATTTACTCAAATACTAATAAGAAAAATTTAGTAAAAATTTTAGAAATAAAATACAACCAAGTTAAACGAGCCGGTGCCCTAGCGATGGGTAACCAGAGGGAAGTTGCGGTTCTCGCAACGAGGAGCCCTAGACCCGGGGAAAAATTCATAAAATAATTTTTGGGACTCCAGAGAAGGGTCATTGAGGTTCCTATGGCATTACAAAAGCCAAGAAAATACCTAGAAAAATTTTTCAACAGGTACAGACAATTTTGACCCGTTAAGCCAAACGGAAGGCATTTTGGTCATTTCGCCTTCGGAGGTAATTTTTGGCTGACTTGTACAGTTGAGTAAATAATTAATATGGCATAAAATATGAATAAACATTACTAAAAATTAAAGTGAAAATGAGTAGAGAAGAAGAGAAAAGAAAATTGAGAATAAATGTCAATTTTGACATCATATGATGTCATCTAAGAGTTTCCCACCAATCACATTTAACCAACCATTTACTTAACTAATAAAAGAGACAAACAAAGACTAAAAAAATTAAAAAGCAAACAGCCATCACCCTCCTCCCCAAACCAGCCGAAACCCATGGTTTGCCCTAACCCTCCATTAACACACCATCAAGCTCCATTTCCTCTTCATTTCACCCTAAAACCCTAGAGACCTTTCACTAAAATTTATCCTTGCACCTTGCAAAACCTTTTGGCAGCCAAGAAGAAGAAAGAAAGTGAAGTTTGGGGCTTGGAAAAATCTGCCTACAAGAGGTTAGTGCATATTTATACATAAACCTCTTTTAATCCATGATAGTGACTTGAAATAGGTGAGATTTTGTAACTTAAATGAATAAAAGTTGAGTGTATGCACCCCATGGATTTCGGCTGCCCTAAAGAAGGAATAGAATTGGGTGTTTTTGATTGACTTGGAATGAACTACAAATCAAGTTTAAAGTATATAAACAAAAGGATATTGATTTAGTTAGTTAACTAGGGTAGTTTGTACAAAACTATGAATTTGAGCTAGGGTTTAGGAGTGAAAATTTGGCTTGGCTTAGGAAATTGTTAGAGAGCATTTTAAGGGTCAATTAGTGACCATTTTAGGTAAGTTGACCATAATATGGACTGAAAAATAGCATGGCAAAGAGAATGACTATGCTGCCTAGGGACAGCAGCAATGGTGACTGAGATTTCTGTCCAATTAGACAGCCATAACTTTGGCTGTGTTGGTCCAATTGGTGTTTGGCCAATTGGACATGAAACTAGGCTTATAATGGCACATTTTTTCTGAAGAAACCATGCCCAAAAGACCAAAGCAAGAGGACCAAAAGTTGGCCCTAATCCGGATACCCTGCAACAGCACCTGCAGAAATGACCAAATGAACAGTAACTGTTCATTTGGCCATAACTCAATGTAGCTATGGTCAATTGACCTGAAATTTTTACAGCAACAAGTTAAGACATATACAAACAACTTTCATGAAGGAACCTACCCCAAATTATTACCAGAACCAATTCAAAAATGCAATCACAGTCACTGTTCATGTTACTGTAGATTTGGTAATTCTGCAGTTTTGCCAATCCGGCCAGCTGTGGTTTTTGGACCATATCTAGAGCTAAAAAACTCCAAATGAAGTGATTCAAAAACGGAAATTCAACTAGACAAAATAAGGAACAACTTTCATGTTTATCATTTCTTCAAATTCCCACTGCAACAGTGCTTAATGGAACAGTAAACTTATGCTTCAAAAACTGAAATTTTCTACCCTCTTGGTTTTAAGTTAGAAATGGTAATGGTGACCAATTCTAACAAGTTTTAAATGTAAAATGTGGTATATTGGGAGTGCCAAAGTCAATCTACATATTGTCTATCCAAAAGTCAACATTTTTGTTGACCAATGAGGTGAATAGTAACACCAAAACTTGAAATTCACAAATTGAAGAATTTAAAAGTTTCAAATGCCCTAGTATACCTAACAAGATTGGTTTGGATAGTTTGGCATGCCAATAGGGTTCAGTTAGCAGTACTGCACATGGCAATATGCCATTCTGTGATTTCATGGCTTTTAGCCATTCTGACCTTGCATTGAGATTTGGCCTTGTGCCTGAGATTATTTACAGCTTGGTAGCTGTTCTGTTGCACACCGGGAGATGCATATGTGACCGATGGTGTGACGGCCCGAGGTACTAGATACCCAGTGCCAGTTTACCCGTTATCCAGTCCAGTTGTCTAGTGTAGGTTACTGGGACAACCAAATGAATAAAAGTGGACAAAGATAATGAAATAATGGATATACCAATACCAAACAAAGAAATCATACACATTCTATACATACTTATTTTTTGCTATTTTCTTTTATTATATTATTGCACCACTAAGCATTATTGCTTAGCGCATTGTTTTTGCCACGCGTCGGTACTGGAGATACAGATCGTGAGCCTAGTAGACCGCAGACTGAGTGAGTCTGTCTGACAGTTCTTGTGACACTCCTTACCCGGCTACAGTGTATCTGAGTAAGCTATGTCACACGGTATACCGGCACACTCTATTTTACCTTAATTAATTTATATCATGCTTTTGAATATAATTTGTGAATTATAGTTCATTTATTGAAATTATAATTTATTCTAGGTTCCGAAAATTTTAAAAAAAATCCGGCAGAGTACCGGCTAAAAATGGAGAAAACAGTTCTTCGGAACCTGTTAAAAACACTTCCAAATAATTTCCAAACAATCCCAACGTCAATTCATCAACAGAGTCTCAATATCAAAATCTCAACATTGTTCAGTTTCAGTTCTCAATCATCATTTCTCAGGGTTCTCATATATAAACAACAATTAAATACTCAAATTACTTCTATACATAACCATAAATCTTCATTATTTACATGAACTTCGAAATACATTATATAAATTCAAATACATATGAGAAGATCAAAATTTATTACAGAATGCCAAAATGACACCTAGTGTCCTACCAATGCACTGCAGAAGTTGAGGTGACACGGACACTGTGCAGAACTACCGGACAGACTCACCCAGTCTGCGGTCTACTGGGCTCACGATCTGTATCTCCAGTACCTACGCGTGGCAAAAGCAACGCGCTAAGCAATAATGCTTAGTGGTGCAATAGTATAATAAAAGAAAATAGCAGAAACTAAATATGTAGTGAATGTATATGTTTTATTTGTTTGAATTTGTATACCATTAACTTTATCCACTTTCATTCATTTGGTTGTCCAAGTAACCTACACTAGATGACTGGACTGGATAAACGGGTAAACTGGCACTGGGTATCAAGTACCTCGGGTCGTCACACCATCGGTCACATATGCATCTCCGGCAGGCAATGTAGCGACTAACAAGCTGTGATAACATCAGGCACAAGGCCAAAGCTCAATACAAGGTCAGAGTGGCTAAAAGCCATAAAAACACATAATGGCATATTGCCATGTGCAGTACTGCTAACTGAACCCTATTGGCATGCCAAACTATCCAAACCAATCTTGTTAGGTGTACTAGGGCATTTGAAACTTTTAAATTCTTCAATTTGTGAATTTCAAGTTTTGGTGTTACTATTCACCTCATTGGTCAACAAAAATGTTGAATTTTGGATAGAAATTATGTACATTGACTTTGGCACTCCCAATATACCACATTTGGCATTCAAAACTTGTTGGCATTAAGCATTTATACCATTTCAAAGTTTAAACCAAGAGAAGCAGAATTTTCAGTTTTTGTAACTCAAATTTACTGTTCCATTGGACATTGTTGCAGTGGGAATTTGAAGAAATGGAAAACATGAAAGTTGTTCCTTATTTTGTCTAGTTGAATTTCCTTTTTTGAATCACTCTATTTGGAGTTTTGTAGCTCCAGATATGGTTCAAAAACTACAGCTGGCCGGATTGCCAATCTGCAGAATTGACCATATCTATAGTAACATGAACAGTGACTGGATTCACTTTGTTGGATGGGTTCTGGCCATAATTTTGGGTAAGTTCCTTCATGAAAGTTGTTTTTCTATGTCTTAACTTGTTTCTGTAAAAATTTCAGGTCAATTGACCTCATCTACAGTAAGTTATGGCCAAATGAACAGTTACTGTTCATTTGGTCATTTCTGTAGGTGCTGTTGCAGGGTATCCAGATTGGGGCCAACTTTTGGTCCTCTTGCTTTGGTCTTTTGGGCATGGTTTCTTCAGAAAAAATGTGACATTATAAGCCTAGTTTCGTGTCCAATTGGCCAAAAACCAATTAGACCAACACAGCCAAAGATATGGCAGTCCAAGTGGACTGAAATCTCAGTCACCCTACTGCCCTCATTGGGCAGCATACTCATTCACTTTGCCATGCTATATTTCAGTCCAATTTATGGTCAATTTACCTCAAATGGTCACTAATTGACCATTAGAGTGTTCTTTAACAATTTCATGAACCAAGTCAAATTTTCTATCCTAAACCCTAGCTCAATTTCATAGTTTTGTACAAACTACCCTAGTTAACTAACTAAATCAATATCCTTATGTTTATATACTTTAAACTTGATTTGTAGTTCATTCCAAGTCAATCAAAAACACCCAATTCTATTCCTTCTTTAGGGCAGCCGAAATCCATGGGGTGCATACACTCAACTTTTATTCATTTAAGTTACAAAATATCACCTATTGTAAGTCACTATCATGGATTAAAAGAGGTTTATGTATAAATATGCACTAACCTCTTGTAGGCAGATTTTTCCCAACTCAAAACTTCACTTTCCTTCACTTTCTAGGCTGCCAAACACTTCCCAAGAGGCATAGATAAGTTTTTTGTGAAAGGACTTAGGGGATTTGAGGTAAGATTGGGGAGATTTTTCAAGCTTGAATCAAGAAGAGAAATGGAGGTCTTCTTGGCCATGTGGTGCGGCTGGAAATTAGGTTGAAGATGGCTGATAGGTTTTTGATTTTCTTTAGTCTCTTTTGTCTCTTTTATTAGTTAATTTAAAGGGTTGTTTAATTTTGATTGGTGGAAGCTTTTAATGACATCACCATGATGTCATAAATAGCCTTTTTCCTCATTTTCTTTTCTTTCCTCCACTACTCATTTCCAATTTAATTTCTAGTAATGTTTATTCACATTTTATGTCATATTAATTATTTACTCAACTGGACAAGTCGGCCAAAAATCACCTCTGAAGGCGAAATGACCAAAATGCCCTCCGTTTGGCTTAACGGGTCAAAATTGTCTGTACCGATTGAAAATTTTTTCTAGGTAATTTCTTGGCATTCTAATGATATGGGAACCTCAAAGACCCTTCTCTGGAGTCCCAAAATTATTTTATAATTTTTCCCCCGGGTCTAAGGCTCCTAGTTGCGAGAACCGCAACTTCCCTCTGGGTTACCCATCGCTAGGGCACCGGCTCGTTTAACTTGGTTGTATTTTATTTATAAAATTTTTACTAAATTTTTCTTATTAAGATTTGAGTTGATTTTGGTCCCTCACTTAAATTTAAATATTTTTCCGGACGTTCTAGCTGTCCGGACCGACACCGGTCACCAGAACAGTAGAATGTACGGAGTTGTTACCGGGAGGGTGTTACAACTCTTCCCCTCTAATTTAAATTTCGTCCTCGAAATTTACTTGATGCAAACAGTTAAGGGAACTGTTGCCTCATCGTCTCTTCACTTTCCCAAGTTGCCTCCTCGGTGTTGTGGTGCCTCCAAAGCACTTTCACCAGTGGAATTTGCTTGTTCCTCAATTCTTTTACTTCCCGAGCCAGGATCCGTAAAGGTTCTTCTTCATATGTCAAATCTAGTTGTATTTCAATTTCTTCCCTGGAGATAACATGTGAAGGATCTGAGCGGTATCTTCTGAGCATGGACACGTGGAATACGTTGTGGATCTTGTCCAGCTCTGGTGGTAAAGCTAGCCTATAGGCCACTGGACCCACACGTTCAATAACCTCATATGGGCCAATGAACCTAGGGCTTAACTTACCTTTCCTTCCAAACCTCAATACTTTCTTCCGCGGTGACACCTTGAGGAACACTTTGTCGCCAACTGCATATTCTATTTCTTTTCTCTTCAAGTCGGCATAGGATTTCTGTCTATCTGAGGCAACCTTCAGATTGGCTTTGATTAGTTTCACTTTCTTCTCAGTCTGTTTCACCAGGTCTGGCCCTACCATTTTGTCTTCGCCCAATTCAGTCCAGCACACTGGAGTTCTACATTTTCTCCCATACAGTGCTTCATATGGGGCCATTTGGATACTGGCTTGGTAGCTATTGTTGTATGCAAATTCTGCCAGTGGGAGGTATCTATCCCAACTTCCCTCAAACTCAATGACACAACTCCTCAGCATATCCTCAAGGACCTGACATATTTTTCATGTTATTATTATCATTTTAATTCAATATTTGTATTAATTCTATTGGTTTCAATTATTTACCTGGATTACTCTTTCAGATTGCCCATCCGTCTGAGGATGGAAAGCTGTGCTGAAGTGGAGTTGTGTACCCAAGGACTCGTGCAACTTCTTCCAAAATCTCGATGTAAACCTTGGGTCTCGATCAGATATGATGGAAAGTGGAATTCCATGCAGTCTAACTGTCTTACTAATATACAATTCTGCTAACTTCTCCAGTGAGTAGTCAGTCCTAACTGGCAGAAAGTGTGCTGACTTCGTCAATCTATCCACTATCACCCATGCTGCATCATGTTTCTTCTGGGTGAGAGGTAGACCACTTACAAAATCCATGGTGACCTGATCCCATTTCCATTCAGGTATGTGTATAGGCTGTAGCAAACCTGATGGAACTTGATGTTCTGCCTTGACTTGCTGACATGTCAAGCATTTAGTCACATAGTCAGCTATGTCCTTCTTCATACTGTGCCACCAATCTGAAGCTTGGATCATGATACATCTTTGTACTTCCTGGGTGCATAGCATATACACTGGTGTGTGCCTCTTTTAGAATACTGGTCTTCAATTCCCCATTATCTGGTACACACAGTCTTCCTTTGTATCTGAGACACCCATCTGTTTCACCTCTTGGTCGATTGCTTTTCCTCCGGGATTTTGCTCATAATAGCGATAACTTTT
The DNA here is from genome assembly GCF_030052815.1 of Hevea brasiliensis. Lineage (NCBI taxonomy): Eukaryota > Viridiplantae > Streptophyta > Magnoliopsida > Malpighiales > Euphorbiaceae > Hevea > Hevea brasiliensis. Next base: position 96,269,736 of record NC_079497.1, read on the forward strand.
CATCCGCCTTTTGCCCATCTAAAATCTGCTGTCAGAGTTTGGCCTCACTTGCAACTCAGCCAAAATAGCTCCATCTCGAATCAAAGTTAGACGGGCATTCAATGATCTCAAAGTCGTGATGGACTTTCTGCTCAAAGCATCAAGAACTACATTTGCCTTCCCGGGATGGTAGTCAATCACACAATCATAATCCTTCAGAACTTAATCCATCGCCTGTCTAAGGTTGAGCTCCTCCGAGTTGGCAAATATTTCGTGCTTTTGTGGTCTGTGCAAATGTAGCACTTTTCACCATACAAGTAATGCCTCCATATCTTGATCACGAAGATAATTGCCACTCTAGATCATGGGTAGGGTAATTCTGTTCATGTGGCCTTAGCTGCCTGGAAGCATAGGCAATCACTTTTCCCTCTTGCATCAATACACACCCTAACCCATTATGTGAGGCATCACTGTAGACCACAAAGTCATTTCCTGACACTGGCTGTGTTAACACTGGTGCCTCTGTCAACATAGCCTTCAACTTCTCAAAACTGGTCTGACACTTGTCATTCCAGTTAAATCTGACATTCTTGTGTAACAACTTGGTCATTGGAGCAGCTATTAAGGAAAATCCCTTCACAAATCTCCTGTAATACCCAACTAGCCCTAAGAAGCTTCTGACCTCAGTTGTATTTCTGGGAGGCTTCCATTCCATCACTGCTTCTATTTTCTTGGGATCCACCCTAATCCCATCGGCTGACACTATGTGTCCAAGGAATGCAATCTCATTTAACCAGAAGTCACACTTGGACAACTTAGCATACAGCTTCTTTTCTCTCAGGGTTTGCAGAACAATTCTCAAATGCTCATCATGTTCTTCATTGCTCTTGGAATACACCAAAATATCATCAATAAAGACCACTACGAATCGATCTAGGTATGGATGGAAGATACGGTTCATAAGGTCCATGAATGCCGTTGGTGCATTTGTTAGGCCAAAGGGCATCACCAAAAACTCATAATGCCCGTAACGGGTTCTGAATGCAGTCTTTGGCACATCTGCATCCTCATCCTCAACTGATGATACCCTGATCTGAGATCAATCTTAGAAAATACTCCTGCTCCCTTCAACTAATCAAACAGATCATCAATTCTAGGCAACGGATATTTGTTCTTCACAGTCACTTTATTCAACTGCCGGTAATCAATACAAAGCCTCAAAGTCCCATCCTTTTTTTTCACAAACAGCACTGGAGCTCCCCATGGTGACACACTGGGGCGTATGAACCCCTTATCAAGCAACTCTTGCAACTGAGTTTTCAACTCCCTCAATTCAGTGGGTGCCATCCTATAAGGAGCAATGGAAATGGGTGTTGTACCGCGATGTCTCAATAGCAAATTCAACTTCCCTTTCGTGGCAACCTGCATTTCTTCAGAAACACCTGGGAAGTCTCTTCGTGGGTATATCACTCGAGTTTGGCTTAACTCGCCTAGTATCCACCACATGTGCTAGGTAGGCTTCACGACCTTTTCTCATCATTCTTCTTGCAATCGTGGTGAGATAACATTGACGTAAAATCTGTCCTTTCCCCCACAACTGTGATCTCATTACCCTCAGAAGTTTTCAAAGAAATTCTCTTCAATTTGCAATCAACTATTGCCTGATGACGTGACAACCAGTCCATTCCCAAAATCACGTCAAACTCGCGAAAGGGCAACTCAATCAGGTCTGCCAATAATTCATACCCCTGAATCCTTAACGGGCAACCCTTATATACTTTGTTCACCACTACACTGTGGCCCAATGGATTAGTGACCAGAATGTCTTGGTCACTCTCCCCTACTAGTATCCCCCTTTCTACAGGTAGGTTGATGCAGATGTATGAATGAGTGGATCCTGGATCCACTAATGCATGCACAGGTGTATTATAGAGGGAGAACGTACCCCTGATGACGTTCGGGGCATCTTGCTCCTCTTGAGCTCTAATAGCATAAGCTCTTGCAGGTGGTCTGCTGTCAGGCCTCTCTGCTGGCTCAGATGCAGGCCTTTGTGATGGTCCTACAGCCTCAGATTTGCCAGATTTTCTACCCCTCTGTGGTGCAGGAGCAGGTCTGTCTGCTTGTGTTGGAGCAGCTGTAGTAGTTCTGCGTGGACAGTTTCTCAATTGATGCTCTGTCGACCCACATCTTAAGCAGGCACCGGTTACTCTCTAACATTCCCCCTTGTGCCATTTCAGGCAATGCGGACATGCAGACGATGTTGGGGCTGGTCCCCTGAACCCCATGCCCGGAGATCTGCCCACTGATGGTGTGGACTGACCTCTCCTAGGGGTGAACTGTGGCCTGGGCCCCTGAGACTGACCCTGACCTTGCAGCTGACCCGAACTCTATGCAGATGGACCTCTGAACTTCTTCCCAGGTGCAGGAGATGAGCTAGACTGACCCGGTCCCCTCTTTTGCTGTCTATCCCTTCTGGTCTGCTCACTTATTCTTACTTTTTCAACCCTTATTGCAGCTTCCACTAACTTGCTAAATTATGTGATTCCCAAGGCAGTGAGCTGGATCTTTATGTTGTCATTTAGTCCCTCTTCAAATCTCTTACATCTTTCAGCTTCATTAGGGACTATCTCCCTTCCATAGCGGCTTAATTGGACGAATTCCTTCTCATACTCGGCCACTGACAGCTGTCTTTGCCTCAGGTTAATAAACTCTCTTCTTCTCTCTTCCAGGTATACAGTACCCACATATTTCTTCTTGAATTCTGAGAGAAAGAAGTCCCAAGTTATAGCTTCTGGCTGCACTTCACTGGACACAGTATCCCACCATTCGTAGGCATCATCTTGCAACAGGATATGGCGGCTTCGTGTTTTGCTCGAGTGCGGTGGAGTTGTTTTAGAACTCTGCCTGCGTTTCAACCAATTTCTACCGCGACAGTCATCTTCTCTCTTATCAAAAAGTCCACCGCTCCAAACTTTCTTAGCCTTTCCAGTGTGATTTACTGTGGAGTGGTGGTGGTGGTGGTGGTGCCGGCATTACCCCACCATTTGTCTGAAGAAATCGGCCATTTGTTGAAACATGGCTGCGGAGGTGAGCAGTGCTCGCTTGAGTGGCGTGGTGTTCTCCCATACCCCGCCTCACCGCCGCAGTGGAGCATGACTCTCCACTTCCTCCTCGACTGCTCTTTGAGATGAAGGGTCCATATCCTATTCAAAATAAGAAAGACAAACAGATCTGCATTAGTGTCACCTCGACTCTTACAAATGCAATGCATGGTATGGACTCAATCTAGGCCCAGAAAACGCTAAACCCGTGCTCTGATACCACTAAATGTGACACCCTTACCCTACACAGTGTATCTGAGTAAGCTATGTCACACGGTATACCGGCACACTCTATTTTACCTTAATTAATTTATATCATGCTTTTGAATATAGTTTGTGAATTATAGTTCATTTATTGAAATTATAATTTATTCTAGGTTCCGAAAATTTTAAAGAAAATCTGGCAGAGTACCGGCTAAAAATGGAGAAAACAGTTCTTCGGAACCTGTTAAAAACACTTCCAAATAATTTCCAAACAATCCCAACTTCAATTCATCAACAGAGTCTCAATATCAAAATCTCAACATTGTTCAGTTTCAATTCTCAATCATCATTTCTCAGGGTTCTCATATATAAACAACAATTAAATACTCAAATTACTTCTATACATAACCATAAATCTTCATTATTTACATGAACTTCAAAATACATTATATAAATTCAAATACATATGAGAAGATCAAAATTTATTACAGAATGCCAAAATGACACCTAGTGTCCTACCAATACACTGCAGAAGCAGAGGTGACACGGACACTGTGCAGGACTGCCGGACAGACTCACCCAGTCTGCGGTCTACTGGGCTCACGATCTGTATCTCCAGTACCTACGCGTGGCAAAAGCAACGCTTTAAGCAATAATGCTTAGTGGTGCAATAGTATAATAAAAGAAAATAGCATAAACTAAATATGTAGTGAATGTATACGTTTTATTTGTTTGAATTTATATACCATTAACTTTATCCACTTTCATTCATTTGGTTGCCCAAGTAACCTACACTAGACGACTGGACTGGATAAACGGGTAAACTGGCACTGGGTATCAAGTACCTCGGGCCGTCACACCATCGGTCACATATGCGTCTCCGTGTGCAAATGAGCCTAACAAGCTGTGATAACATCAGGAACAAGGCCAAAGCTCAATACAAGGTCAGACTGGCTAAAAGCCATAAAATCACAGAATGGCATATTGCCATGTGCAGTACTGCTAACTGAACCCTATTGGCATGCCAAACTATCCAAACCAATCTTGTTAGGTGTACTAGGGCATTTGAAACTTTTAAATTCTTCAATTTGTGAATTTCAAGTTTTGGTGTTACTATTCACCTCATTGGTCAACAAAAGTGTTGACTTTTGGATAGAAATTATGTACATTGACTTTGGCACTCCCAATATACCACATTTGGCATTCAAAACTTGTTGGCATTAAGCATTTATACCATTTCAAAGTTTAAACCAAGGGAAGCAGAATTTTCAGTTTTTGTAACTCAATTTTACTGTTCCATTGGACACTGTTGCAGTGGGAATTTGAAGAAATGGAAAACATGAAAGTTGTTCCTTATTTTGTCTCGTTGAATTTCCTTTTTTGAATCACTCCATTTGGAGTTTTGTAGCTCCAGATATGGTTCAAAAACCACAGCTGGCCGGATTGCCAATCTGCAGAATTGACCATATCTACAGTAACATGAACAGTGACTGGATTCACTTTGTTGGATAGGTTCTGGCCATAATTTGGGGTAAGTTCCTTCATGAAAGTTGTTTGTCTATGTCTTAACTTGTTGCTGTAAATATTTCAGGTCAATTGACCGTATCTACAGTAAGTTATGGCCAAATGAACAGTTACTGTTCATTTGGTCATTTCTGTAGGTGTTGTTGTAGGGTATCCGGATTGGGGCCAACTTTTGGTCCTCTTGCTTTGGTCTTTTGGGCATGGTTTCTTCAGCAAAAATGTGCCATTATAAGCCTAGTTTCATTTCCAATTGTCCAAACACCAATTGGACCAACACAGCCAAAGATATGGCAGTCCAAGTGGACTGAAATCTCAGTCACCCTGCTGCCCTCATTGGGCAGCATACTCATTCACTTTGCCATGCTATATTTCAGTCCAATTTATGGTCAATGTACCTCAAATGGTCACTAATTGACCATTAGAGTGTTCTTTAACAATTTCATAAGCCAAGTCAAATTTTCTATCCTAAACCCTAGCTCAATTTCATAGTTTTGTACAAACTACCCTAGTTATCTAACTAAATCAATATCCTTATGTTTATATACTTTAAACTTGATTTGTAGTTCATTCCAAGTCAATCAAAAACACCCAATTCTATTCCTTCTTTAGGGCAGCCGAAATCCATGGGGTGCATACACTGAACTTTTATTCATTTAAGTTATAAAATCTCACCTATTTCAAGTCACTATCATGGATTAAAAGAGGTTTGTGTATAAATATGCACTAACCTCTTGTAGGCAGATTTTTCCCAACTCAAAACTTCACTTTCCTTCACTTTCTAGGCTGCCAAACACTTCCCAAGAGGCATAGACAAGTTTTTAGTGAAAGGACTTAGGGGATTTGAGGTAAGATTGGAGAGATTTTTCAAGCTTGAATCAAGAAGAGAAATGGAAGTCTTCTTGGCCATGTGGTGCGGCTGGAAATGAGGTTGAAGATGGCTGATAGGTTTTTTATTTTCTTTAGTCTCTTTTGTCTCTTTTATTAGTTAATTTAAAGGGTTGTTTAATTTTGATTGGTGGAAGCTTTTAATGACATCACCATGATGTCATAAATAGCATTTTTCCTCATTTTCTTTTCTTTCCTCCACTACTCATTTTCAATTTAATTTCTAGTAATGTTTATTCATATTTTATTTCATATTAATTATTTACTCAACTGGACAAGTCGGCCAAAAATCACCTCTGAAGGCGAAATGACCAAAATGCCCTCCGTTTGGCTTAACGGGTCAAAATTGTCTGTACCGATTGAATAAATTTTCTAGGTATTTTCTTGGCATTCTAATGATATGGGAACCTCAATGACCCTTCTCTAGAGTCCCAAAATTATTTTATAATTTTTCCCCCGGGTCTAGGGCTCCTAGTTGCGAGAACCGCAACTTCCTTCTGGGTTACCCATCGCTAGGGCACCGGCTCGTTTAACTTGGTTGTATTTTATTTCTAAAATTTTTACTAAATTTTTCTTATTAAGATTTGAGTTGATTTTGGTCCCTCACTTAAATTTAAATATTTTTCCGGACGTTCTAGCTGTTCGGACCGACACCGATCACCGGAACAGCAGAATGTACGAAGTTGTTACCGGGAGGGTGTTACAGTTCTGCACAGTGTCCGTGTCACCTCAACTTCTGCAGTGCATTGGTAGGACACTAGGTGTCATTTTGATATTTTGTAGCTAATTTTTACTTTCTCATATGTATTTGAACTTATGTAATGTATTCTGATGTTCATGTAATTAATGAAAGTTATGGCTATGAATGCAAAATTTGAGCATTTATTTATTGTTTGTATATGAGTATTATGAGAAATGGATGTTTGAGAAATGAAAAGGTTATTGAGAACTGAATTTGAGAAATGTTGTGGATATCTTGATATTGAGATTTTGTTGATGAATTGAAGTTGGGATTGTTTGGAAATTATTTGGAAGTATTTTTAACAGGTTCCGAAGAACTGTTTTCTCCATTTTTAGCAGTACTCACGGATTTTCTTTAAAAATTTCCGGAACCTCAAATAAATTATAATTTCAATAAATGAACTATATTTCACAAACTATATTCAAAACTTTGATAAAAAAAATTAATTAAGGTAAAATAGAGTGTGCCGGTACACCGTGTGACATAGCTTACTCGGATACACTGTAGCCGGGTAAGGGGTGTCACATTAAGAGATCGGGGGAGAGTTCTTACCCGATTCTCAGCCAAAACCTTTAAAAATATGTGGAGAACGGAAGAGAGTTCTTATCCGAAACTTCCCACTCAAATTAGTACATCAAGGGATCGGGAGAGAGTCCTTACCCGAATTTGCTTAATTAAAACCTGAACTAAAACACCCCTACTTCAATACATAAAGTAACCCCTAGACAAAATCTGCTACCCGACACTTACTCACTAAGGGTCATCTCATCTACTCCTGTCCTTGAGCAGCCCTGAATAGTGAATATATCAAATATTCCTTTTACCCTTATGAAGGAATAACATCATCACTCCAACCCCCAAATTACCAATTTCAATTTATAAAGAGTATAATGTTAAATCTTCTCACCCTCATTGAGGGACGAGGTGGGGTGCCTAACACCTTTCCCACCCGTATACGGGCCCCGAACCTAGAATCTCTATTTTCGAAGTGGTTTCTCCTTAATTTATTTTCACAAATGGTTTTCTTTAATTTCGCTCAAAATTAAAGAGGTGACTCCTCATCTTTCCCACTTTGATGAGTGCTCATCCAGGCAACCACAAAAACCCTTGCGACAGTAGTTTGAGAGTTGGAGGAATGAAATTGGAAGTGTAAAATTTTCTTGCAGGTTGAGAATTGTTAAAAACAGTGTACATTTTAAGCCCTAACCGAAATTGTGTGACCCCAATTAGTATAAGCCCAATTAGAGGTAAAACTAGACCTAAAATGCATCAATTTTCATGTAGAAACCATGCCCAAATTTTGCCTAAAAAGGGACCTAAATATTGCCCTAATCCGGATTACCAAATAGTGAACCCAGAAAATTGACCAAATAAATAATATATCTTCATTTGGTCATAACTCACTCTAGATAGGTCCAAATGACCTGAATTTTATACCATTGGAAAGCTTAGACATAGGGCTATAACTTTTATGAAGAACACAAAGCCTAGAAATGCCATTAACCAAGTTAAATTGCTTACACAAGTTGAGACACCAAAACTCTCCAGAACCAAAACAGCCCAGAATTGCTAGACATATGCAACTTGACCAGTTTTGGCAAAGAGGCCATAACTTGGTCCATAGAACTCCAAATGCCCTGAAACTAGTGCCAAAATATCCATAAGACATAAACCTACAAGATTGGTATTTTGACCAAAACCCAGAAATCAAGGGAAATAGGTCAATTGGCTAGATCAATTTAGTGTATAAATTCTGGAAATGTGCATAAGTAACTATTGACTCCAGCATAGTATTTTAAGCATATCTCCCACTAGAAAACTTCAATTGAAATGTGCCATATAGTTTTGGAAACCTAAGAAATAAGGCTTTAACTTTATTTTAGACACCTTCCTCAAATTATGAATGTAAGAAGCATAAATTTTGGGTCAAATTTACTGACTAAAATGGGACTCATGTTAGTATAGGTCATTTGAGTCCAGGCCAATAATTTGACTATAATTAATTCTAAAAGACTTGAAAAATTGTAACTAGAAATTCTGAAAGACCATAAGACATAGGGCAACAAATCCTATGAGGAGCACTATGCCTAAATGTTGCTAGAACCTATTCAAATAAATTGCTAAAGTGTAATACCAATACTGCCTAGTTAAGAACCAGAATTTGCAACTGAACCAGTTATGGTTATTTGACCATAACTTGAGTTATACAAATCCAAATGACATGATTCAAAAGGGAAAATAAAGACAAGACATAGAGGAACAACTTCCATGAAGTAAGTGGGGCCAAACAGTAGCCACAAGCTGCTCAATTTGATATGCAAATCAAGATAGTAAAACTGAATTTAAAGAAAGATTCTTGAAATAAATTGTATTTAGTAGGGACTTATCCCTAATAAGTCACTACATGCTAAATTATATGAAATAGGTATGTAGGACCCACTTTCCCACTATACATGGATATGAAAATTCTGTTAAATAATTAATAATGCTTACTTGCCCAATGTAAACCTAGGCTTATATATATATATATATATATAGTTGGATCGATTGGTATATCAATTTGGGATTACAGATAGCAGTACTGCCTATATGAAAAATCATAGACAGACAATATATGTTTGATATGATTGTTCTACAGGCTATATGCCTGCCCGTTGGCCATTGTGCCTAATTGTATTTCTGGCTTTAACAGCCAGCCCTCTGGCCTTGTGTAACACCCTCCCTGTAGCAACTCCGAACATTCTACTGTTCCGGTGACCAGTGTTGGTCTGGACAGCTAGAACGTCCGAAAAAATAAATAAATAAATATTTTAACTAAAGTGAGGAACCATAATTAACTCAAATATTAATAAGAAAAGTTTAGCAAAAATTTTAGAAATAAAATATAACCAAGTTAAATGAGCCGGTGCCCTAGCGATGGGTAACCTAGTGAGAAGTTACGGTTCTAGCAACTAGGAGCCCTAGACCCAGGGGAAAAATTATAAAATAATTTTTGGAACTCCAGAGAAGGGTTATTGAGGTTCTTATGGCATTAGAATGCCAAGAAAATACTTAGAAAAATTTTTCAATCGGTACAGACAATTTTGGCCCGTTAAGCCAAACGGAGGGCATTTTGGTCATTTCGTCTTCAGAGATGATTTTTGACCAACTTGTCCAGTTAAATAAATAATTTATATAACATAAAATATGACTAAATGTTGTTAAAAATTTAATTGAAATTAATTAGATAAGAAATGGAAAGAAAATGAGATTTATTACCTCATGCTTATGTAAGCATGAGGTAATTAAAAAGGGATGGCCAATCAAATTAAAGGAAGACATTTATAATACATAAATTGGGCAGAAAAAGAGACAATTCTAGAAAAAATTCTGCAGCTACTCATCTTCCCAAAAGAGACGCCCCACACTCCTCCTTTCCCTCCTCCATTTTCATGCTTGCAAAGCTTGAATTCCTTCGTCTTTTCTCAATAAAACCCTAACCTAGCAACATAAAAATTTGTTTTTACATCCTAGTGAAACTTTTGGGAGCAAAAGGAATTAAAAAGAAAGAGTTCTTGCAAGCTTTGGATTAGCTCCCTAAGAGGTTAGCGACCTAAACCTTGAATTTCACTTTAATTTCATGTTTAAGAACTATAAATATGTGTAAATGACAAAGAAATTTGATGAAACACCATTGGTACGCTAACCCTAAATTTTGGCAGCCATAGTTAGGGTAATATGGTGATGATTTTTGGGGAGTTAACATGCTAGTACGGCTGCCCTCAATGAGTATCTCATAAGGGAATTGATAAATGCAATGATAATGCATGGTTTTGAAATGTTGAGTTAGGGTTTGGGTTGAGGAATGAGACTTTGATCATGTGATGATGGAAGTAGGCTTTAATGGTCAATTAGTGACCATTTGGTTTGGTTTGAATCAAAAATGAAGTGAATTGGGTAATGGGAATTGAGATTAGTGTGGCTGCCCTAGGTGACCTACAGAATTGGACATGAGTCCAGCAGGTTTGGGCAGCCATAACTTGAAATATAGAGGTCCAATTGGTGCAAGGCCAATTGTACATGAAACTAGATACATAATGGCACAACTTTGGTGAAGAAACCATGCCCAGAAAACTAAATCAACTTGACCAAAAGTTTGCCCTAATCTGGGTGACCTGCAATCTGCCTGGGCAAAATGACCAAATGAACAGTGTTTAGTCATTTGGCCATAACTCAATGTAGAAAGGTCCAATTGACCTGAAAATTTACCAGCAACAAGGTGACATATAGACCAACAACTTTTGTGAAGAAACCTGACCCAAATTATGACCATAACCTAGTCAAATTGCCAACCAAACTTGAGTTACCAAATCTGGCAGAAACAGATTTGCCCAGAATTTTGGAATCTGTCCAATCCGGCCAGTTATGGTTTTTAGGCCATAACTTGAGCTAAAAAACTCCAAATGGAGTGATTCAAAAAGGAAATTAAACTAGACAAAATGAGAAACAACTTTTATGTTGAGCTTTTTTCCAAATTCCCACTGCAAAAATGACTAATAGAACAGTAAACCCAAAGCTTGAAAACTGAAAATTTTGTCCAATTCACATTAAACTTAGAGATGGTATTGGCAACCAATACCAACAAGTTTAAAATGCAAAATATGGTATGTTGATGATATTTAAACTAATTTACCTATTGTCAATGCAAAAGTCAACATTTTGGTTGATCAATGAAATAAATAGTAATAATAAAAATTCAATTTCAAAGAATTACATAAATGAAAGTGTTAAATGCTCTAGTAGGCCTAATGTGATTGGTTTGGATAGGTTGGCATGCCAATAGGGTTCTGTTAGCAGTACTGCATATGGCTTCATGCCATTCTGTATTTCATGGCTTCCCATGCCATTCTGTGACATAATAGCCTTTGGCTATAATATTGAGTTGTTATACTCGGGTTTAATCCCCGATAATTATCACAGCTTATTAGTCGCTGCACACCGGGAGACACAATGTGACCGATGGTGTGATAGTCTGAGGTACTTAGTACCCAGTACCAGTTTACCCATTTATCCAGTCCAGTCAACTAGTATAGGTTACTCGGGCAGTATTAATAAATCTTACCAAACTTCAATTGAATAATATTGCAATAAACATTTGAGACTTAGTTCACCCAAAAATGTAAACATACATTCTGTACACATGTTTTTATTTTATTTTATTTTATTTTATTTTATTTTATTTTATTTTATTTTATATTGTCACCACTAAACAGAATTGCTTAGCGCGTGGCTGTACAGGAGACATAGCTGGGGAGTCCAACAGGCCTCATACAGGGTGAGCCTTCATATCTGCACTCAGAGTTCAGAGTCACCTCACATTGCAGTGCATTTGGTAGGACATTAGGCCATTTTGATATTTTGATATTTTGTATTTTGTAACCTTCTGTAATGTATATTATAAATTCATGTAATTATGCTTTTGATGTAAGTATCTATGGAATATGTTCAGTAATAAATTGAGCATTTTTCATTGAGTTGATTGTGTTTTGAATTGAATTGAATTTTTGAGATACTGAAGTGAATTGAGAAATTGTTGAGAATATATTGGAGGTTGATTGAGAATAATGTGATGATATTATTGGAAGTGTTTTTAACAGGTTCAGAAGAACTATTTTTCCAATTTATAGCCGGCACTCTGCTGGATTTTCTATAAAATTTATGGAAAAATTTAGATTTATCTAAAATTATAAATAAATAAATTAAAAAGGATTAATTGAAATTGAAATATGAATTGGTGTTCCGACACACTGAGTGGCATAACTTACTCGGCTACACTGTAGACGGGTAAGGGGTGTCACACCTTGTGCCTAACATGAAAGATGTATACAGGATATAATATTCCCGTGTATCCAGCCTTATAGTCTGTTATAGGTTACTTGGTCATTGATATGATTTTAAAAGACTGAGAATGCACTGATATGATTTTAAAAAGACAAAGAAAGAAATAAATACACAGATGAGATCCTGATAATTAATTTATTCCCAAAGTGCAATAGAATATACAATTGACCTAGAATTGCAATATCATACATAAAATTATTATTCGAATTATTTAGTTATTCTTCTTTAAATTATGTACCACTAAGCAATTCACTTAGTGCGTTAGTTTTTTTATCGTGTAGGTACTAGAGACCAAACCCAGCAGTCGACACAGTAGTGCTCTGACTACACGTTGACCTGATCTGCTACAAGTTCAGAGTCACCTCAGCAGTGTTTATTTTGGTAGGGCCCATGTACTTAGGTTTTGCATTTTGGTTCATGTATAATGAGATGTATATTAATTTTGAACATTGTAATTAAATGAATTTATATTTTGGACTGTAAATAAAGCTTGTAATTTTTGTATATAAATTTTCATATGAATGAACTGAATTTCATTTTCTTGAAATGATATTATATGGTACATGGAAAAATGATACATATATGAAATTGTTTTTAACAGGTAACTATTGGAACCCGCCAGATGCCAATAAAGCAGAGGAGGCTCTGTGAAGTTTCCACAGAAATAAATTGTGATAAAAAAATATAATCACATATTTTCTACAAAGTTTAAAAAAATTAACAATGGACACGAAAGGATAAGATAGGATACTCCAACACTGAATGTGCACTTCTTGCTCGGCTACACTGCAGATGGGTGAGGGGTGTCACATATGTTCTAAATGACAAAGAACTTAAGAGGAGCATTCTTAAAGAGGCACATAGTAGCTTTTATGCCATGCATCCAGGAAGCACCAAGATGTACAGAGACTTAAAGACTCATTATTGGTGGCCTAGTATGAAGAAATATATTGCTAATTATGTGATAAAATGCCTGACATGTCAACAAGTCAAGGCCAAATATCAAGTTCCATCAGGTTTGTTGCAACCAATCACAATACCCGAGTGGAAATGGGATCACATCATAATGGACTTTATCATTGGTTTACCTCTTACACAGAAGAAGCATGATGCAGTATGGGTGGTACTTGACAAGTTAACCAAGTTTGCTCACTTTTTACCTATCAGAAATGACTACTCATTGGAGAAGTTAGTGGAGCTGTACATAAATGACATAGTTCAGTTACATGGAGTGCCTGCATCCATCATATCTGATAGAGACTCGAGGTTCACATCGAGGTTTTAGAAGAAGTTACATGAAGCCTTAAGTACCAAGTTGAATTTTAGCACAGCTTTTCACTCACAAATGGATGGTCAGTCAGAAAGAGTGATCTAGGTACTTGAGGATATGCTTAGAAGTTGTATTATTGATTTTGGAGGGAGTTGGGATAGGCACCTCCCATTGATAGAATTTGCATACAATAATAGTTACCAATCAAGCATAAAGATGGCACCATATGAGGCTTTGTATGGAAGAAAATGCAGAATGCCTATGTGCTGGACTGAGCTTGGTGAAGATAAGTTGATATGACCAAACTTGGTGAGACAAACTGAGGAGAAAGTAAAAATCATCAAGGATAGTTTGAAAGCCACCTCAGATATACAAAAGTCATATGTTGATTTGAAGAGGAAAGATATTGAGTATGAGGTTGGCGATAAAGTCTTCTTGAACGTGTCACCATGGAAGAAGGTGCTAAGATTTGCAAAGAAGGGTAAGTTAAGCCCTAGGTTTATCGGTCCATATGAGATCATTGAACGTGTGGGTCCAGTAGCCTATAGGCTAGCATTACCACAAGAGCTAGACAAGATTCACAATGTATTTCATATCTTGATGCTCAGGAGATACAGATCAAATCCCTCACATGTCTTATCGGTGGAGACCATTGATGTATAATCTGATTTGACATATGAAGAGGATCCAGTAAAGATCTTAGCATGAGAAATGAAGGAGCTAAGGAATAAAAGAATTCCATTGGTGAAAGTGCTTTGAAGAAACTACAAAGTGGAGGAAGTGACATGGGAGAGCGAAGAGATTATGAGACAATAACATCCATAGTTATTTGAACTAAGTAAATTTTGAGGACGAAATATCCTAAGAGGGGGAGAATTGTAATACCCCAAATTTACAAACTATATTCAGTATATTTTGGTAAGAAATTCAAGCATTGAATATGGTATGTAAATTAGATTAAATGAAGGGTTAAAGTAAAAGTTTATAAAAGGCACCTATGGACTTTTTTGCATAAATTAATGAATTTTGGGGGGGGCAAATTAAAATTTCTCAACTTAGCACAAAATTGAGTTTAATTAAAATCATTAAGTATGATTTATTAAGTTAATTAATCACCAATTAAACAGGTCAAAGAGTGGACCAATGGCATAGAGACACATGGCATGAAGAGATAAATATCAAGAGCATATAAAACAAAATTATGGTTTTCTTCTTCTACCCATTCAACCAGCTTTCTTTCTCTATTCTCCTCCATTTTCTCTCATCCAAGCTCTAATAAAAACCCTGATTCATAGATTTAAGATGATGTTTTGTGCTAGAATGGAAGGATTTGATGATCAAAGTATAAAATCAAAGTGAAAGTGAAGAAAGAATTGAAGATAGGTGAGGCAAAATTTTTGGTGTGGTTGATCAAGATCCATACATTGATTTAGCTTGGGGATTTTTAGTGAAAAGTGATTGCAATTAGGAGTATGTTGCTGGAACTAGGTTGAGGTAAGTGCTTGTCTAAGCTTGTTATAGAAATTATTACCTTATGCACCCTTAAATGGTGACTGCTAGGATAGTATATCAAGTGAGCAGTTTGCATTAATTTGACTATAAGTTGAGTTATAAAGCTCCAATTGAGATGTAATTTATACCAAAATTTTTAGACATATACCTACAATTTTTATATTTTGACCCGGACCCAATTCTTAGGGCAAAGTGGTTGAAATTTTAGAGTAAGTTGGAGTTGCAAAACTGGAATTCTTGGAATTCTAGCAATCAGTCTTGTGACCTCCGTGTAGTAAACAGGGCATATCTTCCTCTGTACAACTCCAATTGAGGTGATACAAGATGCTTTGGAAACTTAAGACATAGGCCTAAAATTTTGCTTTAGAGAACCAATTCAAATTATGGGTGTAAAGTATTTGAATGTTGAGTCCAATTCTGAATTGGAAATCTGGAAACCTAAAATTCTCAAGACTCTATATCTATGAATAGTAGGTGATAATTTAGCTATAACTCATGATTTAGGCCTCCAAATTAGGTGATTCTTAAACCATTGAAAACTTAAAACATGTAGGAACATATCTTATGAAGACTACTTTGATTGAATCTATCTTTAAAATAGTTAAATTGGCCTATGAATAGGAACAATGAATTCTAATTGTATCCAGACTTGGTTAGGTAGAAACTGGATAGTATGTAGAAAATTGAGCATAACTTGAGATCTAGACCTTGAAATGGGGTGATTCTTGATTTAAAAGAAATTTAAGACATAAGGCTAAAACTTTTAGGAAGGAATGTTGTCCAAAATTTATGGGTAAGTAACCTTAAAATTAACTAGAAAATAGGGCATAGAATCTGGAACTTGGTACGAGTGCATTCTGGGCTGTCTAGAGTAAAAAGAGTATAACTTACCCTAAGAAACTCCAAGTGAGGTGATTCTTATTTTTTTGGAAAGTTAAGATCCAAGGGATCAACTTTCATGAGAACAAATTGGCAAAATTTAATTGTAACTTCTTCAAATCTAGACTCCAAAATGTATCCAGAATCTACCTTATAACTAGTGAAGTTGAAATTTTGCTTAAGGATAGCTGTTGATTAATTGACCATAACTTTTGATCCTTGAATCCAAATTAAGCGATTCAAAAACTATATTAAATTTAAGACATATATTTAAAAATCTTATGAAGAAAGTTGAATTTAAATCTAGCAATTACTAGGTCAAAATGCTTGAGCAAAGTAATGCATAAAGTCTGATTTTGTTGGAATTAGACAATGGACATCATAGTTGTGAATTTTGTGTAAATGTATGAAATTTACATGCATACAATATGAAAATATAATAATGGCGTAAGTTTATGTGCATACAAGTGTTGTTGATTACATCATGTGAAAATAGAAATGATAATTACCTTATGAAGATCGGGTAAACCTAGACAGTGAATTATAGTTTTGGATAGATTGGCATGCCAATAGGGGACATCATTAGTACTACTGCATTAATTATGATACTGGATTGATGAATGCCTATTAGAGGCACTAAGTGCCCATTGTTGAACCTGTCAAAGACACCAAGTGTTCACTACCGAGAGCTCCATATCCAGACTATATGGAGGCACCGAGTGTGTAACACCCCTAAGTTCGGTAGTGCGTTCTACTGTTCCGGTGACTAGTGTTGTCCGGACAGCTAGGATGCCTAGAACTACACTTCGTTATGAGTGAGGAGACATAAAATAATGAAATACAAGAAAAGAAAATACAAGAAAAACAAAGGAAAAATAATAGCAAAGAAATATAACCAAGTTAAGCGAGCCAAGAACCCTAGCGATGGGTGACCGCACCGGGAAGTCACGGCGTGGACCGTTGACTGGCCCTGGACTGCGAGGAACCCTGGAAAATATTTTTAGGACTTAAAGAGACATCAATTGAAGTAGAAATATCATTAGAAATGTCAAAGAAAAATTAAATAATTAGTACAAAGAAAGTGAGAAATCGAAAAACAGACAAAACCCGGTGTTACCGAAAAATCAGGAATGTAACCCGAACAGGGGCATTATAGTCATTTGACATCCCGAATTGTCTTTTGACCTAAATTTCCATAAAAAAAATAAATAATATTACACTTAGAAAATAAAATGAAAAATTAATTTGGTGGTACTTAAAGTAAATAACAAAAATTAAGGGTTTAATGTGGAATAAGTGGAAATTAAACTTATTATATGATTAATTTGAGTGAGTGGGCCATTAAAGAATTAACTAAAAGCTAAATGGGGCAGGTGTACACCCATTATACCATCAGCAATTTCATCTTCCTCACTTGGATTCAACCATGCCGAATTGAGAAGAAAGGGAGAACTCCATTGCCGTTTTGCATGAGCTTGATCCATTCCCTCATTTCACTTCTAATCACCTAAGTTTCTTCATTAAGTTTTATCCCCACATCACAAGGAAAAGTTTGATACTAAAATCAAGAAGTTTAGTCAAGGTTTAACAAGTCCCAACCAAAGGTAAGTTTGTATTTTTGAATATTGTTTTGTTAAAGTTTGTATACATGTTATGGGTGGTTGCTTTGTGAAGAAAATTTTAAGTTTTGAGGAGTTCTTGATATATTAATTTTGGACAGCCATGGAGTTGTATGTTTAATGAAATATTCATACATATTTTGATGAGAAATTATGTTGATTAGGGTGATTTAATGTCCTAGTAAATTATTCCACATGTATATGGTGATTGTGCACTTGGAATGGAAATTGATGAATTGTAGGACACTTTGGCATTGTGGAACAATTCGGCATCTTTGAGACTCCATGATGAATGTATGAACTCATGAAGATATTGGCAGAATTATGACATTGAGGATTGATGGATATGTATATAAATTAGTTGTGTAAAGTGTATGTAAGAATTAGAAATGTTTATGTGTATATGTGGTTGTATTTGGACTTTGTAAATTAGAGTTTTATTTGGTGTATTGAGGATATTTGTATTCTGCCCAAAGTGACATTAAAGTGAAGTGGTAAATGGTTTTGGTAATGTACCAAAACAGAATGGGTAAGAGAGATGGACTTAGAGTAAGGTAAATGTGTAATTAATACATGTTTATGCAATGTAATTAAGGGCAGTGTGCATTTTAGCCTATAACTCTAAATGTGTAACTCCAATTGGTATGAGACCAATTGGAGGTGAAACTAGGCACAAAATGTGCCAACTTTCATTGAGAAATCATACCAAAATTCTGCTTGCAATGTAGCATGAAAAATGACCAATTCGGATTAAGTGCAAATGAGGCCTGAAAATTGACCAATTGGGCAGCAGTTAGTGTTTAGGCCATAACTCACTCAAAACAGGTCCAATTGACCTGAAATTTTAACCATGAATAGTTAAGACCCATACCTACAAGTCTTATGAAGACACCAAAGCCCAGAAATGACCATAAGCAAGTCAAACAGCTTGCACAAGTTCGGGTCCAAAAACTGGCCGAACCAAAGTTGACCAAATTTGACCTAAAATGACCTAATTTGATGCCATTTGACCAGCAATAGTAAAATGACCATAACTTGGTCTACATAACTCAGATTGACCTGAAATTTTGCCCCGCGTGCAATAAGACATAGATCTACAATTTTGTAGTTTTGATCAAAACCCGAAAACTGAGTGAACTAGGTCGTCCGGCTAGGTCAAACTAGTATACCGGAATCCAACAAGTTGCAATAAAATGCACTAAACAAGGAAATGAAATTGGTAACGTGTACCAACCCTAAAACACTATCGAATGTGACATATTAGTGACACTAAAACCTAATTTACCTAGAACGCATCGAGGGTCGGTATATTAAGTGATTAAGCAAATAATAGCTTTCGGTGAATTACTTATCGAACATTATCGTTAGAGACAATTTAATTTAGTACTGAAACACTTTAAATTGTGTTTCTCAGTTACCAAAGACTCAGAAAAAGGGAAGGAAACACTGAGTCCAGACCAAGAGACAGTCATCAGAGGTTTGTGCACAACAACTATTTCTTTTGAATTTTTTAATTGAAATGAATTATGACTATTTGTACATTATTGTTTTAAATTGTGAAAATGTGTTTGAATGGATATTTATTGCTTGAAACTATGTAAAATTGTTTGAATGATATTGATGGATACTTATTGATTGAAAAGCATTGGAAATGGTTTGAAACCACAGCTATCATGTATACTGATTGTATTCCTCACTAGCTTGTCTAGTGGGACGAATTGAATTCCCTCTCTGGCTGAAGTGTTGAGGAGTGTGCCTGTTGAGGACGAATTGGATGAGTACTCATATTTTTGCTAGCTAGCTATGTTATTCCTCATTAGTCATCGACTTTTGAGACGAATTGAATACCTCATTAGCCATCGGCTTTTGGGACGAATTGAACCTTGGAACATGATTTAAGCTGTGTGTGATTTATTGATATGTATTGTGAGATTGTGAAATGAATTTAAACTCTGATTGACATATACTGTCTTTTGAATTCAACCATGATCTGACTTATTAAAATTTATTGTGATATTGAGAAATGGAGTTTAAATTCTTGTTGACAATTACTGTCTTGAAATTAACTATGGTTTTAAGTATCCACTATTTATATGATTTATGAATTGTGATTTAAATTGTATTTGGTTAATGTTGTGCACCACTGAGACATTGTCTCGTGATAGCTTTATTCTTTGTCGCAGTAGACAGACAGACAGCGTGAGACTAAGGCTGCTATTACCTCCAGCGAGAGATTACCGGGTATAATGAGTATACCAACATTTTGCATTTTGTACTGTAATGTATGACCACTGTATGTACATATTGTTTTTGGTTTTAAGCAGTTGTAAATTCAAATTGTACCTTGAAGTTGTAAAATAATTATGAGTTATTTTGGCTTGTAAAAGTTGTATTATACTTCTCTTATCTCAGACTTTGAAAAATCACTGTGGATTTGAGTTGAGAAAAATGTTGTGTTGAGAAATATGTTGAAGTTGAGATTTGGAAAAATATTGAAGTGCTTTTTATAGGTTTTCTGAAGAACTATTTAATCCAAAATACAGATGGCACTCTGCCAAAATTTTTACAGAAATTCCAAATAATTCAAATGTGTTAGTTCTATCACTTCAGTTCACAAAAGTTTTTAACGCCTGTAAATAGTGCTCACCACTGTAAAAGAAGTAAGAAAAGTTTTTAAAATCCCTTGTAGTGTATTTAATGGGTTATCAGTAGATGGAGTTGGTAATTCATTAGATATACTACGGGATCATGTTATGCCTTACAGAGGGGTAGGGTGTGACAGAGTGCCCATTGTTAAACCGGTCAGAGGCATCGAGTGTTCAGTACCGAGAGTCCCATATCCAATCCATATAGTTCTATCACAAGTTACTATAGGCATATGACAAATCTTATAATGTGATTTTAATTAAGAAGATGCACATAAATATAATAAGAACTATGTTAAACCTTGAACATTATTTATAAAATCTCTTATAATATATATATATATATATATATAAGTTTTGCTTTTATTCTTTTTAAAATTATTAGTGCACCACTAAGCTATGAAGCTTAGTGCGTGGGTTTTTCCTCGCGTAAGTACATAAAGTAAAGAGTAGATAACCAGAGACATGAGAGGAGAGAGTGGATTCACAAGAAAGTCCAAAGTCACCTCATACTTGGACTTTGTGGTAGATGCGCTATCAATATTAGATGCAATTTTGGTCACTCATTTTTGTATTCCAATTTTCATGTATCAAAATACTTGATGTAAATTTATTTTGGATGACTGTAAATTAAGTATAAACATACTTTGTCATATTTATAAATTTATGTCTGAATATATGTTATGTAAATATTTACATATGATGAGGAAATGAATTTGATTACAAGTATGATGAGAGTTGATTATCAATATTGTTGAAATTGAAAATATGATTATTAACATATGTTATTAACTGGTGAATGTTAAAAGTTTAGGAAAAACTCTTGTAGTTTTTCCCTTTGATTTTTATGACTAAAAATTAAAAGTAAACACAAATTAAATAAATTATTCAAATACAAGTTTAGGTGCTCTATGCACAAAATATGACATTCCTTTACTCGGCTTCATTGTAGGTCGGCTGGGGGGTGTTACAAAGATGCTCACCGATCTTCCTAAACTTTTTTGAGATTCATTAGCTTCCTAAGCTTAGTGAAGATCTTTACGGCATTAAGGATCCTCGAGCATTCCCTAGCTTTTCTAAGGTCAATGAAGACCCTCGTAGAGCTTCCTAACATTTTAAGAGATTCATGAACTACCCCTAAGGTTGGTAAAGACCTTCGTAAGGCTTTCTTAGGTCTTGCGAAACTACTTTTTCTTTTAGCTACCCAAGTTGAAGGTGGAGCTTCATCCATTAAGCAATTGTTGCTTATGATCAGTCAATATGAACCCATGGTAAGGCCACTTTATTAAGAACATTATTGGTACACTCGTAATACATGAATATCATCACGCTGGAACATGGTAAGGCCACTATATTAAGAACATTATTGGTACACTCGTAATACATGTCTTCAATATCATCACGCTGGAAGTGGGAAACATGATTTGCGAACTAAACTATAAGCTAATTGTTTTATTATAAAATCAAACTAAACTAAATTGATATAATATTTTTATGGTGCTTTTTTTAAAATGCCTTGCATTAAAGCATTTATTTAAGATTTTATCTCCTAAACTTATCAAAAATACGTTGGTTAATTCTAATTTAAGTAATTATTTACTCAATAATTATAATTAATACTATAATAAATTATTAAATATAACCTTTAGTCTTTCAAGTACAAATTGCAAAATATTGAGATGCCCACATCCTCATATTAGTTTATAACAATAATAATTTCTCTTAGTTAGGATTGGGATACAAGAATTGATAGTAGTATATGGTGGAGAAAAATGTTGTTGATGAAACTTCTAAAAAAGAAGAGAAATAAAAATGGTTAAAGTTCTAGAAACTCTGTGCATAGTTTTTAGTTGCTAAAAAAGAGGGGTAAAATGGGCAAGAGAAAGCTAGAAATAATTTCTACTCCTTTTTTTTTCATAATAGAAACATGAGAGAACTTGAGAGGGAGATTCAGTTTAAACCCAGAAATCCAAATCATTTTTTGGTTGCTACCATTGAACAAACCTCTCCCTAACTTCAATTAATGTTGGTTAAACCTCATTTCAACAAAAATAAACATAAATGGAAGAAGAAGGAGAGTCGCAATTGTCAAAGCATTTGGATGCCACAACTAAAACCTTTTATCATTGTTCATAACACTAATTACATATTTACACTTTTTCATTTTTTGTGAACCATTTGAACACTCATTCTATTTTGTTAATAAATTCTCAATTTATTTATGGAGAATTCTATAAAAAAAAATCTAGTAGAATTTCCTCAGAAAGGGCCTCATTACACCTATGAATAGTGACTAGTTCAATCCCATAATTGAAACACAAACGATAATTTAGTATCAATCAATCCTAATATAGAACACCTCAATACTTGTCTTTAAAATGAACACAATTAATACAAGAGATCACAAACTAGCTATTTTTCATAAATAGGAATAATATTTTAATATTGTCTTACATAACAAATAAACGCAAGAAGACTTGAGCACATAGTTGGTCCAAATTTAAATTATGATTTTCATTTCAATTTACAGTACATGCCAAACAATTTTACGTGGCGATATGCAATTTAAATACTTAAGATGCGAATTCAGCTTCAAGTTCCCAAAATTATCTTTTTATTTGAGATTAAACTTGAATCACAAGATGTGTTAATTATTAGGAATAAATTGGGTTTCACTCAAGCTTTCAAGGTTGGTTTTATAAGGGTGACAGGTAAGAGAGAGGCTTTGTGTTTAATGTGGCTACCATAGATTTTAGTTCAGCTGTTTTCTTTTTTATAGCGCCACATTCACGTTGAAGTAAATGGCTCTTGGCGCTTTACAGGGGTATATGGATGGCCTGAAGAATCTCAGATATATAATCCCTGGAATACTTTGACTACGTTATGTGCTAAATCGCGCCCGCCACCCCTCTAGCTCAGCCACAAATGACCGTTGTTGGTCATTAAAAAAAGAAAAAAAATTCCACACAATTAAAAAGTTGACGTTACATTTTCTTTAAAATTTTAATTATAAAATTACTCCTTTTTCCTCGGTAATAGAAAAAACTAGTTTTTTGGGATAATTTTGGGATAAAAAAATTTATAGAAACTTTATAAATACCCCAACCCACCCTTAATTCATTCATACAACTCTCAAATTCTCTTAAATCATCTCAAATTCTTTGCACAATTATTCTCAAACATGTCTTTAATACTCAATATTCTCTAAATTTCCATACTTTATTTTTTTTATAACCTCATAAAAATATCTAGTACCCCATTATTTTACTGAATAGCTCTATTATTACCTTTTAATACTATCACTAAAATTTAATATTTTCTCAATTATAGTATTATTTTTTTATATCCTCATAAAAATTCTAGTATCCTTTTTTTTCTACACTATTTTTTTTTTCAAATTTCTAGTACCATCTAATTTTTTATCTTCTACATTATTTTTTTTATTTTCAAATTTCATCATAGTATAACCATTTTTTGAGAAAATGGCAAGCAGTAGATTTGGAAGTTCATCAAAGAGCAAGAGGAAGAGTAAGGTTGGTGAATCAACATACCCAAATCCAAATGAGCCTACTGTAGTTAAATTAGACAACATAAAGGAGCAAATTAGAGATGATGATGATGTTGTTGAAGTTTAAGAATTATTCCGTCACACTTAAGAAAGCCAATATCAATAAGCTGAGAAAGAGGAGGCAAAAAAAGCACTTACTTTTGACTTTTTCAAAGTCCACTTTACAAAAAAAGCAAAGATATGAAAATACATTTGATGTAATCTGCAACTACTATGGCCAAGTCTATAAATTCCAAATGGGAGGTGGATTTAGCACATTCAAAAAGCATTTGAAGCAAAAATATCCAACTAAATAAGGTAAGGTAAGTCTCAAACCCAAATTCCTAGTATGCAAACACTAAATCATAGTCTTTATTTCAATATTTTGATCAAAAAAATAAAGAGAAATTAGCAAAAATGATTTCTATTAAGCATTTATCATTTAGTTTTGGTGAAAAACTTGGTTTTATTAATTATTATCAAAATGCTTTAAATCCTAGTGCAAAATGTGTTTCTAGAAATAATTTAAAATGCACAATTTTTTCTTTATTTAAAAAAAGAAAAAAATAATTATAAGAACTTTTTTTTTAATATTAATGCATGAGTTTTTATTGTAGTGACATTTGGAGTGATAAATGGTAAATTCTTACATAGGCATAACATGTCATTGGATTAATGATGATTGGATCATGCAAAAAAAGAATATTGCATTTCGTATTTTTGATGAGAGACATACTTATGATAAATTTATAGGATGACAAAATATTTTTGAAGAATATAAATTAATTTATAAAATTTTTTTAATGGTGACCTTAAAAAATTTACCAACCCAATCTCGGGGAAAAATTTTTTCATATTAGTTATGCATGTCATGTTTTAAATTTGTGCGTGCAAGATGGTTTAAGAACTCTTAATGAATTTATTTCTTGCATTAAAAAAACAATTTCATTTTTATGGGAAAATCCCCAAATTATAAAAGAACGAGCTAAATTTTGTAAAATAAATAATAGAAAACCAAAAAGATTTCCAATAGATGTTCCCACTTGTTGGAATTCAACATATAAATTGCTAAATAAGTAATTTGGATATAGAGAAATTCAAAAATTAATTTTAGATTTATATAGTGGATTTTGTTCTTTTAGCCAATAATTTGTTTCATAATCTCAGACTTCTAGTCAAGTTCAGAATGAACGATCCTTTGGAATAAGCATGGGTGATCGTGCCTGATTACAAAGGCAAAAAAGGCTTAGAGAATCACTTGTCAAATATTTTGAATTTGACATTTATATAACCATTATTTTTTAGTCTGGTGATAGTATTGTGGGTAAAATATTTCCAGTACTTGATTGGTGGTGTCGACACATAAATACTTTCCCCACTCTTGCATTAATTGCTAAATAAATTATAATAGCACTAGTCTCCACAGTTGCAATTGAACAAGCTTTTAGTGCTGGGGTAGTATATTAGATGAGACGTGATCTAGTATACTCCCTGAATCCTTAGAAGCTCAAACATGTTTGGATGCTTGGACCAAGGCTACCTTAAGGCAATAAGGGATCACGCATAAGAAAATGAAGATTTATAGGAACTGATGAAACAACAACTGGATCAAGTGATTGTGGAAGCAATTAAGGTAAGGGGAGTTATCTAAATTTAAATAAAATTTAAATAAAAGGTAAGAAAACTACATGGGCTTTGATGTGATCATGAGAGCACCAAGTTTCAAAGAATTTCTTCAAGGGTTCATTCAAGCAATGTTGGTAAGAGACATGAGATTGACAAACTTGGCATGCTCAGGAGCTCAAATCGGTCATCTTAGTTCAAGTGTGCAAGGTTGGAATTCACAAGTTTGACATGCTTAAAGAGTTTAAACGGCTCATGTTAGTGTAAGTATGCATGGATGGAATTGGTGGTATTTAGTGCTAATAATTTCTCTAACAAATGGTAATAAAGAGCCAAAATATCTTCATTAGCTAAAAAGGATAGAACATCTCATGCCTCACTGAGATTCTCACCTCCAGCCATGAGTTAAAGCCAAAAACATCTATATTGATAAAAGAAATAGAATATCTCACACTCGGACATGAGAAGCTCACTTTCAGCCATGGGAAGAGGTCTAGGCGGTGTATGGCCAACCATGGGAAGTCCTTTAGGGCACATGGCTTCTTGTGAGATGCATTTGAAAGGGTTTTGGAGGTCATAAGGCACATGGCTAGCCATAGGATGTCCCTTGGGTGCATGACTAGCGATGAGACACACTAAAAAGGCATATGAGGCACATGGGAAGGTGTATGATGAGTGTTAAATGCACCTGTGGCCATGAGAAGTGTATAGGCACATCACAAGCCACAAGAAGCTCACCAAAGGCCATGAGATTTGTTGTTAGGTTATTTTTCAATGCTATTATGTATGGGACTTTTAATGTTCCTAATATTTTAGGTCATTTTGACTTTGTATTAGGAGGCACATATAAATATAATATTTTAGGGCTGCAAACACAACTTTAAAATATTAATCAATTGATTATTGAGAGAGTTTTCTCCTCTATGGTTCTTCATTGAACTTATTTTCTTGTTAAGTCTAATTAACTTGCAAGAATTAATATCTTAATATTCATGGTTCTCTACCACAGGTTGGTATTGAGTCTTGAATCCTTTATTTTCCTATTTGAATTATTCAATTGGTTCTCTACCACAAGGTTAATTTTGGATTAAGTGATTTCAAGTAGAAGAATTTGATTATGAGGGTTTTGAGGAATTGATTCAAATATTTCGGGGGTTCCTTGGCAAGTCCATTAAGGTTCTCATTAGGCTTTGATTCCTTAAAACCTCAAGAGGATATCTAGGCAACTTAATTTTTATAAAATTAAGTTAAAGCCCTTCTTCCTTTTTTCTTTAAACTAAAATTAATTT
Organism: Hevea brasiliensis; assembly: GCF_030052815.1. Classification (NCBI taxonomy): domain Eukaryota; kingdom Viridiplantae; phylum Streptophyta; class Magnoliopsida; order Malpighiales; family Euphorbiaceae; genus Hevea; species Hevea brasiliensis. The sequence continues at coordinate 96,296,435 of NC_079497.1, forward strand.
TATCTCTTTTTATTTCTATAATTTTTTTTAATTAAGTCCTACAAATTTCTTATTAATTTTTATTAAAAACACAAATAATGTCATTTTCTCCTTTTTCTTAGTTTATTTTATTTTAAAGATTTCTTATATTAATTTTTTCCTTACCATTTTTTTTTAATTAAACCGCCCTCCAAACCACCCATCAAATTGTTTAAAATTGGGGCTAAAATTGGAACTGGCGGCTCACAAACCGTCTCCCAAACTATCCCTTGACTATTTAGTTTAGGTTCACTTTTTCTTCAAACTTGAATTGGTGGTTTAGGAATTGTAACTGGTGTTTCCTGAACCATGGCCACCCCTAGGTCAATGTCTTCCCAAATTATTTAGTTGAACATCTTCTTCATTAGGGTTGGACAACTTCCCATAAAACTTTGCTGGAGTGTTTTTAGGAATAGGCATAGGCATAGGAATAGGCCATTTTGATTTGAGAAGATGTGGTTAAGAGAGGAGTCTTATAGGGTGATGGTAGAGGATGTTTAGAGTTTATCGAGGAGAGGGGGAGAGAGGAAGTAATATAGAGGAGCATATTCTCTTATGTGGGTAGGCCTTGAAATAAATAATAGGAAAGAGAGCATTGTAGCCATGTTAAAAAATAGCTATAGGAGAATCGCGATAGGATCAGTATTCTTCAGGATATGGACCAATCTTATTCTTATATTGTAGAGCAAAAAGGTGTTTAAAAGAAAATTAAAGAAATATTTTATGGGGAAGAGGAAATGTGGGCTTAATGGTTGAAGGTGTTATGGTTAAAAGAAAGGGATAAGAATACAAGTTCTTCCATTTAAAAGCAAAACACATAATGAAGAGGAACTCAATTGTTAATTAAAATTGAGGATGATGATGAAAATATATTTGAGGAAGTAGATGTTGCTAGAGTGATGACCCTTTTCTTTAAAAATCTCTTTTCAGCCTCACCACCATCAAATTATAATGATGTGCTAGATACCATGGAGATGAAGGCATCGATTGAGATGAATGCTAACTTAACTTGACCCTTTGTTTAGGAAGAAATTCAATGTGCCCTCATTTAAATGCATCCATCCAAAGCCTCAAGTCCAAATGGTATGCAACCTTCCTTTTTCAGACTTTTTGGTCCATCGTTGGTGAGTTTGTTGAAAATAAGTTATCTTTTTTCCTGAATAATCATGAATCCTCAACTTCACTTAATCATACTTCCAATTATTCTCATTCCAAAGTTTAATGAGTAAGAGTTCATTAAAGACTTCTGACCCATTAGCCTTTGTAATGTTGTCTTCAAACTTGTCACCAAAGTTCTAGCAAATAGATTGAGAAAACTACTTTCTAAATCACTAGCCACACTCAATTAGTTATTGTCCCTGGAAAGCTTATTACAAATAATGCTCTCATTACTTTTGAGACTTTTCACCATATGAAAAATAAACAAGGGGGAAAAAAGTGCTTTTTTTTTTCCTTATACTTGATATGAGTAAGGCTTATTATAGGGTAGAGTGGCACATTTTGGAGAGGGTTATGTCGAAGATGGGGTTTGCCATTGAGTGGGTTGATTTAGTTATGAGATGTGTCACTAATCCAAGGAAGTCTTTGTCCCACAGAGAGCACTCCAGGGGGGATCCATTTTCACCTTATCCTTTTCTAGCGTGTATTGAGATTTTTTCAGGTCTCATCTTGAAGGTGGAAGCGAAGTCTTCTATTCATGGAATCAAAATATGTAAAAGAGCTCCTCCTATTTCCCATTTATTTTTTGCAGATGATAGCATGATTTTGGGGAGAGCATCAAGGGAAAAGGCTTTAGTGATGGTTCAAATTATGTGATATTATGAATGAGCATTTGGACAAAAAATTAATTTTGAAATATGTTTCAGCCACAACACTCTAGATTTTCTAGCTAAGGAGATTTGGTCCTTTTTTGGAATTCGAGGTGTGATTCATCATTTGAGGTATTTAGGCTTGCCAACGATAATAGATAGATTAATGAAGATGGTGTGTTAGAATTATGACTCAAAATTCTAATGGAATTTGGAGAGAGATCTTTTCTTAATTTGAGTGGGAGAAATATTCCTCAATAGGATGGAGAAATATTTCCTATAATGAGTAGAACTCTTATTTTAGTATTATTACTAAATTGAGTAGGACTCCTAATCAGATAAGGATTGAGGAAATTAACACTATAAATAGGAGAATGATAGAAAAGGTTATTTGGCTTTTGGCCATTGAAGAGAAAGACTTTCAGCTCATGGAGTGAGGCTGTCACCCATTGTATAGAGGGGCTTGCCAATTGCTGCGGATTTGGCTCTGCCCATTGATGAGGGGCTTTTGCCCATTGCAGTGGAGAGAAGCTTTGGCCTAAAGTGGAGAAAGGACATAGAATTCAAGAGGAAGGGATTCTTGTCCATTGATGAGAGCGCTCTTGCTCGTATAATTGAAGACACTCTTTGTTGTATAATGTTATAATAGTAAATATATTGGGTTATGTCTAGAGGAGACTGAGAGGGACTAACTAATATATTTACAATGAGCAATTTGATGTAGTAAGGGTTCTCTTGGGTGTAATTGGGTTTATGGGTAGTATAATTTTGAGTTTGTAATTAATGATTTATTACTATTAATAGTGGACGATGCCATGCCCATGGATGTAGCCCTATGTTGAGAGGGTCAACCACGTAAATATTAGTGTTTTATGTGTTTGCTTTGTTTCTTTACAGTTTACACGCTTCCGCAGTGCACAAAAAATTGGTATCAGAGCATGGAAATGATATTGGTGAGTTTGGTTGAAAGTGGAGCTGCTGTGACATGTAAAAGTCGCACATGCAATAATGGTGATAGTGGAGAGTTCAATTTAAGGTGGAGCTCTTGATGTAAAATCAAGATGGTTGATGACGTGAAGATTTTTTGAAGAATAAAGCAAGTTATACCCAAGATGAAGATTAAAGAATTGATGATTTGAAGGGTTCAAGCTCAAGCATGGAGGTTTGATGATTTGATGACACCCAAGAATTTGAGATATGCAATGGTTGATGGATTTTGAGTCAAGGTGGAGATTGTTAGAATTATGACTCAAAATCCTAATGGGATTTGGAGAGAGATCTTTTTCTAATTTGAGTGGGAGAGATATTCCTCAATAGGATGGAGAAATATTTCCTATAATGAGTAGAACTCTTATTTTAGTGTTATTCCTAAATTGAGTAGGACTCCTAATCAGATAAGGATTGAGGGAATTAATACTGTAAATAGGAGAATGATGAAAAATGCTATTTGGCTTTTGCAGAATGGCTTTCAAATCATGGAGTGAGATTGTCGCCTATTGTAGAGAGGGGCCTAGACAATTGCTACGGATTTAGCTATACCCATTGATGAGGGGCTTTTACTCATTGCAGTGGAGAGAAGCTTCAACCTAAGATGGAGAAAGGACATAGAATTCAAGAGGAAGAGATTTTTGTCCATTGATGAGAGGGCCCTTACCCATATAGTTGAAGACACTCTTTGTTGTGTAATATTGTAATAGTAAATATATTAAGTTATGTCTAGAGGAGACTGAGAGGGACTAACTAATATATCTACCATGAGCAGTTTGACATAGTAAGTGTTCTCTTGAGTATAATTGGGTTTATAGGTAGTATAATTTTGAGCTTATAATTGATGATTTATTACTATTGATAGTAGAAGATGGTATGCCCGTGGATGCAGGCCTATGTTGAGAGGGTGAACCACGTAAATATTGGTGTTTTATGTGTTTGCTTTGTTTCTTTACAGTTTACACACTTCTGCGGTGCACAACATGGTGTTTAGTAGTCTATGTGATATAGTTGCGCAAAAACTGAAGGGCTAGAAGGAGAAGTGTCTATCTCGTGTTGGTAAACAAGTATTTCTCGAAATGGCAATTCAGTCCATACCTACCTATTTGATTAGTTGTTTCCTCCTGCCTCAAGGTATTTGTGAGAGTTATCTTTTATGATGGCCAAGTCCTGACGGGGCCAAAATTAAGGTAAGCGCCATATCCACTGGGGTTCTTAGAGTACATTGTGTAAGTCTAAATCAACAAGTAGAGTTGGTTTTTGAGGTTTTCAGGTGTTTAATCTATTCATGTTGGCTAAACAAGGCTAGCATTTGGCAACAGATAAGGATTCATTGTTTTACCAGTTTTTCAAAGCAAGATACTCTCCCTCTAGATCATTTTGTGAGGCTCCAATGGGCTTTCAACCTGGTTTCGCTTGGCATATCTTGATGCAATCTAGATGGATTGTTGAGGGAGGATCTCGTTGGTTGGTAGGGAATGGCAGATAATAGAATCAATTTAAATTGCTCTCTCCTCATTCTATTGTTAGTAGCAATGATTGTGTTAGTGCTTTAATTGATTTTGATAGTATGCGATGGAAGAAGAACCTTGTTGATCACATTTTCTTTCCTTGTGAGTCCATCTGGATTAAATCTATTCCTCTGTCGACATCTTGATGTTTCAGTAAGCTGGTATGGCATTTCTCGAAGTTGGGCAATTTTACAGTGCTATCTGGGTATCATTTTGCAATGTAATCCTTGCTAGTGGAAACCCCATCATCTTCAAACACACAGATGTGTATTCTGATGTGGAAAGTTTTGTGGCAGCTGATGATTCCACCTGAAGTTAAAAATGTGCTCTATAGAGCCTGCTCAAATCAACTCCCGGTAGCCTTATAACTATTACGGCGTCAAATTATTAATGTTAATCCTTGTCCTTTTTGTGGTATGGTTTTAGAGACAATACTTCATATGTTTAGAGGTTGTCATTTCAATCAAGAAGTCTAGCACTTGTGTTCTTTAAATATTAGATTGCAGTCTTCATCTATTTCCTTTAAGGAATGGTGGTGTGAGGTGCTGAAGTACTAAATAAAAGGATGAACTGGATTTTTTTTTCTCCATGCTTTTGTGGTCATTTTGGTACGTTCGAAATTAGTTAGTTCATCAGAATAAGTTTCAACATCCTTATTTTATTGTAGAACAAGCTTCTCGCCTGCTCCAACAATGCAAAGTTATAGTCCAGAACATGTCTCCCCAATTGACCCCTCGAGCTCGCGCTAGATGCCCACCTCCCCCTCCTCTGGTTTCTTTAAAGTGAACATTCATGTGGCAAAGGATGGGGAAAATGGATATGGTCTTGGTTTAGTAATTCACAAGACTATGAAGGTACTTTTATAATGTCAAGGGTTTTTTTGACTTCCCTTACAGATGCCAGTACAAGATGCAGAAGTTGAAGCTGCCTCATTTCCATTTTCTCGGGCAGTAGAGGCTGGTATTTCCATTTTGCTTTTGGGGACAGATTCTCTCAGTCTCGTGCATCATCTTAAGGGAATTCTTTCCCACATTCTTACTACGGGACTTGACTTCACCTTAATTCTCTTGGCCTCCAGTGTTCTAGGTTTGAATTTGCTCACATTTATCGTGAAGTGAAGCAAAAAGGGTAGCACATTTTATGACCAAATTTCCTTTGAGTGTTCCTGATGTTGAGCGTCTCTGGATGGAGGAAGTTCCTCCTCAAGTTGCCAATGTTCTGTTCTTCGATTCTCATGTTTGAGTTCCTCATGAAATCCACACTATTTTCCTAAAAAAAAAAAAACTTAAATATGATAGATGTCCATGCTCATGTACATGACCAAAATTCTTTACATTGAAATGATCTTCATGTTAATTAGGTGTTGTGTTCTTCTCTTGGGAAACTAAACCAGTGAGCAGTTCGAAAACACTCTTAGTAACAAGCGATTATATAAACAAAAATGTGGTAAGTTACCTGATTTCCACTCCTTGCTTAGATAGGTAAGGCTTTGCTCGCCCTAGACGCTATCAATGCTCCATCTACTTATCAATCCCATAACCGTTTTACCATACACCAGTAAACTATATACGATTGACATAATATAGGTCAATAGCTCGCTCTGGAATTCGAAACAATAATAAATAGTGTAATACCTAGAATGTTCAAATTTTTGACTTTATAAATTTTAACAATATTTTATTGATAATTTAGTTCTAATAATTGTAATTTTAAGGAAATTTGAATATTATTTTAAAGAATAATTAAAGTGGTTATTACTATTGTTATTATTATTATTATTTTTTTTTTTTTAATTTACTAAGGGAAGAATGAGTTAAACTGCACTACTATTTTCCTATAAAAATTTTATTATATTATAAAAAGAGTTTAGTACAAATTAGCTAAGATATTTCAATATTTTAATGTGTTATAAGTTAAAATATTAATATTATTTTAGAAAAGGAAATGGCAAATCGAAATTAGGAACCCAGTGCCCATTTTCCCCATAGTCGACACAAAGCACCCTCCCTCACCCTTAGCACTGCTCTATCGGTGACCAAGCTACTCTTGACGATAGTAAGGATGATGATCGACTGACATCGAAGGGACGTGCGGTGGTCATGAATGACGGTAGGGAGCCCTAATCTCCTTCGATAATGCACTTGGAAGGAACAAGCTTTAGACATCCAGTTTGAAAGCTTCGTCCACTGTCTGATCATGCTATTGGCAACGCTCAAGCGTAAGAGATTTCCAGCTAGCTTCATTGATTTCAATAGAGATTCAGACGAGAAAAAAAAAAAAGTGAGAGGCATAAAATTCTTGATCCAATTCTAGCTAATCCAATCATCAATTGGATGATCCAAGACGGCCAATGAACTTTACTCAACAACAACATCGAAATGGTACCAATCCCACTCTAATCAAACACGTTTAAAAAAAGCGATCATCGGATGATCTAGATCAATTAGCGATATTTGCTAGTCCTTTTGATTTCCATCTCTAATAGATAATTATATGATAATTATTAATATAATTTGGGTTTGTGTAGATGCTTGGTGTGCCGTCTTAAAAGGTAGCCAATATTACACTTGTAACCACCCAAATCCGGATTCAGTACTAATGCTAGGACTCAGGTCAGTATAAGGACCACTAAATCCATAGCAAGCGTAAGAAACATTATTTTCTCATTCAAGGCCCACAATGTTCACAAGAATACTTTATTAACACAAAATATAATTACAACTCTCTTATATTGAGAAATATTGAGTGGCAAAACATAGTAATACAATAATATGATTACATGTCATTACAAAAAGGAGTTCCACAAAATGTATATATACATTTAAGTAAAATGAGACAATAACCTCTAGAACTCAACTAGCAATATTTGCTAATTGTTTCTTTTACATTTGTTCTTGAAGGGGAAGACAGAGAAGAGGGGGCGAGTAGGGCTCTTAAAAGCCTACTTGGGCAATAAAAAATATAATAAAATAGTTTGTATTTGAGGGATATGTTATGCAACAATCACATGATGTTTACATAACATAAACAAGTCATATTATGGTAGTTCATATCACTAGTGATTCCCCAGTCATGTTATAATCATAAACATATAGTCAAACAAATGGGGTCAGAGAGAAAGAATCGTCTTACTCGATTCCCCTCCTCTATAGGAATCCCGTCTTTGAAGTGTATACTAGATCATTCCCTTCGAGGAGCCTTACGGGTCTCGTGCCCCCGTCTTGGAGTATACACTAGATCATTTCCTTCAAGGAGACTATGAGTCCATTTAGCATGTATGCAACTCATTCTCTCTTTAGGGGCCAATGGATCGTTGGCATACTATTGGCACATCATAAGGAATAAATGCAAATGTAGCATCTTCATGGTATGCATTAGTATATTAATCATGCAAATATAATTAGAATATATATAACATATCTGTCACGATGCATGAACGTGTGTGGATTATGATAAGACAATTTAATAAAATAATTAAAAACAGTTTAAATAGGTTCTAGTCACCTTGGTTTGTGGACTCCACTAACTTACAACTATACAGCTCTTAGACCCATTGACTTTATGCTCTCCATGTCTTGTATTCATATCTAAAAGGAAAGGAATTTGGTGGTTCATAGTTATAGGCTCAAACAAATTAAATTAAAGTTAAGATTCTTAGGTAGTGCATATTTAGTGACTAATGTTTGGAAGTTTGACAATTGAAGTTTGCCATGCATTATTTATAAGACCAGTCACATGTTTCAACTACCAAATATTCATGGTTTAATTGTCAAACCTAGGTTTACCTAGAATTTGTCCATAGTCACAACTTAGGGTTTAAAACCCTAAATCTCAACATTTACACCCAAATTCTTATTCTAAGTTTATTTTATCATTTAAGCCCTTAGCAACTAAAACTATCCCTAAATAGCTTGAATTTTTTATATAAACTTTACATTTGATTATTATCTTTATCAAACTCTAAAACAACCTTAATCAATCTCATTTACAAAATGCTAACTCTAAACATCAATTAAACAAAGAGGAAGAAGATTGGAGCTTACCTTTTATAACTAAGGTTTCCAAAGGAAGAAGTTTCCCACTTCTTCTTCTTCAACCCATTTGAAAAAGGAGAGAAAAGTGTACCCTTTACCCTTTTGAAAGGTTTATGGTAATTCTCTATCATATGAGGGCTAGGGCAGAATGTTTTAGGGCTTTAAAAAACAAGAAATAAAAAGAGAGGGAAGAAAAAGGGGTGATAAATGGAGAAAGTGAGGAAGAGGGCTAGTGTGAACTCCAATCCTTTGGGTTTTATGTTCATTCCAAAGCAACTTCGATGGACAAACTTGCCTACATAGGCCTATTACAATTTAATCCCTTTTTTCTTATTCTTTCTCCAAATACTCCACTTCTTTTGTGTTTTCTTCCCTTCAGAGCTTCAAAAGACATCTTATAATACCTTATCCTAGTATTTTCAGATGCTCCGGGCATATTCTAAGTAACATAATTGATGTTGGTAAGCCTGATCTCAAATTCAGTAATTTTACCTAAAACTAAGGTTGCAACTTTAATTAATAAAATATTCATGGTTTAATGGAATTTAATAAAATGTAAACCATGAATTGTAATGACCTAAGGACACTATAAAAGACCTCCAAGAATATTTTTATAATTTTCAGAGCACTAAACATAATTAAACAGATTAAAGGGGAATTAGGGACCTAAACAAGAGAATTAAGAAATTGGACTTGGATTAGAATTTTGTAGGCCTCTGATAGGCATTGTGAAATTTTTGTAGGCTTGAGGCCATGTTCTTGAACTTTTCTTATAGGAAGGATAAGTCTAGTTATAGAGGAGACTTTGCTAAATTTTCGATATAATTATAAAACTATTATTCTGTTACTATAAATACAGTTTGTTAATGGTTTGTGTCTGATAAATTGTTAGTATGTCTATATAGGTTAGTCGATTCAGTAGTGTTAGCAGCCTTAGTAGTACCATTAACAGTTAAAAGATCAACTAGTCTATGAGTATAAACTATTTAAGTCTTTCAACTAGCTATTTTTTATGCATACATGTGTATCCATGCATCATAAATTATTTTATTCGATATACTTTGCATCTTTAGGAAAATATATTTGTATATGCATATATTTTTGAAAAAATCATGAAGTTGTTGCATTATTTATTTATGAAGTACTGGTAGTTCATGGATAACACAATGGTTCCCAATAAAAAAATGAAGGAAAAAGCATATTTGCAATAAAAAAACTCATTATGAAATGATGTAAGAACGCCAGATAAGACAATTTTTTATCTTTAATATCAAGACAATTTTGTGTCTCTGATATCAATAAAACATTATGAATAATATGAATATTAAGAAAAAGTCCTAATGAGCACTTATAGATGATTGGGCACATTGGAATGATACACAATGGGATGCGAGAACCACTGGTGACAGGTATTACCTTGATGTGATTTCTTCGTGCTGTTAAAAACCCATGTTACTGTTGCATTTCCACATGCTTGAATTACTTTATTTAATTATTTGTTTTATTCCCTAAGTAGACTTTTACTAATTGAGCCCCCAGCTAATGACAAATCTGATGAGGGGTTTCAAAAGTCTTATCGATTGTAGAAGGAGATTAATGACCTATTACATAGTGAGGAGATTCTATGGAGCCAACAATCTAGGGCAGTTTGGTTGGAGGAGGGTGATAGGAATATCAAATTCTTTCATATGACTGCATATCGTAGATGAAAACATTTCATTTCTCAGCTAAAACATTCTAATAGGATATGGTAGGGGGGAGATTTAGATGTTTAAAAATGGTATTAGACTATTTCAATGATCTATTTACCAATTCAGCTCCTTTGAAGACTATGAAAACTATGGACTCTATTTAGTCTACCCTCTCATTTGAGATGAAGCTTTTTTGTAGACACATTTTACTTCAGATGAGCATCAGTTAGCTTTAAAATAGGTGCATCCTCTTAAAGCTTCTAGACGAGATGGTATGCTAGTGTTGTTCTATACTAATACTGGAATATTGTTACAGAGGATGTTACTAGATGTGTTTTGTAGTTTTTGAATAATGGAATTATGCCACCAATGGTTAATCATACCTTTGTTACTCTAATACCCAAGGCAAGCTCATTTGAGTTGATGAAGGATATGAGACCGATAAGTTTATGTGTGTAACGACCCAAATCTAGACCATTATTGATACTAAAGCACTAGAAGGCATAAGGCCAAAAGAACTCGTAGCAAGCCTAACTTTCCATTTTAACATGAACTGTACCATGACATGAACCTTGTAGATATAAATATCACTTCATGGTTATTCCCACATCATCATTGAGATTACATCTCATATAATGTAGGTTTTTCAGAGATTTCATTCATTTTCATGTCATATGGGCCATTGGGGGGCAAATAATGTCATAATTCTCATTCATAATAGAGTCGTGGGAAAACCCTGCCTTCAACTTGTTATAATCATATCATAATAGAATGCAACTTACACATAGTAGGTATGTGTGTGTATATATATATATATATATATATATATATATAATTTTTGTGACATATATTATGGCAAAAGTTTAACTGTGCTTGATATTTTGTATAAAATGCTATTAAATAAATACATAAATAAGTACATATATATCCAGCAAAGGAATAATATATCAAACCTCTTAGGATCACTTATAAATTTGTGAACTCTTTTTTGTTACTTTCTCCTGAAAGGGTTAGAAAGAAATAGAGAATGAGTAATGGTACTCAGTGAATATAGAAACTACTAGGGAATAATAAAGAATGCATAATTTAATGACAATCACATGTTTGCATAATCCATATGAGGTTTCATAGCAATTCACATACAATGGTTATGACACCTCAGGTTCTCCCTTTAACATTCCCATAATATCATTCCAATATGCTTGGCCCACTATGGAAGCTCCTCAGAAATATCTCTTTATCATTGTATAATTCTATGATACCAGAGACACAAAATTACCTTACCAGACATCTATATATCATCTTATAGTAATGAGCTCATTCATTCATTTATAACATCATTGACATTCCATTCCTTGTATCAGAGCTATGATCTCTCATTGGGGAATCAATGGGTCATCCATAAACTACCAGCACCAAATAATAATTAAGCACAAACTTAGTGACTTTTATACATATACATATTTATGTGGTTTTCCTAAGATGCAAGATATCTAATAAAATAACCCTTGATGCACGAATGCACATGCACAACAAATATGTTTTTTAAAGAAACCAGTGTTCAGTTTCTATTCACCTTACAAAAATAGAACTCTTGACTTCACTTACACTTACCTCAAAATCCTGCTTTTTATTGGTCACCCTCTTAGTGTCTCATCTCCAAATCTATACAGAAACATCAATGGTTATTCTTAAGGAAGTTCGACAATTGAAAATCCCGTGCACTATATATGTTACTATGCACGTACTTCGATTGCTAAAAGTTTACTTTTGGCCAGTGAATCTGGAACACATAGCCTATGAATCTCAATTTAGGTTTGCCATTTTCAACATGCATAGCACCAAACCAAATCCCACTTTTCTTTCTCAAGATATTGTACACTAGTACAATAATAAATAATTTAATTAAACCTTATTTATCCAAGACTCATGGATCTTCTATTAGATATAGCCAAAACCCTAATTCATATTCAAACCAAAACTCTCCTTTAATCTCTCCATACTATCAAATGACAATAAGGAAGTAAAAGAGATTATAGATAACACAAGTACTTACTCGAAAGCCTTAGGGTTTACTAAGACAAAGGTCTCTCTTCTACTTCCTGAATCTTTGATGCAAAAATAGGAAGAGAGAGGGGAGATTCTAATCCTCAATAGAGTTAATGGAGAGTCTATAAGTGTTAGAACAATTTAGGGTTAAGGATTTAATGGAAAAGAGAGAAAAGAAGGGAGAAATAAAGCAGGGAGGATTGTTTGGTCGTGTTAGGGAACAAGAACCAACAATGGGAATGGAGTGGAGTTTCCCCACTTTATGTCTATAAAAGGAATTTCGACTTTCGAAGTTGCCTGTTATAGCAACCTCCTTTTTTCCCAACTCTCTTATACTGTCATAAATAAAACCCCTTCTTCTTGGTTTTTTTGATGAATATTCTGACTCCAGACATATTTCTATATAACCCAAATGTCAGATATTACTTTGTAATATGATGTACAAAATTATGTTCAAGGTTTTTGCTAATCAGTTAAAGAAGATAATATAGTTTATTCATTAGTCACTGAGTGCTTTTGTGCTTGGGAGGTTAATCACATATAACTTTTTGATGGCTTTTAAATTTTTACATTCCATAAAGCATTAGTTGAAGGGGAAGCAAGGTGATTTTGCATTAAAGTTGGATATGAAAAAGCTTATTATAGATTTGAGTGAGGATCCATAATGTAAGTGCTTGTGAACATGTGTTTTCCTTCACATTTTATCAACCTTATTATGACTTGTTTATACACTATTTCTTTCTCATTTTTTTTTATCAATGGTTAACCTTGTAGTTTTAAGTTCCTTAGTGTGGTCTATTACAAGGTGATCCCTCGATCAACTTAATTATTTTTACTATGTGTTCAGGGCTTTTCTTCATTTATTAAGGAAGATGTTGGATAGAGAATGATTCATGGTATATAAGTGTGTTGAGGGAGCCTTACTGTTTCACACTGTTTTTTTTTGTTTTGGTGAGGGTAGTGTTTTGTTTGCTCGATCAATACATTATGGAAGTCAATAACTGTAGTGGAGATTAACACAATATAAGATAGACTCAAGACAAGTCATAAATTATGATAAGTTTGAGATATCTTTCAGTTACAATGTTTCATCTACTATGTGAGAGTGGATTCGAAATTTTTTTTAGAGTTAGGGTTGTTAGTAAACGCTCAAATTTTTAGGACTCCCTAACCTAATTGGACGATCAAAGGAGGTGATTTTTTAACTCAGTCAAGGACTAAATCTAGTACCACATTAAGGGATGCGATACATGATTTCTCGCAAGTAAGAAAATTTTATTAAATATATTACTCAAAAAATTCCTACTTATGAGTTTTTTTCTTTGCTAACCACATTTTGTGGTGAATTTGACCAGATTATTAGGAAAAATGTATTCCTTAAGTCTTGTGGAATCAATTGTGTAAGCCAAAAAGCAGTGATGAACTTGGGTTTAGAATTTGCTATGCTTTGATTTTGCTCTTTTAACAAAGTGGGGATGGAGGTTAATAACACATCCTAAGTCTTTTTGTGCTCAAGTTTTAAAACCTAAGTTAAGTATTTTTTTTAACATGCATTACACGTTATGTATACTCATTATATGCACTCGTGATATAATTTTATTTATATGCAGTTTTATAAAAATTTCCATGCTAAATAATAAACTTAAAACTAATAGAAATTTTCCTTCAGAACAAGTAATAATGCAACAAAACTAAGAAAACTAAAATAAGGGTCTAAATAAATTATACAAACATCTAAAAAATAGTTTCATTATATTTCAGTTGTTTGTATTTAAGAAAACAAAATATATTCTTATTTATTGGTAATATCTTTCATTTTGCCTAAACAAGATTTGAAATATCCTTTTTATTTGGTATAATATTTTTTTTTCTCCCAAAATTTTTTATTATTCATAATTTTTAAAAAATAAAATTAGCTCCGATAATAAAAATTTTAAAGTTTCTCAACTTTCTACTATTATGGTGGATTCTTTAGAATTTGGAAACTTTAGCTTGAATTTAAGTATATATATTAGTTTTAGTGAGCGGTGAAAATTAAAATAAATTAATGATTAAAATTATGATATTTCAATTAATTCAAAAAGACAAATAGTTAAAATTATGCCATGTTAACTAATTTAAATTAATTTTGACTAACAGTGGTGAGTAGCCTTCCTAAGAGCAATGTTGTTGCTAATCTCCGGTACAACTTGGAAGGCACTTTTAAAATAAAGCAAAATTTTCAAAAACAAAAAAAGAATAAATTGTCATTGTAAAAATTTTAAATATATATATATATATATATATATATATATATATATATTACCATCAAGTCTTTAAATTACATAGTATTAGTTATTATTAATAAAATTATTTGTTAGGATATCTATAACAATTTTTTTTAAAATGGATTTATAATAATATTAATATTTTAATATTTTAATAATTATTTATTATAAATTAAAAAAATAAAAATAATTTGATAAGTTATAAATTCTCCAATTCTTCTCCAATTCATTCTCTTATATTATTAATTAATTATTAAAAAATAATACAAGATTACAACTGTGAAGTTGGGCTAATAATTGGATGGATTTTATATTTTTTATTATTATATATATAATTTTATATAATACAAATTAAAAATGTTAGTAAATTAAAATATTTATAATGAAAAAGGATATCATAAATATGTTGATGAAAACTTAAACTATATAATCTGAAAATATTTAGTTATAATTATATGTTATATATTAATTTTATTTTTTAATATAACTTTAAATATTTATATAGTTGAACAATTAGTTAATAACATAAATTTTTTTAAATAGAGAAAAATTTGAAATGAATGAATATTTAAATTTGATATTATGATATTTTATTGTATTTAAATATAAAACTAAAATGTATGTTTTATTTTAAATGATTAATTATTCAAATAAAGTCTACATATTTTTATGAATAGTATTTTTTAATTAATTTTTAATGTGACTTATTAATTAAAAAAAACTCTAAGAAACCATTTTAATTTTATTTAAATTTTTTACTTTGGTTAATTTTTCAAATTATAAAATTAATATTAATTTTATTCTATTTGCCTAAATTAGTCAAAATTCAAAAAAAAATCCTAATAATTTTATTAAAAATTTTAATAATTTTTTTAATATATTATACCTTAATTAATGATGAATTATTATTACTAAAAGTTATTAGCTATGATGTAATATGAATTAGAGATAATCTCTTTATCGCTAACATACATTATTAGTGATAAATTCATATATAAGTTTTTAATTAATATTTTTATAAATATTATAAATCATGAAAAGTACTTTTGGTAATTTCATTATTCCTCTTCTCCTTTCCACTTATATATAAATGTGTGTATTTGTGTTCCTTCGATTTTGATGCAAGTGCAATAGGATTCCTATAAATATATGCGGATATATAATAGACAAATATCCTTTTATTTTTTTTGCATACATATTTTATTTAAATTTAATTTATTATGAACTCAAAATATAATATATATATATATATATATATATATAATAAATTTATATGTAAAAAAACGTAAAACTTTCATATTTATACGTTAAATTTATAATAAATTAAATTTAGCTAAAATTTTTCCTGAGAGAATTTTAATCTAGACTGGCAGCATATATATCTATATTTTATGGCCTCATCCGTGCAAATATCTCAAGTTTAATTTGATTGATATATAGGTGCACAAGATTTCTCTAAATATATCTACTTTCGATTTTTTTTCCCCAACAAAACGCTGTGTTTTAGTGTTGCTTTAAAGATATTGATAATTTATGTACTAATAATGAAATGGTGTAACGCTTACCTATCGTCAATGGATTATTGTTTTGTAATATAAAATATTAAGAATTTAAATTCAGCAGCTTTTTCAATTTCAAATTTTTTAGTTTGATTTACTTTTCAGAAGAGGGATACAGATGATTTGCTTCGATATTGGGATGAATGTGATTACTACTTGCAACCGATCAACCTGTGCCTCCAACAGAGGACATGCAAATCAAGTTAAATAGGTAAATCAACCTATTTAATAAACTTATTAAGGCTATAACTAACAGTTGATAAATTATTTATTAACTGTAATTTATATCAACTCTAAAAAGCTTTTGTGGATAATTATCACTTGCAACGGCTTAACTTTAAGGACGTTTTTATAAAAGTTACTGAGTTTTATTTATTTATTTTTTTTTTCATAAAACTCACAAACAATTTGACATCAAACAAGCTCATTCAGTCCATTTCCATCCAAAACTCCGTCCAAGTGATGATGTAGCATGTCCACGTTGATTTATTAATTAAAATATACATTTTCTCTCCTCTCCTACATGCACAAGTAAAATCCCTCTCTCCTTTCTTTCTTCTGTGATTTAAACCAAGTTAGCAAGTGCTTAGCAAGCACATACCTGGTCCTCTCCCCTCTCTCATTTGCCTCTCTTTCGAAAATTAGCAATTCCTTCTCGCATAGAATGCATCCAACGCTCTTCTCTGGCAATGGCTCACTATACTTTATTATAAAATAATGTAGCAAAACAACCCATAACTATCGCGAATGGGAAAAATTCAGTGCAATCATCTTTCCACCTCTTTGCCCATAGTTGCCACCAAGCTTTAACTCTCCCAAATGCATTACCAACAAGCCCCATTGCTCTTTATGAGTAGCACTGAACTCCCCTTCTGTTGAATCGAAACTATCCTCCTCATTGGGCATGATAAAAGGAGTTAATAGCCACGACAATAAAGGAAAACATCCCCCAATATGCATTAGGGAATTGAATTTCTTTCACTAAGCTGATAACAAGGCCTGTTTAGTAGCTCCCTTGATCCTTCCACACAAGAAATCCATTTTTCCCCAGTAGCTCAGTGTCAACCCCAAATTTCCCAAACCCCAAAACCCCATAACAATTAGGGAGAGAAATCCATTCAAATTCCATCACTATGCATGCCAAATCCCTCCTAAAGTCCACCAAGTCACCCAATTTCTCGTTCACCATTTTACAAATAGAGTAAAACCCGAGGTGCATGGTGGCAGGTGAATCAAGTCCAAATCTACGCATTACTGATTCATAAAACGCGTTGTGGGCGAGGCACAAGAGGGTAGCAGCAATGGTAGAATCGAGAGGAATGGAGGGGGGAAGGAAAGAGATGAGGGAAAGTGAAAGAAGAGAAATAAGATTTGTAAAGGTTTTGCTTGGACATGTGAAAATTTGACAACAGCAAGGGTCGAAGTCCAAGGCAGAGGAAAATAGGCAATAGAAGGACTGAGAAGGAGGATATAGAAAAGAAGAGGGAGAAAAAGGAAAAGACGATGGGAGGTATTTAAGGGAGAGAGAATGGGAGGGAAGCATAAGGAAGTCATTTTGGGTGAGGAAAGAGTGGGCGGTGAAGGTAGCAGAGGAAAGCAAAGAAATAAGTTGTTTTGTCAAGTGCTTGTTTTAATTTCTGGGTCTTTTAGGTTTGCATTTTGGGGTGAATTTTGGGCTTATAGGAGTTTTTTGGGCAGTAGATTTGTAGAGGCAGATGAGAGAGGGGAGAAGACTAGGTTTGATCTGTGCATGTAGGATAGAGAAAGCAGTAGAAGAAAGAATGTATATTTTAATTAATAAATCCATATGGATATGTCACGTCATCACTTGGACAGAGTTTTTGGATGGAAAATAGAGCAAATGAGTTTGTTTGATGAAGAATCAAAATTTAGTGAGTTTTATGAAAAAAATTAAAATTCAATGACTTTTATGAAAACACTTGTAAATTGAGTAACCTCAAGTTAATTGCTCAAGCTTTTGCTTACCTACTAGTAGTTGATTTGATTTTAGTTAGACTATATTATTTAGGGTGTGTAAACAGTCAGTTCGACTTTGAACCAAATTAACTTGACCAAACCGATTATTGAAAATCAAGAATTTCAAAGACCAAACCTATCACCAAGGGAGAACCGAACCAAACCAAATCAATAAATATCGGTTTGATTCTAAGTTGATTGAACTAAATTTTGCAAGATTTCATATTTTCAACGTTAAGTCTCAATAACAAAAACCTTCCAAAAATGAAACCCTAAAGTTAGACACTTAATTCTCACTAACAATTCAAGGCAACATCCTTGCAAAAACCACTAAACTGAAGAACATTCTATTGGAAAAATGTAGTGAAACTATCCTCCTTGCTCTTTAATCCCAATTCTATCAAAAGAAATGGATGTTGCCTAAAAACTCAAATTCCAATTTTCTTTCCCTTATTTCAGACAATTCACACCTCCATATGATTCCATTCAATAAAAAACAGAAGTAAAAACCCCAATAGTTGATGAAGAAAAGATGAAATAAAATGTCCAAGATTAAACCCCTAATCAAAACCCAAAAAGGATAAATAAAATTTTCAAGCCAAATTTATATGTGCCACTCATGGAATGATCTGAATCCACCCTAAACAGTCACAAAAACAATCAAAAGAAGCAAACCCATTGATTACCAGGAAATGAGTGCACAGTTCCATCAGTAGAAAACTTAGAAGGCAGAAACCCTAAATCTCTATAATAAATCTTTAACAATCGATAAATAATATACACACAAATTAGAAATCAAGACACAAATCTCTAACAATAAATAAACGATATATAACAAATATGAAATCAGAACTAAAAAATTTCACAAACCAAATTACAAAGTTTTCAACTTTGTATGATACGCATATGGTTATATGCAGAAGAATTGAACAGTAAAGAATCAACAATTAATAAACAATATACAACAAATGAGAAATCAGAACTAAAAAATTTCACAATCCAGATTACAAAGTTTCAACTTAGTATGATACACATGTGGTTATCTGTAGAAGAATTGAACAATCAAAGAATGAAGGCAGAGGAGGACCAGTTACTATTATGACATGAGATGCAGCGATCTGTGATTTGCGATGGAGGAGGTTGTTCTTGTGGCACGATACAAGTAAATTCAATGCCCACAAATAGCAAACAACGTCACATAGTCAGAATGTATGACTGACAGAGGACAAGAATGCCTGGCTGAGAAAGACCCTATGTTTTTCTCGAGATCAAGACGGGTATGGGTCTATGGTTGTGTCTGTGTGTTGAGAGGGTGGGAATCACGAAAAAGCGAAGAAGAAGTGATAGAAGAAAAAATAGAACATGACGAAGAAGAACTGGGCATATGAGAACAAGAAGAAGGAGGAGGCTAACGTTCGATTGAGCTACGGGTGGGATTGAAGGGGGGTGGGATGGGATTGATTTAGCTATTTATATATAGAGTTGATCAGTTCAGTTTTTTGCATTCATTGCGGTTAATTAACCGAACTGAATTAAAAATCGAAAATCTTAAAAATGATTAACTAAAATAAATCAATTGTACCAAAATACCTAATCGATCAAACATATTTGGTTTAATTCGATTCGATTCAATTTTTTTAATTTAAATCAGAAAGTATTCACCCTTGTATATTATCCCTTTGAAATTTATGAATTATAAAGTTTGTTTATCTCCAAATTAATTTTTATATACCAATAAATTATTTATAATTATAATAAATAATAAATAACTATAAAATATTATAAATAATAATTAAATTACTTATAATATATTACATGACAAAAAATATGCATAGATGAAAAAATAATTATATATTTTTTAAAAAATATATTTTTAATTATATATATTATATAATAAATTAATAATCATATATTTATTTTAATAATAAAATAAATAATATAATATACTCTTATTAATTATTTTACACATATCATACGGTTAGAATATTTTTATACCAAACATGCATTTAATTTCTTCTTATCCTCTCCCCCTTGCAGGAAGTACTAGGATAGCAAAAAGAAGCAAGCATAAAAAACTAAATATCAACCATGTGCACTTGTACATCGTTGAATCATCTCTTGAATTGACATGTATTAATTATCAATCCCATAACTTGCTAAGACCAAAGAACACTTGAATCACTAGTATTACTCGCGCTGTCGTAGTCTTTATTTCTAACAAGAAGAAGAAAATTCTCTCACAAAATCTCCCTCGCCTCTCCATTTTTCCCCCACAAAATGATGAGGTTTATCACACAAAACAAAACACTTCCTTTCAGTGTATGCTTCAAAGAAATTGATTTATGCCATTTTACTAATAATGCAATGATCTAATGCTTATAGTTACCATCAATTGGTCTTATAAATGAAGTGGTTCATAATATAGGAAGTCCGATGTTTAGTTAAATTTTGATAGTTAAATTTTGACAATTTCTTAATTTTCAAAACTTTTTATATAAAAATTATTTTTCTTTTTAAAATAACAAGGATATGTATGATAGCAGCCATGGGATGAATTTTATCACCAAATGCAATAAAGTGCCCAAACAATTAAAAAGTGCTGTGAAGATCATCAAAGCAGAAGACCTGCAAAGATCAACGGTCATCTTCATATGTAATTCACGAAGCTTATGAACAAGCCAAGGGTTACAAACTGGCCTAACTGATAAAACCCAATTCCAAGCAACTAGCGACATCTTTCTTCCCGTCATAGATCTCTCTCCCTCCCTTTCAGAAGGTAGAGTAGCCTAAAAGTCCCAAGTACATAAAAAGATCTGACCTATGCATAACTTTTCAAGGAACAGATCCGTAATTAGTTATCATAAGCTTCTATCAAGATATATCGAATCCTTTAAGATGTGTATGGATGCACTAGGCTCAATATTTTTCTGCACGTGTAAGGATATATTGAAAAGCATTACCTTAGCGTCTACATATGCTATACATTTGCCATCTGCTCCATCACAAAGCTTGAAGTAGTTGGCATATATTGGTCAAGTTTGTGACATATGGGCGGAAAAATCTGACACTTGTGATGGACAGGACAAGGCCAACTTGATTAGAACAGACATTATTATGATCGGTACAAAGAGAAAAATCAAGGGAGGAGGTGGTAGAGATGGCAAAAACAGTGGCAGAACTAGAAGAAGTAATGTCAACACAAATATGATAATTGATTTTGTGCTATAATAACAGACCATTAAGATTCGCTAGCAGCCCATGCTTTCCTTCTCCCTGTCTATATATCAAGTGCTGGCGGCTGCAGATCTTGCACTTGCTTGATCGTGTCCTTCTGCCTCCATAGTGGGGTAGGCTTGAAACCTTTACAATATATACGAGTTAAGAGAGAGAGAGAGAGAGAGAGAGAGAGTGGGGTGAGGAGATGTATAGGTTTTTGCAGATATTATAATGTCAAAAGAAACTTTAGGTTTAAGAAGAATGAGAACTAGTGGTCGTGGACGGGTCACGGGTCGGACGGTTCAGATTGAGAGTTAAAATTGTGGATTAATACGTGTTATTTACAAGAAGCATAAGAAAATAATTCACATCAATTTATAAAATTACGTGTCATTTCACTCAGTCAAATAAATTTGTTTTGGTTTAAATTTTAAGTTAAAAAAAGTTTTGGAATGAGTTAAAGGGGCATTGAATTGGCCTCTTTTATTTATTTATTTTATAATATATTCTAATTAACAATATATGAGGACTTCCATTTTTTATTTATCAGGATTTAATTTCGTTGGGAAGTAATTTAAGAATAATTATTTTAAATATATATATCAAATGGATGGAGGAATAAATTATTAAAATTATTTAGAAAAATTGTTTAAAAAAGTGACTTATTTTTAATATATAAAAATTGAATTAAAATATTTTTAATAATAAATATATATTTTAAAATACGTTGCATAGAAAGGTATCTAACAAGTTCAAGGGTAAAGACAATTTTACTTTTATTTTATATTTTATTTTTATTTTTTAATTTCAATTTATTTTAAAAAAAATTAGATTTTAATTTTATTTTGTAAAATTTTTTTAAATTGTTATAATAAAATTTTAAGTTAAAAAAATAATAAAATTATATTTTTATCTCACATTAAATAATTGTTTCGGCTATTAAGATTTTTTTAATATAAAAATATATTACTACAAATTAAAGAGTTTTTTTTTAATAAAATTAAAATTTTTTAATTTTTTAATAATACATTAAAATTAAAAGATAAAAATAAAATATTAAATAAAATAAAATTTAAGTATGAGCCGCCAAGGGTTTCAATCCAAAGCGACTGTTGGTTAACGTCATACTCCACTGTTAGTACGGTTTGTGTCTGGATTCAGCCAACCTCGGGGCCTTAAGTAGAAAATGTCCGATGCTTATTAAAAAAAAAAAAAAATTATAATCAAATTAGCAAATTTCACGTGTGACGATTGCGAAAGCATTCTACACGTATTGTTATATTTTTATCAAAAAAATTTCGGAAAAAATAATCTATGATTATTTAAAAAATAAAAATTTAATTTAATTTTGGTAGATATATATTTATAAATTATAATTATAATTATATTATATTGAAATATATATATATATTAATTACTATTAAAAATATCAAATATTATTTTGTTACATTATTATAAAGAAATATTTAAAGAAAAATAATTAATAATTCTTTTAAAGAATTTAATTTAATTTTAATATAACCATATGAAAGATTTCACTTAATATAATTTAAAAATTAATTAAAATAATCTATTACCTCCACTTATTTCAATATATATATATATGTGTGTGGTCAAATGTTATAAAAAAGAAAAAAACAAATTTTACGGGTTTTTACAATTGTAACCATTTTTTTTTTAATTTGACATAATTTGAAACTTTAATATTTATTATGGCTCAATCAAAATTAGAGAATTAAGAATACTAATGTGACACTTATGGTAAAATATTATTTTTTAAATATATTATTGCTAACATGACTTAAGCTTTTGCGTTCTGGCTGACGTGTTAAAAATATTATTATTTTATATGTTATCGATAACGTGGCATAACTTTAATAATAAAAAAGATTTAGAATTTTTCAATATTTGTCAATTATAGCCAATTCTATAAGTTTATTTCATTTTATAGCCAGTTGATTAATTTTGATCTAATATGGTCAAAAATTAATATTTTATTACTTAATACAATTGCAAAAAAAGAATATTTATGTTACTTAGTATAATTAAAAAAAATAATTTCCCTTCTCTCATCTCATATTTTTTTGGCAGAATTTATAGAACTTATTTGTAAAAATATATATTTTTAATTTATTTAAAATTAAAAATTCATGTAAAAAATGCCATTAATAACAATATGCATCATTTTAGCACATATAATAATAATGATGATGATGATGATGATTAACATATGGGTAGATATGTATATATATTATTGGATGATAGTGCATTGATACACTTGTATTATATAGATGTTTTTAAACACATTTATATAACATTCCATGGCATTTAGATAGGTAATTTCATGCATAATCTTTAAATTCATTAACATTTGTAAATTTCATCACTCTGCACTGAATTCTATGTTTTCTGCATATTTCCAGGTGTTTTGAAGAAGTTCCAAAGCATAGCAGCAAAGAAAGAAGCTCAGAAAGACTTAAGGAAAGAAGATTGTTACTGATACATTGTAAACGGGTCATGTAAATACAGCAAAGACCCGTGTAACTTGCTGCCAAGAAAAAGCCAAAGAAACCAAAGAAGAAACACAGTACACGGGTCGTGTAACATGACCCATGTAACCTCCAGAGACCCGTGTAAGCTTCTGCCTGGTAAAACTAGAAGAATTCCTGGAAGAACAAAAGTACACGGGTCATGTAATTGGACTCGTGTAACTGGCCGAGGCCCGTGTAAGCTTTTGCCCCGACACAAGATGCAATATTTAAAGCTCCAGTAAGTTACACAGCCCTTGGCCGTGTAGTGACACACGGGCCGCATATCAGCCGACAGCTAGTTTCCTGCTTAAGATTCCAGCTCTAGTTTTTACAGAGAAAAGAGACTTCTAATGCTTTTGGGACTCTAAAAACCTAACCCTGGACATTCAATACAAATAGAAGTCGCAGAAAATAGAAAGGATAGAAGAAAAATCTTCAGATACACATTTTCATACATTTTCATCATTCTCTCCAAGCCGTCTTGAGGAATAGTTCTCGAGCATTAAAGAGGAGTCCTCAACCAAAGATCCACAAGTTCAAAGCTGCAGATTCCCTTCGGTTCTTTTGTTCTATTTCTTTTAAGCGGTGTTTATGTTCTTATATTTCATTTTTTATGTTTGCTAAAGTCACCATGTGTGAGTAGTTTCTTTATTTTAGAATTAGAAGAGTAACGCTTGTAACCATTATTATGGATAAATTTTGAGTTTTATTTATTGGAATTGAGATTTGTTCTTTGATTCAATTTCTTCTATTTTTAATGCATGCTATGTGTTAGTATCCACCTAGTTATGATTTAAGATATTAATCGAGGAACTGAAAGGTGAAGATTAGTATTGGAAAATCAAGACTTTGAACCTAGGAAATCTAACCTAGAGATAGCCTAAAGAAATTTGTGAAAGTTCCACAATTAATCATAGATCTTAAAGGGTTTTTATTGGAACTAGTCACCAATGAAAATAGGGTTTAGCTCTAATCGAAACACACCTTAGGTGCCTTGAGAAAGGACCTAAGATATCTTAGGATTAATTTCCATCAAAGCAATAATCCTCAACCTAATGAATAGACAAGATTAAATCCATAATAAGGTTAAAGTGTGAAATCTTAATTCTTGAATTGTTTCAAATATATTGTTTCATTTTTAGTTCATTACTCTTCTAGTCTTTAGCATTCAAAATAGATCAAATTCTTTTCTATTTTATTCGGTAGCCTAGACAATCAAAATTGTTGTGTAGTTTGATACTTACTAATTAAATTCCTTGTGGGATGATACTCTACTCACTACTTTATTACTTGTTAACGATCCGTGCACTTACGGGGTTGAAAACCAGCAAAAAAGTTTTTGGCACCATTACCAGGAAATTTAACTTTAGTAATATTAAGCGATAGGCAATTTAGCTGATTTAGGCATTTGCATTTATTATTTAATTTTACTTAATTTGTTTTATTTCTTTTATTTTCTCTCAGCTATTTGGTTTGGTGCATGACTAGAACAAAATCAGAGGAAGAAGTCTTGGGCTTGGATCCTGAAATAGATAGGACTCTAAGAACCATCAGGAGAGAAAGGAAACGCCAAGAACAAAATCAGGGAAATCTAAAAACTCCCATCATGGCCGACGGCAACAATAGACCAAGACTCCTGAGGGACTACAGAGCTCCATCTACACAGGGATTTCAGCCCATTGTTATGAGACCTACTGTGGAAGCCAACAACTTTGAATTAAAAATGGAATGGCTCCAAATGATTCAATAGACCCAGTTTGGAGGTTCACCTATAGAAGATCCACATTACCACCTCCAATGCTTTCTTCCCTATGTGACACATTCAAGATGAATGGAGTCTCTGATCAAGCTATAAGACTCGGAGCATTCCCATTCTCCCTTCTAGATAGAGCAAGGAAGTGATTACTTTCACAACCAGCTGGAACATCCACCACTTGGGAGATCTCTCATAAGCTTTCCTAGCAAGGTATTTCCCACCTGCAAAGACTGCAAAGTGGAGGGTTGAACTCAACACATTTAGGTAAAACGAAGGTGAATCACTCTATGACACATGGGAGAGATATAAAGACCTACGGAGGGAATGTCCACACCATAGCATGGAAGATTGGCTCATAGTTCAGAATTTCTATAATTGGCTACTGCCCTTTATAAGGAACACAGTAGTTTCAGCAGCAGAAGGTGACCTAATGGAGAAAATAATAGAATAGGCACTTAAACTTCTGGAAAGGGTCACTTATCACAACTACGAGTGGTCAAATAAAAGGGGAAACACAAGAAGAACCGTAGGGATCCTGGAAGTGGATGCCCTAAGCATGATAAATGCTGAGTTTGACTAGCTCACAAAAAGGCTTGATAGAATGCAAGCCAATGCCATAGGGATGAACAATTAACACTGTGACAACTGTGGAGGAGGGTGTTTGACTTCATAATGCAATAATTACAATGAACCCTCAATGGAATAACTGAACTATGTGAATAACAGAGGAAACTTCCACCAGAGATAGCTCAACAATCCATACTCAAATACCTATAACCCTGGATGGAGAAACCACTATAACTTCTCATGGTTCAACCCGCAGAATCAGCCCATGAACAAACAACAAGGGTACAGACCACCAGCACCCCCAGGATTTCAGAATAGAGGACAAAACTTTGCACAACCACCGCCACCTCCTTAAACTCAATAGCCTGAACCAAAGTTGACTATGGAATCCATGATGGAGGGCTTCCTAGCAGCCCAATAATAGCAAAATGAAATGATAAAGTAGTTAGCTTCCAGAATGGACCAACTAACCACTCACAATAAGATGCTTGAAAAATAAATTGCTCAACAGGCAAGTTCTTCAAGCAAGGCTGCTGGTAAATTGTCAAGTCAACTAGAAATGAACCCCAAAGAGCACTGTAAGACAGTTACCTTAAGGAACAGCAGAACATTAGAAAAGTAACCATCAGAGGGAAAATCAACTGAATAAACCCCTAATGGACCTGAAAACCAAACAGATGAGAAAGAAGAAGAAGCTAAAAAGGGGCAGGAGGAGGAAATCAAAAATAAGAAAAAGCTACCAGAGCCATATTAGCCCCCTCTACCTTTTCCCCAGAGATTCCAGAAGGCTAAACTGGATAAGCAGTTTGGAAAGTTTTTAGAAGTTTTGAAGAAACTCTACATTAACATTCCCTTTATAGAAGCACTGTCTTAGATGCCATCCCACACCAAGTTCCTTAAAAAAATTCTTTCGAAGAAAAGAAAGCTGAAAGACTATGAGACTGTTGCTCTTACAGAGGAAGGCAGTGCCATACTGCAAAACAAGCTACCACCAAAGCTGAAGGATCCAAGAAGCTTCTCCATACCTTGTCTTATTGGCAACATGACTATAGACAAGGCACTCTGTGACCTAGGTGTAAGTGTAAGTCTAATACCACTGTCAATATGTAAGAAGCTGAATGTAGGAGAGCTTAAATCTATAACAATTTCACTGCAACTGGCTGACTGGTCTATAAAGTACCCTATGGGCATCTTAGATAACGTCACTATTAAGGTGGAAAAGTTCTTCATCTCAGTTGATTTTGTTGTTTTGGAAATGGAGGAAGACGTTCAAATTCCTATCATCCTAGGAAGACCTTTCTTAGCAACCGTCGGAGCCATCATAAATGTTAAGAATGGGCGGTTAACTCTCAAGGTAGGAGATGAAGAAGTGGAATTCAACCTATTTAGAATGATGAAGCACAAACTTGAACCTAATGAATGCTTAAAGGTTGATATAGTTAACAAGATAGCTGAAGAGGAATTCCATAAAGCACATCTTGAAGATCCTCTTGGAGCATGCATATTGCACAGCCAAATAGTAGATAATGAGGACATAGAAATTGTAGCTTATGCACAATCTTTAACAGCCAATCCACCCCTACCTCAGCTCAAGCTTTCAAGGTGGAAATGCTAAAAGAAGAACAGCTCAAAAGCAAGCCACAGGAAGACACTGGAGCTATAGAAGTATGGAATGAAACCTTAGGTGCCTTTAAGATCAATGGTCAAAGATTGAAGCCATACTTCCCAAGGGATAGAATTGAAGATGGATTCACCCAATCCTACTGTTTGCTAGTTTTACAATCACCGCAAGTACACGGATCGCTAACAAGTAATAAAATAGTGAGTGAAGTATTATTCTCACGAGGAATTTAGTTAGCAAATAACAAGCTACACAACAATTCTAACTGTTTAGGCTACCAAGTATAGATGAAGAGTGAGTTAAATTTGTTTTGGATGCTGAAAGTAAATTTTGAGTTAAACTATTTATAAAAGTAATCCTAGGATTAAGATTTCACACTGCAACCTTACTATGGATTTTGATCTTGTTTATTCATCAGATTAAGAATCATTGCTTTGATGGAAATTAATCCTAAGATATCCTAGGTCCTCTTCCAAGGTGTATTTTAATTAACCTAAACCCTACTTTCATGGTGATTAAATTAATTAAAACTCTTTAAGATCTATGATTAATTATGGAACACCATGAAGGATTTTAGCCTATCTCTAGGTCAGATTTCCTAAGTTCAATATTCTGATTTTCCAACACTAAACTTCCCCTTTTAGTTCTTCAATTAGTATTTTTTATCATGTCTAGGTGGGTACCAACACATAGCATGCGTTAAAAATACAAAATATTAAATCGAAGGGCAAAACTCAGATCCAATAAATAGAAACTTAATATTGATCCATAATAACAATCACAAGTGCTACTCTTCTAATCCCAGAATAAAGGAATTACTCAATCATGGTGAGTTTAATAAATATAATAAAAATAAAATGAAAGAGCATAAAAAGTCTGCTTAAAGAAATAGAACAAAAGAACTAAAGAGAATCTATAGCTCTAATATTGTAGAACTTCAGCTGAGGGTTCCTCCTTGATGTCAATGCACTATTTTTCTAAACGGTTGTGTGAAAATAGTGAAGGTGATCTTCCCCCTTCTCTGCTTTCTACTGCTTCTATTTATATACAATGTCTAGGGTTAGGTTTTCAGAGTCCTAATAGCATTAGAAGTCTTTTTTTTTCTGTCAAAAACTAGAATTGGAGCCAAGTTAGGAAACTGACTTTCGCGTGATACACGGCCCAGAGCCATATAACTTACTAGAGCTTGAATTGTTACATTTTATATCAAGACAAGACTTTACACGGACCTCAGGTAGTTACACGGGCCTTATTAAATGGCCTGTGTACTTTTGTACTTCGGGTAAATATTCAATCCTGGCCCAGCAGTGACTTACACTGGTCTTTATGTTTTACACGGAGCATGGTACATGGCCCGTGTACTTTAATTCTTCCTTAGCTCTTTGTCTTTCTCTTGGCAGTAAGTTACACGAGTCTGTGGCTTTGATTACACGACTCGTGTAAAGTGTATCAATAACACTTCTCTGTCCTTTGGTCTTTCCAAGCTTTCTTCTTTACTCTTATGCCTTGGAACTTCTTCAAAATACTTGGAAACATATAAAAAACATAGAATTTAGAGCTTGGCAATGAAATTTACAAAAGTTGATGAAATCAATGATTATGCGTGAGATTACTTATCTAAATGCTATGAAACACTATACAATTGTACTTAAAAACATCTATATGATACATGTATATCACTGACAGCACCCCTCCACCTCTACAATGAAGCTGAAGAATAGTCCAGTTAATGACTATAAACAAGCGCTCTTTGGGAGGCAACCTTAATACTTTTGTAAGCTCTCTTTTTATCTTCATTTACTTTACTTTATGTTCTTTAATTTTTAAAGGTACCCAAATTCATAATTCTGCAAAAGAAAGGAACTGAAGGCAAGGGAAGAGGAATCGTCAAGTCAAAACCACACAAGAGGAGATTGCACAAAACAGGGGAATTAACTATGTTGCTAATACTTGCATTTATCTCATTCATATAGATAGGGATACTCTAGCATGAATCAAGTACATAAAAGAAGGAATCAGAAAGGCAGAAAATTACATGGGCTATGTAAAACTTTTACACGCCTCATGTAACATTATAGAGCCCCAGAACTACACTTGCATAGGCTCCAGAAACTTACAAGGGTTCGCTCTGTGTAGCATTACACGCCCCGTGCTTTAGAAAAGGAGAGAAAAATTTTGAGTTTAAGGGAGACAGAGAGTTACATGGGTCCCCTAATAAATTTAAATGAGCCGTGTAACTTAAATGTCAAAAGAGACTTGCGACCAAAAAATTACACGGGTCCTCAAACATATTTACATAGGCTGTGTAATTTAGCAAAGAATGAAATTTTCAAACAGAAAATTAGATGGGTCCTCGGACCGAGACCCGTGTAGTGATACATGCCCCGTGTATCATGTCACAAACGCGATACCTAGTGCGCGAAAAAGCATGAAATGAAGGGGTTAAAATGACCCTTTAAATTCCTCTCTCACCCTTAAACTCCCTCCCACTCAAAGACTCTTCCTTTCCACGTCTCTTTCTCTTTAAAAACCTCTCAAATCTCCTCTTCCCTCACAAAACCCTAGCCTTTCCTCCTTTGAAAAGCTCCAATGGCACCTGCAAAGCGCCCTGTAAGGAGAATGGGTTCTTCCTCAAGGCAAGGAGGAGATTCCTCACCCTCACCTCCTCAGCCATCACCCCAGTGCCCAAGAACAACGCAAGCCCCACCTCCACCACCTCAACCCCAACCACAATCTGCATCCTAACCACAACCTATACCTCAACTGCAACCTCCACAGCTAGCATAACCCGAGTTCTCCATCGCCTAGACATTTCGAGATTCCTGTCACACCTTACCCCCTCTATAAGGCATAACATGATCCCGTAGAATACCTAATGAACTACTAAACTTCACCTACAGATAACTCATTAAGTACCCTACAAGGGATTTTAAAACAATTTTCTTACTTTTGTTAAGTGGTGAGCATTTTCTAGTTGGTATCAAAACATTTAATTAAAGTTGAAAGCTAGTTGAAATTTTTGGCCCATTTTATTTTTTCACAAATTTTATAAAAATTTTGGCAGAGTTCTGTCTGTATTTTGAGAAAACAGTCCTTCAAATACCTGAAAAAAATATTTCCAATAATTTTTCTCAATAACTTCTTCAATTTCACAATCATCTCAATCAATTTCAACAACTCCACAACAATCCCAACCAATTTCTCAATTTCCAAAAATTCAGAATTCAACAAAATACTATCAATCAATTTCATTCCAATTAAAATAAAATATTTCCATTCATATTTCATTAAAGATAAATAATTTATATACATCATTACAAAAATTTACATTAAAAGAAATTCAAACTAAAATTTATTACAAACTTTATACAAACTTTGTACAAGCTGCTCATGACCAATTTTACATGTCCATACATTTACGTGCAATACATACATCAAAATAAATATTTACAGTCAGGGTATAACTTATACCCAATATAACTTCAAGGTAAGTCGCTCCACAATCCTCAGCAGCTCACTTTGCTGCTCCTCTAGTCTCTAAATCTGCGACAGCAATAATAGTTATCGCTGAGTACTAAGACTCAATGGTGCACAACATACTAAAATAATCTTTATGCAGAATTTAAATCACATTTATTCGAAAATTGGACTGAACATAAGAATTAAATACCAAACATGAATTATGAGACTTTAATCCAAACAATTTCATTTCAGAGTATCAAAACACTTTTCAAAAAACCCACAGTTATATCACGCCATTCGAAACAAATATAATCTCAATAGCCAGAGGCTAAGGAGAAGTCACATCACAAGGCTAGTTAGCTCAAATATATGGATACCATTCAATTTCTTCTTCTACTGGCACACACCTCAACACTTCATCCAGAGAAGGAATCAAAATTCAAAACTGATTACCCTCACTAGTCATGCTAGTAAGGTGTTGAAATATATGGTCATGACAATGTGGTTTCAAAACTTCTCTTAACAATTTGCTAAACATTGCCAATTCAAATATACACAATTAACTTTCAACAATTTAAATCAAAGCATCATAAATAATGTGACAATTCACTATTTCAAATTATTCAAAACAATATGCAGAAAATAATTTACAAAAATTTTACGTTGTGCACAAACCTTAAACGAGTCACCTCTTGGTCTTGACTCGATTCCTCGGGTTCTTTCCCGGTGTTCTTTTTAACTGAAACATACAATTTCACAGTGTTTCAGTACCATAACTTAGCATAAATCCAAAAATAAATTTAACTTCACTTTTACCTAGCTCTAATGTGCTAAACTCAACATTCTTTAAATTTGTATTTTAGGGTTACTATTCATTACACTATTCAAGTCAAATTGTTGACTTTCTAAGGCTTAATAGGTATGAGAATTCCAACTTCACCCACATACCACATTTTGGTCACTAAATTTGTTGGTTTGGTTGTTTACTCAAATTCTAAGTCTTTTAGGCAAATTTGATAAATTTTCAATTTTGGTGTTTTAAGTTACACTATTCCATTGGTCATTTTTCTGTTAGAATTTGGCAAAACTTTCTTCATAGAAAATGTTCCCTATTGTCTTAAGTTTATTCTCCTTTTTGAATCACTCTAATTGGAGTTTTGTAGCTCAAGTTATAGCCATATGAACCATGGCTGCCAGATTGGACTTAACCCAGATTTCTGGGTAAATTTTGGTTCTGGCAATTTTAGGTCACCAAATTTGGGTGGCCAAATGACTTGGTTAATGGTATAATTTGGGTTTGTGTTCTTCATGAAAGTTTTAGGTCTATATCTCAACTGTCCACTGGTAAAATTTTAGCTCATTTAGACCTCCCTAGCTCAAGTTATGGCCAAATGAACAAACACTATTCATTTAGTCATTTTGTACAGGTCAGACTGAGAATTTTTGGATTTGGTCAATTTGCTCACTAGGTTTTGTTCACTTTTTAGGCATGCTTCCTAAATGAAAATTGTGTCATTTTGTGTCTATTTTCATTCTCAATTGGTCTCATACCAATTAGACTTGTAAATTTTTAGTTTTGGTCCCTCAAAGGGACCTTGGTCCAGTTGCCTGCAGCATGACCACATTGAATCCGAATTTGCTTTTGGTTCAAACACTTCAAACACACTTCATTTGGTCACAAATGAACATTTCTCACTTCAAACTAGGTTAAAGACATCATTTACCAATTTCTCATATTTTTGTCTCTAAACTCTAAGTGTCCAAAACCCTAACTCCCTAAATTGTTGCATTTAACCAAATCTAAGCATGTCAATCTCACTTCCACATTCAGACAAGCTTGCCTAACATATTAAATTCAATCAAAACACAAGCATATGCATAGTAATCCTAGCTGGTAGAATTTTCAGTTTGCTCCTTCACAAATGTTTTTATTTCATTTCATTAGTTTCTAAGTTCATTTAAGTAACTAAACATGCACTTAAAACAAAAAAAATTGAAAGTTAGAATACCAACCTTAGGTGAAGTCTTTGATCTTCACTTTTTCTTCCAATTTCTCACTTTTTCATTCCTCTAATCTTCCTTTTTATGGTAATTTAAGGAGAGAGAGGGGTTTCGGCTAGCTTGAAGAAAGAAGAAGGAAAATGAATTTTGTTTATTTAGTTTGTATATTTATCTTCTAATTGACTTAGTCAAATTATTAAGTAATGAAAAATTATTTATGACCTCAAGTATGATGTCACCATGATGATGTCATTACCTTTTTAACTTTTCTTTTTCTTTTTCTTTTCTTTTTTTTTTTATTTATTGTCCTTGGTTCTTTAATTTAATTCTCGACTCCGAAATTTTCTTTTCTCTGATTTTATTTGACAGTTAGGTCTGGAGTCAGCTCTCGGGGTCAATTGACCAAATTGCCCCTCGTCGGTTCAACCCAGTTTGCAAATAATTCAATATTTCTTTCGGCTCCCTGACCTAATTATGTGACTGGCTTAACAACCTTTTTCCGTAATTTTCTCTTTTCCACTGTGTTTGTAATGGTCCTAAGGACCACAACGTCACATTTTACGGTTTGAAATTTGAGTTTAAATCGACTTCGCAGTCCTTCCCGAGAAGGTCACCCATCGCTGTGACTCTCGGCTCATTTAACTTCTTATGTTCTGTTTTTCTTATTAATACTTAAATAATTGGCAATTACTAATTATTTGTGTTTATAGCTTATCTAGTTGTCTTAAGTGTGGTTCTAATCCCCTTAATTGTCCGGACCGACTCCGGTCACCGGAATAGTGAAATATACCAGGCTATACAAATAGGGGTATTACAATTCCACCCATCGAGACTTATGCGTACAACTTAATAACAGAAGGATTATCTCCACTAAATACATGGACTTCGGGTTGCTGGAACAAATCAGCCTGCGAGAAGAGATTGATGGGCTACTGGACAATAATGGTTGGACTAGATTTGCCCAACTTCAATTCCCCGCCTATAGGGACACCACATTGGAGTTTCTTGGGAGCTTCAAGGCCACCCTATGGCCCACTGATAGAGAAGACAGGGGGAGTATCGAATTTCGATTACTTGGCATTGATCGAGTAATGAACATGAATGAATTTAATGCGGTGTTCGGCTTTGACAGCACCGAGTTTTAGAAGATCCCTCAAAATAAAATGCTCTACAATAGTGTGGACTTTTAGTGCTCCATTGCACTAAACACCGATGTTTATAACTCCAGCAAATCCAAATCCTCTGGCATCACCAAAGCCCCTTTACGGTATATGCATAGATTTACCGCCCACACAATCACGGGCTGTGGCAATAGCTTGGGCATGGTGAATGCCCACGAGCTATTCTTTTTGTGGTGTATGGTCACCGGGTAGGATTGCAACACCAGATTCTTCTTGTGCAACCACTTACATCGCCTATCTCACTAGCCGATAGGGCATATAGTGCTTAGTGGTCTCATCACAACCATCGCACTTCATTTCGAATTCGTCCCAGGGCATTATAGGCAATGCTCCATCCTTAGCATTACCAAAATTGACCAGACCATCTGCATATCCATGGGGATATGTAAGAAGGTTGGAAACACATATTTCCTTATCGACATCGAAGTGAACGTCATCCCTAGGCAAGAAGAAGCCCAAGAAGACCCT
Organism: Hevea brasiliensis; assembly: GCF_030052815.1. Taxonomy (NCBI): domain Eukaryota; kingdom Viridiplantae; phylum Streptophyta; class Magnoliopsida; order Malpighiales; family Euphorbiaceae; genus Hevea; species Hevea brasiliensis. The sequence goes on from NC_079497.1 coordinate 96,331,139, forward strand.
GGTGAGCCATCACAGGCACAAGAAGAAGCCCAAGAGCCACTCCACCATGAGTCCCTTGCTCGAGTGCCTCCCTACACGCCACCATCGACAAACCCCATCTTTGCATACCTTCAGTGCATAGAGACCACACTCAACAATAGGATGCAAGCGCTCAAAAATAGCCTTCAAGAAGCCCACAACAAGTTTGATATCATAATGGAGAGGCTCGATGGAGAGGGACCATCATCGCTATTAGAGACCTTCTAGAGTTAGGACTTTAGGATAGGTTCTTTCATGTAAAATTTATATGCCTTAGTCCTAAACTATGCTTATAGGTCTTTGTTACTTGCTTTTTGTCCAAACTTTCAGTTCTTAATACATAATATGCTTTTCATAATTCTTATGCTATATCTTAATTTTGCATATTATGTTGCCATTGAGGACAATGTCATATTTGAGTTTGGGGGTACAGATGTGATGTGCCTTATGAAGGAGAGAATGAAATTGATTAGTTATGAAAGATAAGAAATTATTCTTGAATGAATTGAGGAACAAGAATAAACAAAAATTAATATAACACCAAAATCAACTTCAATAGAAAAAAAAAAAAAGAGAAAGGATTTCTTTTTGGTATTTTATGATTTAAGATGCAACAGTAATAAAAGACAAAAATAAGAAAATAACTATGGAACGTAAACTTTGATAAGAGTAATCTCGCCACAAAGATTACAATCCCAATAAAAATGCCACATAAGCAACTCTTGTGATAAGTCAAGAGTTTGCCACAAACAAATAATATTTGATAAGAAAGAAGAAACATCACTTGCTATTGATCAAAATTCAGAATGCTTTGAGCTTATAAGAGTTGGCCTTTATATAGGCTAATTTCAAGCACTATAAAGGAAAATAGCAAGGTTACGAAATAGGAAGTTTGAATAGTCTTCTAAATAGGAAATAATATTAAATTTTTGAGAAAAAATACTTCAGAAATCTGCTCATAGAGTGATGCACGAATTTAAGGAGATTTGGTGACTTTTCAACCTTATTTACTTCCTTAATTGAAAGATATTTCAATCTCCTTCTGATTTCTTTGACTTGGTCAATTCCAAACAGCAAATAGGGCATTTTACACACATATGGGCCTATTTTCTTCATAATCAGCCTATTATCTTTATTTTAACTTAAGCCCAAACATTTTAGTTTTCACCCATCTCACATGCCCCATGGACTTACCAAGTCTTGCCCAACTTCTTTAATTCTGAATACAAGCAAGCAAAGTAATGAGCTTGTTTTTGGACATAGTCGATGGGCCCTCGTATGTCATGTCATTATGTGGCACATCATCTCCCCCTTATTGATTAGGATTTGCCGTCAAATCCAATTCTTCCCCATCCTCAAAATCATCTTCAAAGTAAGGAGAAAGATCCCTCACATTGAAAGTAGAAGAAACATTGTACTCATGGGGCAAATTCACCTTATAGGCATTGTCATTGATCCTTGCTACCACACGGAATGGACCATTAGCTTTTGGTAATAGCTTGGACTTCCTTTGATTTGGAAATCTCTCTTTCCTCAAGTGAAGCCACACTAGATCACCTGGTTCAAACCGCACTTATTGTAACACCCTCAATGTAACCATTTCGTACATTCTACTGTTCCGGTGACTGGTGTCGGTCCAGACAACTAGAACGTCTGGAAAAATATTTAAACTAAAGTGAGGAATCATAATTAACTCAAATATTTACAAAAAAAATGTAGAAAAAATTTTAGAAATAAAATACAACTAAGTTAAGTGAGCCGGTGCCCTAGCAATAGGTAACCTAGTGGGAAGTTGTGGTCCTCGCAACTAATAGCCCTAGACCCAGGAGAAAATTCATAAAATAATTTTTGGGACTCCAGAGAAGAGTCATTGAGGTTTCTATGGCATTAGAATGCCAATAAAATATTTAAAAAAAATTTTCAATCAGTACAGACAATTTTAGTCTGTTAAGCCAAACGGAGGGCATTTTGGTCATTTCGTCTTCAGAGATGATTTTTAGCCGACTTGTCTAGTTAAGTAAATAATTATTATGACATAAAATGTGAATAAATATTGCTAAAAATTAAATTGAAAATGAGTAGAGAAGAAAAGAAAAGAAAATGAAAGAAAATGTCAATTATGACATCACATGATGTTACTAAAGCACTCCCACCCAATCACATTGTGACACATATCCATAAACCACTTAAAAAGCATAAAATGGGCTGAAAAATTGAAGAAACCAATCTTTTTCTTCCCTTTCCCATTTCCATCCGTGACTCTCATCTTCCCTCTTCCTAACCCATTCCTCCATGAAAGCTTAAGGCAAGCTTGAGACAACCCACCAAATCATCTCTAAACCCTAACTTCTCTTCATGAAAAATTATCCCTACCACTAGAGCAAGCCTTAGACAGCAATTTGAAGAGGAAAAAGAAAGGTTTTGGCAAGCTTGGGAGTAGCTCCAACAAGGTAAGTGACCAAACTCTTGCTCTTTTTAGTTTAATTCATGTTTAATGGCATGATATGTGTAGGAAATGTAAGAAAATGAAACAAACAAGTGTGCGTGTGCACGCTACAAGTTTAGGCAGCTAGGGTTAGTTAGGTTTAGTGATTTTTCTTGATAACAAAGTGTTGAAGAGTAGCCCTAGTGCTAAATGCATGATTGAACTTAGTTGTGTAGGTGAAATACAAGGATTAGGTATGTATGAACATGGAAAAAATATGGACACTTAACAATATTTGGGTTTGCTTATGTAATGGTTCATTAACCTTGTAATTGTCAATTAGCGACCATTTAATTGTGTATAATGAGGAAATGAAGTGAGTTGAGGCTTGCCATTTGTGTATGGCTGAGCTACCTTGGCTGACCTGCAGGACTGAGCATGAGTTCAGCAGGTTTGGACAGCTATAAATGGAGTTGTATAGGTTCAATTGGTGCAAGGCTAATTGGAAATGAAACTAGACACATAATGGGACAACTTTGGTGAAGAAAGCCTGCCCAGAAAACCAAACCAAGTTGACCTAAAAATTTCCCTAATCCGGGTCACTTGAATTCTACCTAGGCAAAATGACTAAATGAACAGTTTTTATTCATTTGGTCATAACTCAGTGTAGAAAGGTCCAATTGACCTGAAATTTTACCATTATGTAGCTGAGACATATACCTACAACTTTCATGAAGAAACAAAACCTAAATTTTGATCATAACATGTTCAAAAACTGACCTAAAGCCAGTGTACAAAACCTGCAGGTTCTGTCCAGAAAAATCTGGAAAATTTCAATCCGGCATGTTATGGTGTTTAGGCCATAACTTGAGCTACAAAACTCCAAATGGAGTAATTCAAAAAAAGAAATGTAACTAGACACAATAAGAAACAACTTTCATGAAGACAATTTTGCCAAATTCCTACTGTACAAATGACCAATGGAACAGTAAACTTAGTGCTTGAAATTTGAAAATTGTGAATAACTAACACTAAGCTTTGAAATGGAATTGGCAATCAATGCCAACAACTTTAAAATGCAAAATGTGGATGTTGGGGATATTAAAACCAATATACCTATTGTCAATGCAAAAGTCAAAATTTTAGTTGACTAATGAAATGAATAGTAACCTTACACATAAAATACAAATATTCAAGAAATGACTTTGTAATATGCCCTAGTAGGCCTAATGTGATTGGTTGGATAGGTTGGCATGCCAATAGGGTTCTAATAGCAGTACTGCATATGATGTATGGCTTCATTGCCATTCTGTGATGATAGCCTATGGCTATATTGATTATGATGTTATACTTGGCTTTATGCCTTATTGAATTTATGGCTTATTAGCCATTCTATTTACATACCGGGAGACACATTATGACTGATGGTGTGACGGCCTGAGGTACTTGGTACCCAGTGCTAGTTTACCTGTTTATCCAGTCCGGTCAATTTTTATAGGTTACTTGGGCATGGAAAAGTATAAATGCAATTGAACTGATTATTAAAGAAAATAAGGAAATAAAATATCAAGATAAAGATCAAGAGTGATTACAATAAAATATAAAAAAGCTCAAAATCATCAAGAAAATAATTAATAAAATGCATGAAGAAGTTAATATCATAAAATGTGATTAGCCTTCGACTAAACAATAAGTTAGTAAATATTCATTTCTTATGAACACAATAACTAGGAAATTTTTACTTTATTTGCATATTATATTTTCTTGTATTATTGGCACCACTAAGCTTTATGCTTAGCGCGTCGCTTTTGTAACGCGTAAGTACTGAAGATTTGTGTCACACCTTACCCCTCTGTAAGGCATAACATGATCCCGTAGTATACCTAATGAATTACCAACTCCATCTACTGATAACCCATTAAATACACTACAAGGGATTTTAAAAACTTTTCTTACTTCTTTTACAGTGGTGAGCACTATTTACAGGTGTTAAAAACTTTGGTGAACTGAGGTGAAACAACTAACTCATTTGATTTATTTGGAATTTCTGTAAAAATTTTGGCAAGGTGCCATCTATATTTTGGATAAAACAGTTCTTCAGAAAACCTGTAAAAAAAAGCACTTCAATAATTTTCCAAATCTCAACTCCAATACATTTCTCAACACAACAATTTATCAACACAATTCCATAGGAATTTTTCAAAGTCCGAGATAAGGAAATATAATACAACTTTTACAATCCAAAACACTCATAATTAATTTACAACTTCAAGTACAATTTAATTTACAACTGCTCAAAACCAAAAAGAAAATATACATACAAAGGTCATACATTACAAGACAAAATACAAAATCTTGGTATACTCATAATACCAGAAATCCTCATTGGATGTATATGCAGCCTAGTCTGCACGCTGTCGGTCTCTCTACTGCGACAAAGAATAAAGCTATCACGAGACAATGTCTCGATGGTACAACATTAACCAAATCCAATTTAAATCACAATTCATAAGTCATGTAAATAGTGGATACTTAAAATCATAATTAAATTCAAGACAATAATTGTCAATAAGAATTTAACTCCATTTCTCAATATCACAATAATTTTCCATAAGTCGATCAGTTTGAATTCAAAAGATGATATGTCAATGAGAGTTTAAATCCATTTCACAATCTCACAATACATATCAATAAATCACACACAGCTTAATCATGATCCATAATTCAATTCATCCCAAAAGCCGATGGCTAATGAGGTATTCAATTCATCCCAAAAGTCAATGACTAATGAGGAATAACATGGCTAGCTAGCAAAAATATGAGTACTCATTCTATTCGTCCTCAACAGGCACACACCTCAACACTTCAGCCAGAGAGGGAATTCAATTCATCCCACTAGACACGCTAGCGAGGAATACAATCAATATACATGATAGTGTGGTTTAAAACCATTTCTAATGCTTTTTAATCAATAAGTATCCATCAATGTCCTTCAAACCATTTTTCACAGTTTCAAACTATTCACAATATTTTTCAATCAATAAATATTCATCAAACACATTTCCACAATTTAAAATAATGATATACAAATAATCAATATTTATTTCCATTGAAAATAATTCAAAAGAAATAAAGCTTGTTGTGCACAAACAATTTAAAACAATAATATACAAATATTCAATATTTATCTCAATTGAAAAATTCAAAAGCAATAGCCGTTGTGCACAAACCTCCGATATTTGTCTCTGGTCTTGACTCGATTTCTTTCCCTTTTCTTTGAGTCCTTGTTAATCGAGAAACACAATTTGAAGTGTTTGATACCAAATTAAACTATCTCTATCGATGGGGTTTGGTAAATAATGCACCGAACTCAATTATTCGCTTAATCACCTAATATACCGACCCTCGTTGCGTTTTAGGTAAATTAGGTTTTAGTGTCGTTAAAATGTAACACTCGATAGGGTTTTATGTTTTGTATGTTTTACCAAATTAATTTCAACGCTTTGTGCATTTTAATGAAAAATGCTTGATTCCTGGACACTAGTTTGACCTAACCGGACGATCTAGTTTCCTCGGTTTTCGGTCTCGGTCGAAGCTCCAAACTTGTAGATCTAGGTCTTATTGCACGCGGTGCAAAATTTCAGGTCAATCCGAGTTAAGTAGACCAAGTTATGGTCATTACACTATTGCTGGTCAAATGGTACCATTTTAGGTCAATTTTAGGTCAAAGTGGTCAATTCTGGTTCGGCCAGTTTTTGGACCCGAACTTGTGCAAGTTGTTTGACTTGCTTATGGTCATTTCTGGGCTTTGGTGTCTTCATAAGACTTGTAGGTATGGGTCTTAACTATTCTTGGTCAAAATTTCAGGTCAATTGGACCTGGTTTGAGTGAGTTATGGCCTAAACACTCACTGCTGCCCAATTGGTCATTTTTCAGGTCCTAATTGCATCTAATCCGAATTGGTCAAATTTTTAGGTCACCTTGCAAGCAGAATTTTGGCATGGTTTCTCAATGAAAGTTGGCACATTTTGTGCCTAGTTTCACCCCAAATTGGTCTCATACCAATTGAGGTTACACATTCAAGGTTATAGGCCAAAATATACACTGCCCTCACTATGCATTACACACCCAAACTTCAAACACACACTTACCTTTGCAAGGTTCACTTCCATACCCTACCAAACTGTTTTGGCACATTACCAACAACATTTTCTACATTACATTTGCATTATTTTGGGCAGATTCAACCACCCTTAACACACCAAATATCATTCACAATTATAATTCTAAGTACCATTACAAATACACCTAAACATTACAAACTTTACATACACTTTACAACATTAATTTACATACATAACATCCATCCTTCTAGGTCAATATGCTGCCCACACTTCCTTCAATATACACCATTTCTCAAGTGTCCACAAGCTGCCACAAATCACTCATCAACATCACATTGCCATACCATATGCTAATTCCCATCAAAGTGCATAATTCACCATATATACATGCATTAAATCACTAGGTTACTAACTCACCATGAACAACATTATTTCTCAACAATTATATGCACAATTTCCTCATCAAAAGCGTGACCATGGCTGTCCAAAATGACAACAACAATAACCCTTCAAACTCAAAATTTTCCTTCACCAAACTAACACCCATAACATGAACATAAACTTTAACAAAGGATTTCTCAAAAATACAAACTTACCTTTATTTGTAACTTGCTAAACCTTCACCAAACTTCCCAAAATTGGTATCAATATCTTCCTTGTGGTGTGTAGACCATTTTTCATGAAAGGACCTAAGAGCTTGGAGTTGAAAATGGAGGATGGATCAAGCTCAAAGAAAACGTTAATGGAGGTTTTCAAGGGTTCATCAATTCGGCAATGTTGGGAGGTTTTGAGGAAGATGGGATTTCAGGTGGTTAGTGGACCACTTCAGCCATATTTCATGTTTAATAAATCCTATAGTGGTCCACTAACTAAAATTAAAACATTTTATAAGTTAATTTTTCAATTAATCCACATTTAACCCATTATTTCCACTATTTATTTTAGGTACCACCAAATTAATTTTTCATTTCATTTTCTAAGTGTAATACTATTTATTTTTAATGGACATTTAGGTCAAAAGACAATTCGGGATGTCAAATGACCATAATGCCCCTGTTCGGGTGGCTTTCCAGATTTTTCAGAATAACCGTATTTTGTCTGTTTTTCGATTTCTCACTTTTCTTTGTACTAATTATTTAATTTTTCTTTGATCTTTCTAATGATATTTATTCTTCAATAAGTGTCTATTAAATTCCTAAAAATGTTTTCCGTGGTTCCCCGCAGTATTAGTCAACGGTCCACGCCGTGACTTCCCGGTGCGGTCACCCATCGCTAGGTTTCCCGGCTCACTTACTCGGTTACATTTCTTTGCTATGATTTTTCCTTTGTTTTTCTTTTCTTGTATTTCATTATTTTATGTCTCCTCACTCATATTGAAGTACGGTTCTAGGCATCCTAGCTGTCCGGACAACATTGGTCACCGGAGCAGTAGAACGCCCTACCGAACTTAGGGGTGTTACAATTTGGACAGAGAGCCCGGTAGACCACAGACTGGTTAAGGCCGTTCACCGTTCTGCTTAGTGTCCGTGTCACCTCACAAGCTACAGTGCATTGGTAGGACTAGGTCCCATTTTGTATTTTGTAATTTTTGTAAGTTTTATAATTAAACTCTTACCTTATCGTGTATATTTGAAACAAATGTAAAATAATTTTGTATTAATGTAAGTATTTGTAACTTGTGATTATAAATAACATATGAGAATTTATTTATGATTTGAGCATGATGATGATGTGGAATGAATGAATGACAAATGGAGGAATTGTTAAGAAATTGTTGTAAATTGATGTGATACAAATGGAGTTTGAGAATGATTGAAAATTATTGGAAGTGTTTTTTACAGGTTCCGAAAAACTATTTTTTCCATTTTTAGCCAACACTCTGCCAGATTTTCTAAAAATTTTTCGGAACCTTAAATTAATTCTTAATTTTAATAAATAAATTAAATGGCATAAATTTCACTTTGTGACTAATAAATGAATAAATAAATAAATTAAGAAAGAGTAAATTGTAATGAAATAAGATATGGTGCTCTGACACACTGTGTGGCATATCTTGCTCGGCTACACTATAAACGGGTAAGGGGTGTCACACTTATTTTCTCTTCTTGTTAATAGTTTTGCTGTATTGTTCATTTTTGGCCTCAACGAGCTTTCTAACTTGCTCATGCATAGACTTCGCCATCTTTGCCTTCTTTTCACTATCAACATTGGCTCTTTCTTGAATAGGAATTGGCATCAAATCCATTAGTGTGATTGGATTGAAGCCATAGACTACTTCAAAAGGAGAGTGCTTAGTTGAGTTGTGCACACTTCGATTGTAAGCAAAATCAACATAGGCCAAGCATTTATCCCAACTCTTCAAATTCTTCTTGATGACAGTTCTTAGCAAGGTAGAGAGAGTTCTATTTACCACCTCTGTTTGCCCATCTATTTGAGGATGACAGGCTGTGCTAAAGAGGAGGTAAGTTCCAAGCTTTTTCCACAAAGTCTTCCAAAAATAGCTTAGGAACTTGGCATCACGATTTGAAACAATGCTTCTTAGAATGCCATGCAACCTAACAATTTCCTTAAAGAAAAGGTTAGCAATAAGAGAAGCATCATTAGTTTTATGGCAAGGAACAAAATGAGCCATTTTAGAAAATCGGTCAATAATAACCAATATGGAATCTTTGCCCCTTTGAGTTCTAGGCAAGCCAAGCACAAAATCCATACTCACATGTTCCCATGGGTGATTAGGAACTAAAAGAGGCATATACAGCCCTTGCGCCATCTCCTTACGTTTAGCCTTCTTGCACGCCACACATTTTTCCATTACCTTGTGCACATTTTTCATCATACTTGGCCAATAGAAATGCTCCTTTAAGGCTTCCAAAGTCTTCTTTTCATCGAAATGGCCAGCAAGACCCCCTCAATGTGCCTCCCTTATCAATAATTCTCTGATAGAATAGTTGGGAATACACAACTTTCCCATTTTAAAGAGGTAGCCATCATGTTGGTAGAATCCCTAAAAGGCTTTCTCTTTACAAGAATCATAGATAGAAGAAATGTCCCTATCTGACTTATATTGCTCAATCATCAGTTCAAATCCCAACAGCTTAGTATTTAGCAAAGAGATTAAGGCATACCTCCTGGATAATGCATCAGCCACAATGTTGGAGTGTCCCTTCTTATACTTGATCACTTATGAGAATGATTCAAGAAACTCCACCCATTTGGCATGTCGCTTGTTCAGCTTACTTTGTCCTTTTAGTTGCTTTAAGGACTCATGGTCTGCGTGGATAACAAACTCTCTTGGCAAGGGATAGTGTTGCCAAGTCTCCAAAGCACGAACAAGAGCATAGAACTCTTTATCATAGGTTGAGTAGTTCAAACTAGCTCCATTCAACTTTTCACTAAAATAAGTAATGGGATGTCTTTCTTATATTAGAACAACCCCGATTCCCACTCCGGAAGCATCGCATTCTACCTCAAAGGTCTTTGAAAAATTTAGCAATGCAAGTATTGGAGTAGAGGTCAGTTTTGCTTTAATGAGTTCAAAGCTCTTTTGGGCAGCTTCACTCCAATTAAATTTCCCTTCATTCTTTAAGCATTTTGTTATGGGGGCTATGATGGTGCTGAAATTCTTTATAAACCTCTGGTAGAAAGAGGCTAGGCCTTGAAAACTTCTCACCTCTGAGATTATAGTTGGTACTGGCCATTCTTGTATTGCTTGCACCTTCTCTTTGTCCACCTCCATGCCATGTTTGGTTACCACAAAGCCAAGGAATGTGACTTGATCATGGTAAAAAGTGCATTTCTTGATGTTCACATGCAACTTTTCTTGGTGTAGAACTTCAAAAATAGCCCTTAAATGCTTGAGATGATCTTCAAAACTCCTGCTATAAATCAAAATATCATTAAAAAAAAACAACCACAAATTTGCCAATGAAGTGGTCAAGTACATGGTTCATGAGTCTCATAAAAGAGCTAGGGGCATTAAAAAGGCTAAAAGGCATAGCCATCCACTCATATAACCCAAACTTTGTTTTAAAGGCTATTTTCCATTCATCTCCCTCCTTCATTCAAATCTGATGGTAACCACTTTTCAAATTAACTTTTGAAAAGATAACAGCACCATGTAACTAATCAAGCATATCATCAAGTCTAGGAATGGGATAGCGATACTTCACAATGATTTTGTTGATGGCCCTACTATCAATACACATGCGTATGGAACTATCCTTTTTGGGCATCAACAAAGCTGGAACAAAGTATAGGCTCATGGACTCACGAACATAGCCCTTTTTCAACAGCTTTATGACTTGCTTATGCAACTCCTTAGCCTCTTTCGGGATTGCTTCTGTAGGCTTGTCTATTTGGCAATGTTGCTCCAGGAATTAAATCAATCTGATGCTCAATGCCATGAAGGGGAGGTAGTCCTTCTGGCAATTCTTCAGGAAAAACATCTTCAAATTCTTCCAATAGTTCGGCCACCATGGGAGGAACTGTAATGTCATTAGATTCTAGCAATTATTTAATAATAAGCACAAAAAAAAATTATGGTTAGTGATAGCCTTCAAAACATCCCCCTTGTTGAGGAATAAACTCTCCTTCTTTTGTTTATTACTAATCAGCTGCTCTTGATGTATTTGTTGGGGACTAAGAGGGGCTAATACAATTCTTTTCCCATCCTTCATAAAAGAATAAGTATTTTTAAAACCATCATGCACAGCCCTTCTATCAAATTGCCATGGCCTTCCTAACAACAAATGGCTAGCATTCATGGGCACAATGTCACACGCAACTTCATCTTTATACTTGCCTATGGAGAAAGGAACAACTACTTGCTTAGTCACCTTAACATCACCATCATCATTCAACCATTGTAATTTATAAGGATGAGGATGCACTAAGGTGGGCAGATTAAGTTTCTTAACTAAGGTAGTAAAAGTAACATTAGTACAGCTACCACCATCAATAATGACATTACATACCTTGCTGAGAATAGTGCATCTGGTATGGAAGATGTTCTCTCTTTGCTCTTCCTCTTTTGTTGCATGTACACTTAAGGTTCTTCTAACCACTAACATCTCCCTAACATCAACATACTCTACTTCCTCATCACTATATGCTTCATAATTCTCTTCCTCTTCGCAAGTCTCATCTTTACTCTTTAGCTCCCATTGGGCTTCCCTCAACACCATTACTCTCTTGTTGGGACATTCTAAAGCAATGTGTTCATTACTAAGGCACTTGAAGCATTTTATATCTCTACTTCTTTTGGGAGGGGCTAGATCTACTTCCTTTTCCTTGCCCTTGCTTACACCAACTGGTGCTTTGGCAGAGCTCTCCCCTTTGTCATGCTTCTTCATGCCACCTTTATCACTAGCAAGTGGGGTGCTAGTGTTAGAAGGTTTTGTGAATGTTTTGGTAGTAATGCCCTTATATCCACCTTTCATTCTTTGCCTTTCAACCTTAATGCCAAGTTTGATCACATCCTACAAAAACAGATATGGTTGCAATTCAACAGTATTAGCAATTTCATAATTCAAACCACCAAGAAAATGGGCAATGGTTTGTTCTTGTGGTTCCCTCACATCACATCTCAACATCAGCATCTCAAATTCTTTAACATAGTCTTCCACACACATTCCACCTTGGCGTAAACTTTGGAGTTTGATATATAACTCCTGTTTGTAATATTCAGGTACAAATCGCTTCTCCATGAATCTTTTCATCTCACGCTAAGTTTGTACATCATCAAGCCCATCCCTACGTCTTTGAGCCTTTATGTTCTCCCACTATAAGTTTTCATAATCAATAAACTCAATGGCAGCAAGTTTGCACTTCTTTGCTTCGTTGGACACTAATATTCAAAGATTTTGTTAACTCTTTGTACCCATTCGAGGTACTCTTCAGGTGAGTTGGTACCTTGAAAGGTTGGAATTTTCATCTTGATGTTGTCTTTTTAGCCATATGGACGCCTAAGCAGGTGCTGATCATAAGCACCTTCTTCAACTCTAAGTTCTTCATCATCATCACCATGCCCTTGCTGCCTAGGACCATTGCGCTCTCTTTGTGGCTGGAGTGCAACTAGTCTTGCCAAAGCTTGTGTGATCTGAATAATTTGCTCTTGCATTGCATTCTGTTGTCTTTCAAGTCTTAGCATATGTGCTTGATCCAATATGAGACCTCTTGGAACTGGTGGAGGCACCTCTCCTTCATCAGACATGTTGCAATCGCAATCAAACTCACTAATTGTTTTCACTCAGTTAAAGGATAAGTTGGTTTACTCCCTCACGTGTTTGCACTCCAAAGGCTTCAAAGTGCTGCTTAACTAAGGCTTTGATACCAAACTGATGTGTCTTGTAAAGGAGAGAATGAAATTGATTAGTTATGAAAGATAAGAAATTCTTCTGGAATGAATCGAGGAACAAGAATAAGCAAAAATTAAGCAATATAACACCAAAATCAACTTCAAAAGAGAAAAAAAAAGGTTTTCTTTTTGGTATTTTATAATTTAAGATGCAACAGTAATAAAAGACAAAAATAAGAAAATAACTATGGAACGTAAACTTTGATAAGATTAATCTCGCCACAAAGATTACAATCCCAATAAAGATGTCACGCAAGAAACTCTTGTGATAAGTCAAGACTTTGCTAGAAACAAATAATGTTTGATAAGAAAAAAGAAACAGCACTTACTATTGATTAAAATTCAGAATGCTTTGAGCTTATAAGAGTTGGCCTTTATATAGGCTAATTACAAGCACTATAAAGGAAAATAGCAAAGTTACTAAATAGGAAGTTTGAATAGTCTTCTAAATAGGAAATAATATTGAGTTTATGAGAAAAAATACTTCAGAAATTTGCTCATAGAGTGATGCACAAATTTGAGGAGATTTGGTGACTTTTCAACCTTATTTCCTTCCTTAATTAAAAGATATTTCAATCTCCTTCTGATTTCTTTGACTTGGTCAATTTCAAACAGCAAATAGGGGCCTTTTACACATATATGGGCTTATTTTCTTTATAATCAACCCATTATCATTATTTTAACTTAAGCCCAAACATTTTAGTTTGCACCCATCTCACATGTCCCAGGACTTACCAAGTCCAGCCCAAGTTCTTTAATTCTGAATACAAGCAAGCAAGGTAATGAGCTTACTTTTGGACCTAGTCGATGGGCCCTCGTATGTCATGTCATCATGTGGCACATCAAGATGCATTTCATGCACTGCATTCATCACATTTTATTACATTTCTTAATTATATCCATATTATACTTGTGTATCAAAATTTTCACTTTTTGAAATTGTTTTTAACTTAGAATTATAACCACGAATACTAATAAGCTACTAATTGGACTCCATGGAATTGAGGAATGAACGTATCTGGATAGGCAAAAAGGGATTTAATTTTTGTTTGTGAAAGACTTAATCAACTTAGTAGAGCTAGACTAGTTAATCCCCTTCATAGCTATTAATTTGTCACATTAAACCTGCAAAGTTAGGAGAAAATTTTTGAAATACAAACAAACCAAAAAATGCCTCACCAGCTCTATAACATATCTCTTGGACCTATCGAGGTGAAATCCTAGCATATGCTCGATAGAGAGTTGATTAAGGCATTCTTTGATATAGCCTCACTAAAAGCCTTAGCCATCCTAATTAAATTATATACCCCTTGCAGCCAACTTGAGCCTATATTTTTACCCATATAATTTTCCTTGTTTACCCATAAATATTTACTTAGCCCCTAGCCTAAACACTCACCTCATCCTTTTGAGGAAATATAGTGTATGAAGGATAGGTATATCAAGTGTAAAAGAAAATATGAGGAGAAGATATGAAAACCAAAAAGAGTGCAAGTGTACAATTAAAAAAAAAATTGTCCTTCCAACCCAATAAAAGCAATGAGTTTGGGGAAGAAGACAAAAGGGACATAAAAAAAAGGAAGTCCCAAAATAAATATCATGACAGTATGCTTGGCACTATAAAGAACCCTTCTTCCCCATGCAGAATCGATAAAGAAAACTTGGTAAACTTAGAACTTTGTGCATGAAAGGCTATCCTCATATTTGCATCCTTTAAAGCCCCTCATTGGTAACCAAATCATCATCCCTTAATTCCATTACAACTTTTCTAAAGAGCTTTTGATCTTTTGAAAGTGTGTGCTACATCAGTGGAGATAGAAAATTAAAATGTGCTTATGGAGTTATAACTAAATCAAACTTAGTAATTTTTATAACAGATGCAAAATTAAGGGGAGTAAGTGTCTCTTAAGTTTATCCTACTAAAACAGGTTATTTGTAACTTATTAATAGCCTTGCATAGAGGAGCTATTAGTTGAAACACTATGAAAGGGGGTGAAGCTTTAAACAGGCAGCTATTGAAACCCTTATGCCTTAAAAGAGGGTAATTGGTATGAAAGATTGAAGGAGTTCAATTATGTGCATGTGGAATTTATGGTTGTGTTTCTAAGTTATCCCCTAAAAAGTGTTCTAAAAAGGTTTTGATTTGCTTGAGGATAACCAAAAGTTTGAGTTTGGGGGTATTTGATATACTTGTATTACACAAATGTTTTTAAGCACATTTGTACAACATTCCATGGCATTTAGATAGGTAATTTCATGCATAATTTCTAAATTCATTAACATTTGTAAATTTCATCACTCTGCACTGAATTCTATGTTTTCTGCATATTTTCAGGTGTTTTGAAGAAGCTCCAAAGCATAGGAGCAAAGAAGGAAGCTCAGAAAGACTCAAGGAAAGAAGATTGTTGCTGATACATAGTACACAGGTCATGTAACTACCCCAGAGACCCATGTAACTTGTTGTCAGGAGAAAGCCAAAGAAACCAAAGAAGAAACACAGTACACGGGCTATAACATCCTTACTTTAGCTAGTCCGTACAGTCTGTTGTTCTGGTGACCACTATCGATCCGGACAGCTAGAACGTCCGGAAAAATATTTAAACTAAAGTGAGGAACTATAATTAACTCAAATATTAATAAGAAAAATTTAGGAAAAATTTTAGAAAAAAAATACTACCAAGTTAAATGAGCCGGTGCCCTAGCGATGGGTAACCTAGTGAAAAGTTGCAGTTCTCACAACTAGGAGCCCTAGACCAGGGGCAAAAATTATAAAATAATTTTTGGGACTCCAGAGAAGGGTCATTGAGGTTCTTATGGCATTAGAATGCCAAGGAAATGATTAGAAAATTTTTTCAGTCGGTACAGACAATTTTAGTCTGTTAAGCCAAATGGAGGGCATTTTGGTCATTTCACCTTCAGAGGTGATTTTTGACCAACTTGTCCAGTTAAGTAAATAATTATTATGATATAAAATATGAATAAATATTGCTAAAAATTAAATTGAAAATGAGTAGAAAAGAAAATAAAGGAAATTTGGAATTATGACCTCATGCTTATGTCATTACAATGCCTCCACCAATCACCATTCACTAAATACACTTAAAAAAGACAAAATGGGCTGGAAATGAACAAAAAATCAGATCTCTCTCTTCTCTTCTTCTTCTTGCCGTGACCCTCCTCTATAGCCACCCATTTTCAAGCTTGATTTCACTAGCTTCTACCCCACGAAACCTTATACTCCCAACACAAAAAAGTGTTCTTACACCTTGGAGATTCTTTTGGGAGCAAGAAGAAAAGGAGAACAAGAACCCTAGCAAGTGGGAAACTTCACTCCATAGAGGTTAGTGACCTAACCTTGGTTTTTACTTTGAATTCATGTTTAAGGACCTTAAATGAGTGTAAATTACAAAGAAAATTTGTTGAATATCATTTGTATCTCAACCCTAAATTTCGGCAGCCTTGGTTGGGGTGTGTTTGTGATGAGTTTTATGGAGTTAACATGCAAGTATGGTTGCCCTTAAATTGTATCTCTTAAGTGGAATGTTGAAATGCAATGATATTGCATGGTATGTGATGTTTGAGCTAGGGTTTGGGTTGAGAAATGAGACTTTGAACATGTGATGATGAAAATAGGTTTTAATGGTCAATTAGTGACCATTTGGTTCTATTTAAATCAGAAATGAAGTGAATGGTGTAGTGGGATTTGAGTTTGGTGTGGCTGCCCTTGGTGACCTACAGGACTGGTCATGAGTCCAGTAGGTTTGGGTAGCAATAACTTGAATTGTAGAGTTTCAATTGGTGCAAGGCCAATTGGACATGAAACTAGACACATAATGGCACAACTTTGGTGAAGAAACCATGCCCAGAAGTTTGCTCTAATTCGGGTGACCTGCATTCTGCCTGGGCAAAATGACCAAATGAACAGTGTTTGGTCATTTGGCCATAACTCAGTATAGAAAGGTCCAATTGATCTGAAAGTTACCAGCAACAATTTGAGATATAGATCTACAACTTTCATGAAGAAACCTAACCCAAATTATGACCAGAACATATTCAAAAAGTGAGTTGCAGTCACTGTTCCTAACACTGTAGATTTGGTCAGTCTAGAAATTCTAGAAAAATTTCAATCCGGCCAATTATGGTTTTTGGGCCATAACTTGAGTTACAAAACTCCAAATGGAGTGATTCGAAAAAGAAAATACAACTAGACAAAATAAGGAACAACTTTCATTTTGATCTTTTTACCAAATTCCCACTGTAAAAATGACTAATGGAACAGTAAACATAAAGCTTGAAAACTTAAACATTAAGCTTAGAAATTGTATTGGTAACCAATACCAACGAATTTTGAATGCAAAATGTGGTATGTTGGGAATATTAAAACCAATGTACCTATTGTCTATGCAAAAGTCAACATTTTAGTTGACTAATGAAATGAATAGTAACATTCAAACTTGAAATTCAAAAATTGTAAAATTTAAAAGTGTAATATGCCCTAGTATACCTAACAAGATTGGTTTGGATAGCTTGGCATGCCAATAGGGTTATATTAGCAATACTGCACATGGCTTCATGCCATTCTGTGTTTCATGGTTTCCCATGCCATTCTGTGACATAATAGCCTTTGGCTATGTTATTGAGTTGTTACACTCGGGTTTAATCCCTGATAATTATTACAAACTTATTAGTACATTACATTTGCCTGGAGACACAATGTGACCGATGGTGTGATGGTCCGAGGTACTTAGTACCCAGTGCTAGTTTACCCATTTATCCAGTCCAGTCAATTAGTATGGGTTACTCGGGCAATGATAATAAACCTTACTAAATTTTAATCGAATAATACTGCTATAAATATCAGAAATTAAGTCTATCAAAAAATGTAAACATACATTCTGCATAATTATTTTTATTTATTTTATATTGTCACTACTAAGCAGAATTGTTTAGCGCGTCACTTTTGCCACGCTCAGATACTGGAGACCTAGCTGGGGAGCCCAGCAGGCATCAGACCGGGTGAGCCTTCAAATCTGCATCCGGAGTCCAGAGTCACCTCACATATGCAGTGCATATGGTAGGACATTAGGACTTTGGGGTAGCATTTTGTATTTTGTATTTTATATTAGTTTTGGATTGTAACTATAAACTCTTGAAATTATTGATGATGTAAATATATGAAATTTCATGTTATTGAAATTTTCTGTATAATGAAATGTTGAGAAATATTTATGAATGAGCTTCCAGTGATGAAGTGAACAGAAAAGTTTTGAGAATAGTATTGAGATGTTGAGATTAAGTTGAGATATATGTGTATAATGGAGTTTGGATTTGGAAATTATATTGGAAGTGTTTTTAAACAGGTTCAAAAAATTATTTTTCCAATTTACAGCCGGCACTTTACCTGATTTTCTATAAAAATTGTGTAAAAATTTAGATTTATCAAAAATTATAAACAAATGAATTAAAAGGGATAAATTGTAATAGAAATATGAATTGGTGCTCCGGCACACTGAGTGACATATCTTGCTCGGCTACACTGTAGACGGGTAAGGGGTGTCACACGGGCTGTGTAACATGACCCATGTAACCTCTAGAGACCCGTGTAAGCTTCTGCCTGGCAAAGCTTAAAGAATTCTTGAAAGAACAAAAGTACACGGGCCATGTAATTAGACCCGTGTAACTAGCTGAGGCTCGTATAAGCTTCTGTCCTGACATAAGATGCAATATTCAAAGCTCCAGTAAGTTACATGGCCTTGGGCCATGTAATGACACACGGGCTGTGTATCAGCCAATAGCCAATTTCCTGATTAGGGTTCCAGCTGCAATTTTTATAGAGAAAGAGACTTCTAATTCTTTTGGGACTTTAAAAACCTAACCTTAGACATTTAATATAAATAGAAGCCACAAAAAATAGAAAGGATAGAAGAAAATCTTCAGATACACATTTTCATGCATTTTCGTCATTCTTTCCAAGTCGTCTTAAGGAATAGTTCCCGAGCATCAAAGAGGAGTCCTCAACCGAAGTTCCACAAGTTCAAAGCTGCAGATTCCCTTCAGTTCTTTTGTTCTATTTCTTTAAGAGGTGTCTATGTTCTTTTATTTCATTTTTTATGTTTGCTAAACTCACCATGAATGAGTAGTTTTTTTATTCTAGAATTAGGAGAGTAACGCTTGTAATCATTATTATAGATAAATATTGAGTTTTATTTATTGGAATTGAGATTTGTTCTTTGATTTAATTTCTTGTATTATTAATGCATGCTATATGTTGGTACCCACCTAGTTATGATCTAAGATATTAATCGAAGAACTGAAAGGTGAAGATTAGTATTGGAAAATCAAGACTTTGAACCTAGGAAATCTGACCTAGAGATAGCCTGATGACCTTTGTGGAAGTTCCATAATTAATCATAGTTCTTAAAAGGGTTTTTATTGGAACTAATCACTAACGAGAGTAGTGTTTAGCTCTAATCGAAATACACTTTAGGTGCCTTGAGAGAGGACCTAAGATATCTTAGGATTAACGTCCATCAAAGCGACAATCCTCAATCCAATGAATAGACAAGATTAAATCCATAATAAGGTTAAAGTGTGAAATCTTAATTCTGGAATTGTTTCAAATAGATTTTTTCAGATTTAGCTCATTACTCTTCTAGTCTTTAGCATTCAAAATAGATCAGATTCTTCCCCATTTTATTCAGTAGCCTAGACAGTCAAAATTGCTGTGTAGTTTGGTACTTACTAATTAAATTTCTCATGGGACAATACTCTATTCACTACTTTATTACTTGTTAGCGATCCGTACACTTGCGGGGTTGAAAAACTATTTGCTGGTTTTTCAACCCCACAAGTGCACAGATCGTTAATAAGTAATAAAGTAGTGAGTAAAGTATCGTGTAACATCCTCATTTTCGTAGTCCATACATTCTACTGTTCCGACAGCTAATATCTGTCCCGGAAAGTCGGAATGTCTGGAACTATACTTCAGTGATAATGAACAGACATATAATGATGAAATAAATAAGAAGAAAATGCAAGAAAAATCAAAGACAAATGAAAGAGAGAAAATGAAGCTAAGTTAAACGAGCTGGCATCGCAGCGATGGGTGACCGCACTAGGAAGGCCGTTGCCGACCCCAGGACTGCGGGGAACCCTCAGAATTTAATTCCAGGATATAAGTAAAGGTCTATTGAAATATAATTGACACTAGAATTATTAAAGAAAAATTAATAAATTAGTACAAAGAAAAATGAAAAATCGAGAAACAGACAAAAATCGGTGTTACCGAAAAATCGGGAATATAACCCGAAGTGGGGTATTTTGGTCAATTGACACCTAGAGTTTACTTTTGACTTAAATGTCCATGAAAAATAAGTGGTATTATATTTTGAAAATTTAATGAAAAATGAAATTCAAGATAACATGTAATTTAAGGGAATTAGAGGGCATAATTGCAATTAAAGGAAATCTTGAATTAATCTAATTTTTAATTGTGATTAGTGGGGCATTAGTGGAGTATATAAGGACCACTAGGATAGATTTTTCCACTATTCATCTTCTTCTTCATTCTTCTTCTTTGCCAAATTGAAATTTCTCCAAGCTTCATCCATGGCCGCCCCATATACAAGCCTTCATCTACCCATCTTCAAGCCTTGATTTTCATAAGTTCCTTCATTAAACTTAGTCTATACATCATGGGCAGTATAATGGAAGCAAAAAGAAGAGGATTTGATGAAGTTTTGGTCAAGCTCAAAAAAGGTTAGTGCTAGTTTTTCATCCCTTGCTTCATTAAAGTTTGTATTATGGTTGAGATGAGTTGGATGGTGAAGAAATTTGAAGGATTTGATGAGTTATTGATATATTCAATTTTGGACAGCCATGAAAGTTTATTGTAGTTGAGTTTTTCTTACCTCAAATGGATGGAAACTAAGGTTGAATAACTTAAATGGAGGAAGTAGCAAGTTAAAATCTAAGTATGTGCATGTAGTGCTTGAATTAAGGGTGTGTAATGGAACCTTAATGCTTTGGGCAAACTGCCGTGTTTGGCAGCCTATTAAACCATGAATTTGTGTGTGAACATGTAGTTATTAATGAAATATGCTAATGTTAAATTGTGGGCAGCAAGTGTAAGTGATATTGAAGTATGATTATGTTGAAGTGTATGTGTAATATTGATATTGAGATATGTTGAATTTTGGTGGAAGTGAATGTTGAACTTAATGGTGAATTGTGTGCATTGAGCACTTGAATATTCTGCCGAAAATTGTTGCTAGAATTGTGTACAATATATATATGGAAGTGTTATTGATTGAATATTGAAGTGATGAGGAGGAGAAGGAATATCAAATTGGAAGTGTATGTGCTTTGTGCAGGTTGTGTGTTGAAGGCAGTACATAAATTAGGCCATAAGTGCCAAACTATGAACCCAATTGGTATGAAGCCAATGGGGAGTGAAACTAGACACCAAATAGGCCAACTTTTATGTAGAAATGTTGCCAAAATTCTGCCTAGAAACTGAGCTTAAAAATGACCAAATCCGGATTAGCAACCTTGCAACCCAGATTTTTGACCATATGAATAGTAGTCCTTGGGATGACCATAACGCACTCAAAACAGGTCCAATTGACCTGAAATTTTTACCATGGTTAGTTTAGACATAGAGCTACAATTCTTATGAAGACACCAAAACCCAGAAATGGCCAGAACCTAGTAAAATAGCTTGCACAAGTTCAGGTACCAAAACTGGCCGAACCAAAAGTGACCTAAAAATGACCTAAGCCTACTATTTTAGTGCTTTCTGTCCAGCACTGGTAAATTGACCATATCTTGGTCTAGACTACTCAGAATGACCTGAAATTTTGCCCCGCGTGCAATAAGACATAGACCTACAAGTTTGTAGTTTGGACAAAAACCCAAAAACCGAGGGAACTAGGTCGTCCGGCTAGGTCAAAATAGTACCCCGAAATCCGGTAAATTGCAATAAAATGCAGTACACTTAGAAATGAAATTGGTAACATATACCAACACTAAAGGGCTATAAAATGTGACATATTGGTAACATTAGAATTGACTCACGTAGAGTGCATCAAGGGTCAACATTATAGGTTGACTAAGGAAATGAATTGAAGGGAATAATACTAAGAGAAATAGGACTTTAAGCTAGACAAATCTAGCACACAAAAATTGAAAAATTGATCAAATTTTGAAGTAAAGGTGCAATCTATCCAGCTTTAGTAAATTGACCATAACTTGGTCTATACAACTCGAAATGACCTGAAATTTTACCCCGAGTGCAACAAGACATAGAGCTACAATTTTGCTTCTTTGACCAGAAGCTAAAAACCAAGGAAAGTAGGACTTTAAGCTAGACCAATCTAGCATACTAAAATTAAAAATTGGTAATTACATAGAATGATGCTTGAAGTGATTTGGCAATGAATGCCAACTTGTGAAAAGGGTAAATTGCATTATATTGACAACATATTGAATTGTAAATTGTGACATGTTGATGTTAGAATCAACCTATCCATGATGCATAAAAAGGTCAATAATTTTATTGACCAGTGAAAGGCATAAAGATGTATAAACCCTATGAATAAAGAATTAAATATGTAACATTGTAATATGCCCTAATTTGCCTAGTTGACTAGTTTGGATAGGTTGGCATGCCAATAGGATTCTGAAAGCTATTTTGTAAATGACTTTATGTGATACTGTGTTTTATGGCTTATTATGCCATACTATGATTTTAATAGCCTATGGCTATACAGATTGTGTTATTATACTCGGCTTAATGCCTGATTGATTATATGGCTTTTTAGCCACACTGTTTGCACACCGGAAGATACTTTGTGACCGATGGTGTGATGGCCCGAGATACTAGGTACTCAGTGCTAGTGTATCCGTTTATTCAGTCTGGTCAGTGTATAGGCTATATGGGCAGTCATTTAAAACATTATTCAATTCAGGAAGCTAAGTTAAGTTAAGTATAATGAAATTTCAGTACAATTAAATTACGTATTGAATGAATGAGTAAAAGAGATTAGCAAAAGAAACATAACAAAAATATAAATTGCAGAACCGTAGAGACTTGAAATACAATACAGTTAGAATAATTTGTATACTGTGTAGTATTACTGAAAAATTATAAACTAAGCACTTCCAAAGAGGAACAAACTAGTATATAAGATTGTTGATACTAGAAATACCATACCAAATTAAATTGATTCTTGAGTATCTGAATTATGATTTATTTCTTTCTTTAATTATATATATTATTTCTTGTTATACTATTGCACCACTAAGCGTAAATGCTTAGCGCGATGGAATTACTTCCTCAGTAGTCTTGAAAGGTAAAACCAGATGGTATCGATTGAGATTTTTGGAGTCCAGATCTGCAGAAGTGTCAGAAGAATTGAAGGTTGTCACCTCCTCAGCAATGCATGTAGATAGGGCTCATATTTACACATGTTATGTATTTTGTTCATTCTAAGTATAATGTAAATTATTTGTACATCATGTACTTGAAAAATTTATGTAATTAGTTGGCAAATTATGCAAAATAATAAAATGTAAGAATTTTGATATATGAGTTAAGTATCTGATCATGATGATTCTGATTGAGATTGAGTATGAAAAATTTTGAGACTGATTCTGAGTTTTGAATTTGAGTATATATTGAAATTGTTTTTGGCAGGTTCAGAAGAACTGTTAGTCCAAATTACTGCCGGCACTCTGCTGGATTATCATTAAAATTTTTGAATTTTCCAAATTAGTTAGATTTTGATAAAAGTAAAAATAGCCTAAACCTTAAATAAAGTTTTTGAATAAATAAATCAAGAACTGTAATGAAATCAGATGGGATCAGGTGCTTCGGCACTCTGTGTAACACACTTTACTTGGCTACACTGTAGACGGGTGAGGGGTATTACATTTAGTGGTATCAGAGCACGGTTTAGGCGTTCCTAGGTAGAGATAAGTGGAAAGACAATGTGCATACATGCATTGCATTCATAAGAGTCGAGGTGACACTATGCAGATCTGTTTACTTTTGATTATTCAAAGTGAAGATATGGACTCAGAGTCGCAGAGGACATTAGAAAAAGAAGTAGAAAACCTAGTTCATGAGGTTATAACGTAATAACTACATAATGTTCTCGATGTTTGTATTGTAAGCTGCAGATTACAGTACCGATATGGGATTATTGTGTAGAGCTACGTGCTTCCTCGTGGTAGAATAAAACAAAAATATTTGTAAGTAATCTATAATTTGATACAGTTACGCCCGAATAGAGTACTATTATGGGAAATAAATGTGAAAATTCTAGTCAAAAATTTAAAACTTCAGAACTAGCCTATCGAAAGACTACACTTCTAAGGTAGCTAGAATCAGTGACTCGGTTACACTAATGTGGACGACCATTACCACAAAAATTACTATAAGCTTTGGGAATTCAGTATGGCTATAAATTAGAAAGAACACCTTGAGGATGAAGATATTTGGACATAGATATGGAGTCTTATCAGTATTTTAATATTTTTGACAGAAAGGAATGATGTAGGTATTTGAGAATACATTTAGAAATTGTATTGATGCTCTCTCCGAAAGCAAGAATAGATACCTTCCATTGATGGAGTTTGTGTATAGTGATATTTATTAAATAAGCATAAAGATACCAACGTATAAGGTCTTGTATGAGATAAATGCAGAATACCTAGACAAAGGGTAATTTAACAGAGTTGGAATTGGTAAAAGAGACAGAAGGACTGGTAAAGAATCCTAGCATGAGAGATCAAGAAACTAATGAATAATAGAATTTCATGAGTAAGAATACTAAAGGCAAAGGAAAACAATGATGGAAAAGTGAATAAAATTATGAGACAACGATAAGCTCGGTTGTTTGAATCAGATGAATTTCGAGGACGAAATTCTTTTTTAGAGGGGAAGAGTTGTAACATCCTCATTTTCGTAGTCCGTACATTCTAGTGCTCCAACAGCTAATGTCTGTCCCGGAAAGTCGAAATGTCTGGAACTACACTTCGGTGATAATGAACAGACATATAATGATGAAATAAATAAGAAGAAAATGCAAGAAAAATCAAAGACAAATGAAAGAGAGAAAATGAAGCTAAGTTAAACGAGCTGGTACTGCAGCGATAGGTGACTGCATTGGGAAGGCCGTTGCCGACCCTAGGACTGCTGGGAAACCCTCAGAATTTAATTCCGGGATATAAGTAAAGGTCTATTGAAATATAATTGACACTAGAATTATTAAAGAAAAATTAATAAATTAGTACAAAGAAAAATGAAAAATCGAGAAACTGATAAAAATCGGTGTTACAGAAAAATCGGGAATATAACCCGAAGTGGGGTATTTTGGCCAATTGACACCTAGAGTTTACTTTTGACTTAAATGTCCATGAAAAATAAGTGGTATTATATTTTTAAAATTTAATGAAAAATGAAATTCAAGATAACATGTAATTTAAGGGAATTGGAGGGCATAATTGCAATTAAAGGAAATCTTGAATTAATCTAATTTTTAATTGTGATTAGTGGGGCATTAGTGGAGTATATAAGGACCACTAGGATAGATTTTTCCACTATTCATCTTCCTCTTCATTCTTCTTCTTTTCCAAATTGAAATTTCTCCAAGCTTCATCCATGGCCGCCCCATATACAAGCCTTCATCTACCCATCTTCAAGCCTTGATTTTCATAAGTTCCTTCATTAAACTTAGTCTATACATCATGGGCAGTATAATGGAAGCAAAAAGAAGAGGATTTGATGAAGTTTTGGTCAAGCTCAAAAAAGGTTAGTGCTAGTTTTTCATCCCTTGCTTCATTAAAGTTTGTATTATGGTTGAGATGAGTTGGATGGTGAAGAAATTTGAAGGATTTGATGAGTTATTGATATATTCAATTTTGGACAGCCATGAAAGTTTATTGTAGTTGAGTTTTTATTACCTCAAATGGATGGAAACTAAGGTTGAATAACTTAAATGGAGGAAGTAGAAAGTTAAAATCTAAGTATGTGCATGTAGTGCTTGAATTAAGGGTGTGTAATGGAACCTTAATGCTTTGGGCAAACTGCCGTGTTTGGCAGCCTATTAAACCATGAATTTGTGTGTGAACATGTAGTTATTAATGAAATATGCTAATGTTAAATTGTGGGCAGCAAGTGTAAGTGATATTGAAGTATGATTATGTTGAAGTGTATGTGTAATATTGATATTGAGATATGTTGAATTTTGGTGGAAGTGAATGTTGAACTTAATGGTGAATTGTGTGCATTGAGCACTTGAATATTCTGCCGAAAATTGTTGCTAGAATTGTGTACAATATATATATGGAAGTGTTATTGATTGAATATTGAAGTAATGAGGAGGAGAAGGAATATCAAATTGGAAGTGTATGTGCTTTGTGCAGGTTGTGTATTGAAGGCAGTACATAAATTAGGCCATAAGTGCCAAACTATGAACCCAATTGGTATGAAGCCAATGGAGGGTGAAACTAGACACCAAATAGGCCAACTTTTATGTAGAAATGTTGCCAAAATTCTGCCTAGAAACTGAGCTTAAAAATGACCAAATCCGGATTAGCAACCTTGCAACCCAGATTTTTGACCATATGAACAGTAGTCCTTGGGATGACCACAACTCACTCAAACAGGTCCAATTGACCTGAAATTTTTACCATGGTTAGTTTAGACATATAGCTACAATTCTTATGAAGACAACAAAACCCAGAAATGGCCAGAACCAAGTCAAATAGCTTGCACAAGTTCAGGTACCAATACTGCCAGAACTAAAATTGACCAAATTTTGCACTGAAGGTGCAATCTGTCCATCTTTAGTAAATTGACCATATCTTGGTCTATACAACTCAGAATGACCTGAAATTTTGCACAGAGTGCAATAAGACATAGATCTACAATTCTTATGAAGACACCAAAACCCAGAAATGGCCAGAACCAAGTCAAATAGCTTGCACAAGTTCAGGTACCAAAACTGCCAGAACTAAAACTGACCAAATTTTGCACTAAAGGTGCAATCTGTCCAGCTTTAGTAAACTGACCATATCTTGGTCTATACAACTTAGAATGACCTGAAATTTTGCCCCGAGTGCAATAAGACATAGAGCTACAATTCTTATGAAGACACAAAATCCCAGAAATGGCCAGAACCAAGTCAAATAGCTTGCATAAGTTCAGGTACCAAAACTGCCAGAACTAAAACTGATCAAATTTTGCACTAAAGGTGCAATCTGTCCAGCTTTAGTGAATTGACCATATCTTGGTCTATACAACTTAGAATGACCTGAAATTTTGCCCCGAGTGCAATAAGACATAGAGCTACAATTCTTATGAAGATACCAAAACCCAGAAATGGCCAGAACCAAGTCAAATAGCTTGCACAAGTTCAGGTACCAAAACTGGCCGAACCAAAAGTGACCTAAAAATGACCTAAGCCTACTATTTTAGTACTTTCTGTCCAGCACTGGTAAATTGACCATATCTTGGTCTACACAACTCAGAATGACCTGAAATTTTGCCCCGCGTGCAATAAGACATAAACCTACAAGTTTGTAGTTTGGACTGAAACCCAAAAACCGAGGGAACTAGGTCGTCCGGCTAGGTCAAAATAGTACACCGAAATCCGATAAATTGCAATAAAATGCAATACACTTAGAAATGAAATTGGTAACATATACCAACACTAAAGGGCTATAAAATGTGACATATTGGTAACATTAGAATTGACTCACGTAGAGTGCATCAAGGGTCAACATTATAGGTTGACTAAGGAAATGAATTGAAGGGAATAGTACCAAGAGAAATAGGACTTTAGGCTAGACAAATCTAGCACACAAAAATTGAAAAATTGACCAAATTTTGAAGTAAAGGTGCAATCTGTCCAGCTTTAGTAAATTGACCATAACTTGGTCTATACAACTCGAAATGACCTGAAATTTTGCCCCGCATGCAAGAAGACATAGAGCTACAATTTTGCTTCTTTGACCAGAAGCTAAAAACCAAGGAAAATAGGACTTTAAGCTAGACTAATCTAGCATACTAAAATTAAAAATTGGTAATTACATAAAATGATGCTTGAAGTGATTTGGCAATGAATGCCAACTTGTGAAAAGGGTAAATTGCATTATATTGACAACATATTGAATTGTAAATTATAACATGTTGATGTTAGAATCAATCTATCCATGATGCAAAAAAAGGTCAATAATTTTATTGACTAGTGAAAGGCATAAAGATGTATAAACCCTATGAATAAAGAATTAAATATGTAACATTGTAATATGCCCTAATTTGCCTAGTTGACTAGTTTGGATAGGTTGGCATGCCAATAGGATTCTGATAGCTGTTCTGTAAATGAATTTACGTCATACTGTGTTTTATGGCTTACTATGCCATACTATGATTTTAATAGCCTATGGCTATACAGATTGTGTTATTATACTCGGCTTAATGCTTGATTGACTATATGGCTTTTTAGCCACATTGTTTGCACATCGGAAGATACTTTGTGATCGATGGTGTGATGGCCCGAGGTACTAGGTACCCAATGCTAGTGTATTCGTTTATCCAGTCTGGTCAGTGTATAGGCTATATGGGCAGTCATTTAAAACATTATTCAATTCAGGAAGCTAAGTTAAGTATAATGAAATTTCAGTACAATTAAATTACGTATTGAATGAATGAGTAAAAGAGATTAGCAAAAGAAACATAACAAAAATATAAATTGCAGAACCATAGAGACTTGAAATACAATACAGTTAGAATAATTTGTATACTGTGTAGTATTACTGAAAAGTTATAAACTAAGCACTTCCAAAGAGGAACAAACTAGTATATAAGATTGTTGATACTAGAAATACCATACCAAATTAAATTGATTCTTGAGTATTTGAATTATGATTTATTTCTTCCTTTAATTGTATATATTATTTCTTGTTATACTATTGCACCACTAAGCAAAAATGCTTAGTGCGATGGAATTGCTTCCTCGCGCAGGTACTGAAGGTAAAACTAGTAGACTGTCGACTGAGATTTTTGGAGTCCAGATCTGCAGAAGTGTTAGAAAAATTGAAGGTTGTCACCTCTTCAGCAATGCATGTAGATAGGGCTCATATTTACACATGTTATGTATTTTGTTCATTCTAAGTATAATGTAAATTATTTGTACATCCTGTACTTGACAAATTATGTAATTAGTTGCCAAATTATGCAAAATAATAAAATGTAAGAATTTTGATATATGAGTTAAGTATCTGATCATGATGATTCTGATTGAGATTGAGTATGAAAAATTTTGAGACTGATTCTGACTTGTGAATTTGAGTATATATTGAAATTGTTTTTAGCAGGTTCAGAAGAACTGTTAGTCCAAATTACTGCCGGCACTCTGCTGGATTATCATTAAAATTTTTGAATTTTCGAAATTAGTTAGATTTTGATAAAAGTAAAAATAGCCTAAACCTTAAATAAAGTTTTTGAATAAATAAATCAAGAATTGTAATGAAATCAGATGAGATCAGGTGCTCCGGCACTCTGTGTAACACACTTTGCTTGGCTACACTGTAGACGGGTGAGGGGTGTTACATATCGTCCCACGAGGAATTTAGTTAGTACATCCCAAACTACACAGTAGTTTTGACTGTTTAGGCTACTGAATATGAATGAAGAGTATATTAAACTTATTTTGGATACTGAAAATAAACATTGAATAAAACTATCTATTGAAACAATTCCAGAATTAAGATTTCACACTATAATCTTATTATGGATTTTAATCTTGTCTATTCATTGGATTGAGGATCATCACTTTAATGGAAATTAATCCTAGGATATCCTAGGTCCTCTCTCAAAGCACCTACGGTGTGTTCCAATTAAAGTCAAACCCAACTTTCGTTAGTGATTAGTCCTAATAAAATCCTTTAAGATCTATGACTAATTTTGGAACTCCGTAAAGGTCATCAGCCTATCTCTAGGTCAGATTTCCTAAGTTCAAAATCCTTCTAATATTAATCTTCACCTTTTAGTCCTTCAATTAATATTTGTAACCAATACTAAGTGGGTACCAACATATAGCATGCATTAAGATCACAAGAAATTGAATCAAATGGCAAAACTCAAATCCAAAAAATAAAACTCAGTATTCATCCATAATAATAATTACAAGCGTTACTCTCCAAATTCTAGAATCAAGGATTTACTCACTCATGGTGAGTTTAAAAAACATAATAGAAATAAAATAAAAGAACATGAACGGTCTTAAAGAAATAGAACAAAAGAACGGATGAGGATTTTCTGCAGCCTTGAACTTATGGAACTTCGGCTGGAGGCTTCTCTCTTGTACTGATAATCTACTCTCCAAGACGGCTGTGAAGGATGTGAATATGAAGGTGAGATCAGGTCTGGAATTAAGATTTCTCTCCTAAAACTTTAGAACTAAAAACTCTCTTCTGTTTTCTGTGGCTCCTCTATTTATATTGAATGATCTAGGGTTAGGTTTTTAGAGTCCTCAAGGCATTAGGAGTCTCTTCTCTCTGTCAAAGCTGGAGCTGGAACTAATTCAGGAAACTGATTGTTGTGTGATACATGACCCGTGTGTCACTACACGACCCTGGGTTGTGTAACTTATTAGAGCTTGAATTATTGCATCTTGTATTGGGATAAGACTTTACACGGACCTCAAGTAGTTACACGAGCCTGATTACACGGCCCGTGTACTTTTGTGCTTTCGAAAAATCTTCAAGCTTGGCTTGGCAGAGACTTACACGGGTTTTCATATTTTACACAGGGCTTGGTACAGGGCCCATGTACTTTGATTCTTCCTTAGCTCTTTGTCTTTCTCCTGGCAGTAAGTTACACGGGTCTATGGCTTTGATTACACGACCCGTGTAAGGTGTATCAGCAGCACTTCGCAATTCTTTGGCCTTTCCAAGCTCTTTATTCTGCTCTTATGCCTTGAAACCTCTTCAAAACACCTAAAAACATACAAAAACATAGAATTTAGGGTTTGGCTATGGAATTTATAAAAGTACATGAAATTGATGATTATGCATGAGATTACTTATCTAAATGCTATGGAATATTATACAAATGTGCTTAAAAATATCTATATAATATAAGAGTATCAAATACCCCCAAACTGAAACTTTTGCTTGTCCTTAAGCAAATTGAAAAACTTTTTTAGAATACATTTTAGGGAAAACTTAGAAGTATAACCATAAATTCAATATGCATATAATTGAACTCCTTCAACCTTCATACCAATCCCCTTCCTTTAAGGTGTAAAGGTTTCAATAGCTACCTGCTTAAAACCTCACCCTCCTTTTTGTGGTGTTTGAACCAATTGCTCCTCTATGCATGTTTATTAATAAGTCACAAATAACCTATTTTACCAGGATAGACTTATAAAATACTCACTCACCTCAAATTTAGCCTCTATTATGGAAATTGCTGAGATTGATTTAATTCCAACTCCATAGGCACATCTCAATTTCCTATCTCCACTAATGTAGCACACGTAACACCCCTATTTGCATAACCTAGTAAATTATACTGTTCCGGAGACCAGTGTCAGTCCGGGCAATTAAGAGGATTAGAACCATGTTTAAGACACCTAGAGAAGCCTTGAACATAAATAATTAGTAATTGTCAAATAGTTAAGTATAAATAAGAAAAACATAACATAAAAAGTTAAGTGAGCCGAGAGTCATAGCGATGGGTGACCTTCTCGGAAAGGACTACGAGGTCGATTTAAACTCAAATTTTGAACCATAAAATGTGACGCCGCGGTCCTTTGGACTATTGCGAACACAGTGAAAAAGAGAAAATCATGAAAAAGAATTGTTAAGTCGGTCAAATAATTAGGTCAGGGATCCGGAAGAAATATTGAATTATTTGCAAATCGGGTCAAACTGGTGAGAGGCAATTTGGTCAATTGACCCCTAGAGCTGACTCCTGACTAGACTGTCAAATAAAATCGGAGAAAAAAAAATTTTGAAGTCGGGAATTAAATTAAAGAACTAAACAAAAATAAATGAAAAAAAAAATAGGAAAAAGAAAAAGTTGAAAAAGTGAACAAGGTTTATTACATCATGCATGACATCATGCATGATGCAATAAATTTCATAATTAAGAATTTAAAAATTATGGGATAATTATGTATTAATTTAGCTAAAATTTAAAAGAAAAGAAAAAAATTTTTTTGCTTATTCTTCCTTCATTTTGGCCGCCACTCCTTCTCTCTCATTCTCTCTTCCTTTTCTTCCATGGATGCATATTTCAAGCTCATTAAACGTTGAATTTTCCAAAAATTTTCATGATTTAATCCTTAGAAAACCTCTAAATCACCTATGAATGGAAGATTGGGCATAAGAAATTGAGAGAAATTGAAGGAAATAGAAGATTGAAATTCATCAATTGAGGTAAGTTAATGTTCAAGCTAAATTACTTTAGATATCTTGAAATTTAGCTTAATTATGTTTAGTTAGCATTAGAAATGAAGTAATTAAATTGAGAAAATTGAAAAAAAAAGGTATAATTGGAAAGGTAAGAATTTCGGCCAGCCATAGATTTATGAGAGTATGATGTGTTTGATTGAATTAAAAGTGTATGTAAGCTTGAATTAGTTGAGAAATGATGTTGGTATGCTTGGAATCAATTAAATGTAACAAATCAGGTGAGTTAGGGTTTTGGACCTAGGGTTTTAGGAGACAAAATTTGGAGAAATGGTCAAATGGTGTGTTTGACCTTGTTTGAGCTGAAAAATGGTCATATGTGACCAATTGTGGTATGTTGGAAGTGTTAGAATTAGTTTAAATTCGAATTGGTTATGGGCATTCTACAGGCAACAGGACCAAGGTCCATTTCAGGGACCAAAACTGAAAATTTACCAACCCAATTGGTGTGAGGCTAATTGGGAATGAAATTAGACACAAAATGACACATTTTTCATTTAGGAATCATGCCCAAAAAGTGACCATAGCATAGTGAACAAATTGGCCAAATTCGGACTTAGGTATTCTGCCCTGTACAAAAATGACCAAATGAACATTGTTCATTTGGCCATAACTTGGGCTAGGTAGGTCTAAATGACCTGAAATTTTACTAGTAGAAAGCTGAGATATAGACCTAAAACTTTTGTGAAGAACACAAATCCAAATTATGCTCTTAACCAAGTCATTTAGTCACCCAAATTTGGTGACCTAACACTGCCAGAACCCAAAATTTGCCCAGAAAATCTGGGTTAGGCTAATTCGGCAGCCATGTTCAAATGACTATAACTTGAGCTACAAAACTCCAAATGGATTGATTCAAATGGGGAAATAAAGTTAAGACAATAAGGAACAATTTCTATGAAGAAAACTTGGTCAAATTCTAACAGCAAGATGATCAATGGAACAGTGCAAAATAGGTCACCAAAACTGAAAATTTGAAAGTTTGCCTAAAAGACTTAAGTTTTGAGAAAATGACCAAAACCAACAAGTTATGTAACCAAAATGTGGTATGTGGGTATAATTGGATTTCCCATGCCTATTAAGTATAAAAAAGTCAATATTTTGACTTGAATAGTACCATGAATAGTAACCTCAATATGAAAATTTTTAAGAATGTAAGTTTAAGCATATTGAAGCTAGAATTAAACATATAAAAATTAATTATTAGATTTATTGTGAGATAAGATACTGAAACACTATAAATTGCATGTTTTAGCTGAAAAAGACCCGGAAGGTCTAAAAGACTGAGTCAAGGCCTAGAGGCGACTCACATCAGGTTTGTGCATAATAAACCTTAATTTATCGTCTTCTCATAGAAAATTTGTTTAGTTATGCATTATGAAATTATTGTATTAATTATGGGTTTTGAGAACTACTGTGTTGCCACTTTGGGAATGGAAATTTGACTTTGGAAATTGATTGTGTTTTGCATAAAATATTTCAATAACTTGATTTAAATTATTTTTAATCCACAATTAGCATAGCAATATTAATATGTTCCTCCTCCACTTATAGGGTGAGTTTGATATTTGACTATATTCCTCCCTCTTTGGCTTTCCAGTCAAGAGGTGAGTTTGGATGAGTACTCATTAGCTATAATGGTATTATTTTTGGATTTTATATCTGTAAATTAAACTTGTGAATGTAAATTAGCTTTACTGAATGCAATGTTGATGGAATTATTTTAAAATGGTTTGATCTGAAAATTTTGAGTTGAATTGAGATTATTGGAGGTTGGGAGTTGTGGAAATATTTATTGGAAGTGTTTTTACAGGCCTTTGAAGAACTGTTTTCCCTAAATACAGACAGCACTTTGCTGAAATTTTTCTAAAATTTGCGGACAAATAAAATGGGACAAAAATCTTAACTAGTTTTCAAACTTCAATTAATTGTTTTTAATTCCTACTAAAATGCTCACCACTTCCAAAATGTAAGAAAATGGTTTTAAAATCACTTGTAGGGTACTTAATGAGTTATCGGTAGGTGAAGTACGGTAGTTCATTAGGTAATCTACAGGATCATGTTATACCTTACAGAGGGGTAAGGTGTGACATGTTTTAGTGGTATCAGAGCATGGTTTTGCAATGAATTTTGACTATGTATGTGAATATTTCTTTGATAAGTACAACTGCTCAACTGTCTTTAATTGATACATATGACATATTTACATCATGAATATGCACTAACGGAGGTCAACCTCCTTGTGTTTGATCTCAGGAAGTAGAAATTTTTGAGAAACGGAATGGAAGAGAGAGATCATTCCATGGAGCAATCTGTCGAGGCTGAGGTCCAAGGGGAAGCCCTAGCACTCCAGAACGTGAGTGGGTCAGCCACTCCAGCTCCTACTCAAGCACCGCAGTTTTCTGCTTAGTTTGCACAGCAGATGGCTGCGTTTTTCCAATAAATAGCGGGAAATGTGCCACCTCAAGCTCAGATGTAAGCACCTGCAGCACAACCATATCCCTCGGCTCGGCAATATGAAAAATTAATGAAATTTGGGGCCATCGAGTTTAAGGGCACTGTGGATCCACTGGAGGCAGAACAGTGGTTAGAAAGAATGGAACAGGTTTTCAGAAAGCTGCAGTGCGTAGAGGAGTTGAAGTTCGAATATTTAGTATCACTTCTGCTAGGGGATGCATATGAGTGGTGGAAGACCATCGCCCACAGCCTGGTAGAGCCACCAGTCCTCACATAGGCAGACTTTTTGAGAGAATTTCGACAAAAGTGGTGTTAGTAGTATGCCCTAGAGCATATCATTTAGTATGTATCTTGTATATATTTTTAATAATAAAAGGCATTTCCACTTTTCCGTTTACATAATATATTTATGTGTAATAGAAAAGGTCCATTGATATTTTGTTAGAAATATTATTCTTAAGTTGTTAAGAATATGAGTGACAATATTTCTAGCACAAAGTATCATAAATAGGTTCACAATCGAGGATACTTCATAATAAGGACATGACTTATCCAGAAAGATTGTATTCATGTTTGTTCCCAAGTTATTTATATGAGATATAAATAAGATGGAATGGTGAGTCTCATGCCATATAACAAACTTGATAGGCACTTATAAATGATAAGTAGGCCGAACCAGTGACACTTATGACAAGCACATGGAGTTCACTCTTGTCAATGTTTTGTCATAAATCATATCGATGCATATAATCTTTAGACACGAGATAGCACAGTTATCTTGTATATAGGTAGTTTGAGTTTGATCTGCTTTCATACTTGTACTATGTATGGGTATATGGGCATGTGTTGGCTCTGCTAGTTATATATGGAGGTAGGTGTTGATCAAGATGGAATCTGTTCCTCTAAGTAAATAGAGTTAAAATCCTATGTTCATTTAATTGTTCTTGATGTTTCAAGTTCTGGCAGACAGATAGATTTATTGAGAAAGAGTTTACGATGAGAAAAATCTTTTAATCAAGAACTGGAATTAAAAGAGAACGTAATATTCATAGCAAATGGAGTTTGACATAAACCATGACTCGGCTTGAGTTGGGATTTTTGTGTGAGAGAGATTCTAGTGCATGGTAACATATGATTATAGGTTCATTTAAGGTAAACCTTATTACTAATTGGGTGGCCATGGCATGCTATGCTAGGTGTTAACCATGGTCTATGAGGTTCATAAAATGATTTAGAGAAATCATTTATGGTAAGAAAGAGTTCTGATGATATTAAGAGTTAATATCATGTCTCATTGCCAATTAGTGATGAGCCTAGTAAGTCACACACATACACAAGTTATCACCTATTTAAATATGATTTAATTAATTAATTAAAGAGTTTAATTGATTAATTAAATAGATTTGGTTTGCAATTAAATTGCAAAGTCCCTAGCATGACTTGAAACCAAATCTAGATTATTGGATGTGTAGTATAAATTAAATTTATATTTAAAGTGCCTAAATATGAATTTAATTGATGAGAAATTAATTAATAGAGATTAATTAATTAATTTATATTTGATATAAATTAATTAGAAGAAGAAAATAATTATTTTGGGTTAAGAACTCAAAATTAAGACACAGGGGCATTTTGGTCATTTCATAGTGTGACACGTGGCACCATGAGATGGTGACACATGGCATAACACATAAGCTTGCCAAATATTTTTAATCATGTAAGATGATTAAAATCAAGATTAAATATAGGTTTGACACTTGGCACAATGTGATTGGGTCACTTAAACCTAGAGCTAATCAAAAGGTGACATGTGGCTAGGGTTTAATGTGTTAACCTAGCTATTTAAGTGTGGTTATGAAAAGAAAACATAACCAGCAGCCTCTCCTCTCAATTGTCACGCCACTTTGAGCCTCTCCAGCTATTTCTCTTCATCTCTCATCAATTCAAAGAGATTAGCCATCAATCTCTTGAATTAAGAACACTAGAAATTGTTTCTAGTGTCCTGTTTATCTCTAATCTCTTAAAAGCGAACTTGAATTTCTAATTAATAGAAAAGGCTTTAGAAGCTGTTCAAGGGCTGCCATAGGTGTTCTTGGTGTGGACAAGCTAGAGGGACAACATCCGTGTCCTGAAGACGATCTCAAAGACATCAAGTGGTTAGTGTAATCGTTCTTGATTTAATCTAGGGTTCTAAAATTAATCTGATTAATTTTAAAAACTTAAATGGCAAATACAGATCCAAAAACATATTAAAAGAGTTTTAATATGTTGTTTATCATTGAAATCAAATAGATAAAAATAAATCTTGCATGATGCATGTGACCCTAGATGAAAATTTTTGAATTCAATGGTATAAACTTGTGTTTTTCACGCTTCCGTTCCTTCAAGTGGGTCCCCAATACTTATGTAGACATGAAGCTGCAAGAGTTTTTAAGTTTGAAGCAAGGGGATAGAACTGTAACAGAGTATGAGCAGGATTTCTCTCGACTAAGCCACTATGCTGGAAGTTTGGTTACCACCCCTAGAGACCGGTATAAGAGGTTTGAGGCTAGGTTGAGGCCTAGCTTGAGAATGCAAGTGGTGGGGTTTCGACACCAGAAATTTTCTGAATTGATTTCACAAGCCCTGGAACTGGAAAGGATAGAATCAGAAGGGGCAGTGAAAAAGAGTACAGAAGAGAAAGAGAAAATAGAAAAAGCTACTGGTCAAACTATAGAAAGTAGGTCGAGGAAGAGAAAACATTTTAGAGGATCTAGCTCACGCGAATCGGGTAGAGTTAAATCTTCTGGACAAAAACCATCCCAATCCGATCAGCAAACACAACAGACACGCAGAAATACGCTGTCGGATCGACTTTGTGAGACTTGTGGTAAACCACATAGTGGAGTATGTTATAAAGCTATAGGAACATGTTTTAATTGTGAAGGGATTGGTCATTTTGTTAAGGATTGTGTAAGTCCACATCGTTATGAATCATTTACCATGTTAGAAGGATCAGCCCAAGTTTCTACCCTAAAGTGTTCACCAGCAGTTGGTAAAGGTAGAGGCAAAGGCAGAGGCAAGGGTAGTACACCTAGAAGTCAGAGTACTGTGAATCAGCCAGGACAAGGTGATGCTCCAGCTAGAGTATACACTATGCGACAGAGGATGAGGATGAGACTTCTAACATGGTTGCTGGTATTTTCTCGATTCTTAACTAAGATATGTATATGTGTAAAAAAAAAAAAAAACTCAATTTTGATATGTTAGTGACTAGTCTTATAAAAATTAATTTTGAAAGAGTTTGTCAGTGAAAAGTATTTGTTAGCACACAAGAATTTGTAAAGTTAATTAGTGAGCCTAGTTAGGTAAGCCAAGAGAACCTAAAAGTAAGTTATAGTAATATAGCTACCTTAAATGCGGGTAAAGGTATTACTACTGATAGATGTCAGTGGGTACCATAATCAAAATAAGTTTAAGATATTAGTGGATTTGAAAGAAATATGATAAGCGGAAGTTTGATCTATTGGGATGTATTGTAGTAACTATACAATATTCTTGATGTTATGTTGTAAGCTATAGATTACAGTACTGACTTGGGATTTATTGTGTAGAGCTACTTACTACCCAATAGTACACAAAAATAAGAATAGTTGCAAACGGCATCTATTTTGGTATAGTTATGATAAGATAAAGTTTTCTTATTGGAAAGGAGTTTGAAAGTCCTAACCTGGGGCTTAAAACTCTAAAGTTAAAATATTGAAAGGTTATAGTTTAGTACAAAAGAAAGTAATGACAACACATCAGTGAAAAATAAGCCATAGAATATCGATAGATAAAAAAAAAAAAGAGATTACAGAAGAAAATAGTTGCTAAAGCAACAGTAAGAAAAGATTATGATTGTACAAACAAATTAAACGTTACATGAAATTGTTAGACGTCTTACACAAACTCAAAGGAATGAAGATTATAAGGTTATGTAAAAAGGAGAAAGACTAAGTTCTCATTATCTAGGATCATACGAGGTCCTAGAAAAAAGTGGATCCGTTAGCACACAGATTTGCTTACCCCTAGAATTGAAATGAATTCAAAATTAACTTATGACAGAAGCACATAAGGAACTTGGTACACGAAGTGAGCAATCGATATGTAAATATTATTAGTTAAAGTGCTACGGACCATTATTCCGATGATGAGGCTACATAGAAATGTGAGAAAAACATGAGAAAATGACACATATGACTAATTGAGGACAAATAGCGGACACAATTTCGAGGACGAAATTATTTTAAGGGGGGGAGACTTGTAACGCCCCTATTTGCATAACCTGGTAAATTACACTATTTCGGAGACCGGTGTCGGTTCGTGCAATTAAGAGGATTAGAACTATGTTTAAGACACCTAGAGAAGCCTTGAACATAAATAATTAGTAATTGTCAAATAGTTAAGCATAAATAAGAAAAACATAACATAAAAAGTTAAGTGAGTCGAGAGTCACAACGATGGGTGACCTTCTCGGGAAGGACTGCGAGGTCGATTTAAACTCAAATTTCGAACCATAAAATGTGACGCCGCAGTCCTTAGGACTATTGCGAACACAGTGAAAAAGAGAAAATCACGAAAAAGAATTTTTAAGTCGGTCAAATAATTAGGTCAGTGATCCAGAAGAAATATTGAATTATTTACAAACCGAGTCGAACCGGCGAGGGGTAATTTGGTCAATTGACCCCTAGAGCTGACTCCTGACCTGACTGTCAAATAAAATCGAAGAAAAGAAAATTTCGGAGTCGGAAATTAAATTAAAGAACTAAAGAAAAATAAATGAAAAAAAAGGAAAAAGAAAAAGCTGAAAAAGTGAAAAAGGTTTATTACATCATGCATGACATCATGCATGATGTAATAAACTTAATAATTAAGAATTTAAAAATTATGGGAGAATTATGTATTAATTTAGCTAAAATTTAAAGGAAAAGAAAAAAAAAATTTGCTTCTTCTTCCTTCATTTTGGCCGCCATTCCTTCTCTCTCATTCTCTCTTCCTTTTCTCCCATGGATGCAGATTTCAAGCTCATTAAACCTTGAATTTTTTGCAAATTTTCATGATTCAATCCTTAGAAAACCTCTAAATCACCTATGAATGGAATATTGGGCATAAGAAATTGAGAGAAATTGAAGGAAATAGAAAATTAAAATTCATCAATTGAGGTAAGTTAATGTTCAAGCTAAATTACTTTAGATATCTTGAAATTTAGCTTAATTATGTTTAGTTAGCATTAGAAATGAAGTAATTAAATTGAGAAAATTGAAAAAAAAAATTCTATGATTAGAAAGGGAAGAATTTCAGCCAGCCATAGATTTATGAGAGTATGATGTGTTTGATTGAATTAAAAGTGTATATAAGCTTGAATGAGTTAAGAAATTATGTTGGTATGCTTGGAATCAATTAAATGTAACAAATCAAGTGAGTTAGGGTTTTGAACCTAGGGTTTTGGGAGACAAAATTTGGAGAAATGGTCAAATGGTGTGTTTGACCTTGTTTGAGCTGAAAAATGGTCATATGTGACCAATTGTGGTATGTTGGAAGTGTTAGAATTATGTTTAAATTCGGATTGGTTATGGGAATTCTGTAGGCAGCAGGACCAAGGTCCCTTTCAGGGACCAAAACTGAACATTTACCAACCCAATTGGTGTGAGGTCAATTGGGAATGAAACTAGACATAAAATGACACATTTTTCATTTAGGAATCATACCCAAAAAGTGACCATAGCATAGTAAACAAATTGGCCAAATCCGAACTTAGGTATTCTGCCCTGTACAAAAATGACCAAATGAATTTGTTCATTTGGCCATAACTTGGGCTAGGCAGGTCTAAATGACCTAAAATTTTACCAGTAGAAAGATGAGATATAGACCTAAAACTTTCATGAAGAACACAAACCCAAATTATGTCTTTAATCACCCAAAGTTGGTGACCTAAAACTGCCAGAACCCAGAATTTGCCTAGAAAATCTAGGTTAGGCCAATCTGGCAGCCATGTTCAAATGGCTATAACTTGAGCTACAAAACTCCAATTAGAGTGATTCAAAAAGGGAAATAAAGTTAAGATAATAAGGAACAATTTCTATGAAGAAAACTTGGCCAAATTCTAACAGCAACATGACCAATGGAACAGTGCAAAATAGGTTACCAAAACTGAAAATTTGAAAGTTTGCCTAAAAGACTTAAGTTTTGAGAAAATGACCAAAACCAACAAGTTAGGTAACCAAAATGTGGTATGTGGGTATAATTGGATTTCTCATATCTATTAAGCATAAGAAAGTCAATATTTTGACTTAAATAGTATCATGAATAGTAACATCAACATGAAAATTTTTAAGAATATAAGTTTAAGCATGTTGGAGCTAGAATTGAACATATATAAATTAATTATTGGATTTATTGTGAGATAAGATACTAAAACACTATAAATTGCGTGTTTCAGCTGAAAAAGACTCGGAAGGTCTAAAGAACTGAGTCAAGGCCTAGAGGCGACTCACATCAGGTTTGTGCACAATAAGCCTTAATTTATCGTCTTTTCATAGAAAATTTGTTTAGTTATGTATTGTGAAATTATTGTATTAATTATAGGTTTTGAGAACTACTGTGTTGCCACTTTGGGAATGGAAATTTGACTTTGGAAATTGATTGTGTCTTGCATAAAATATTTGAATAACTTGATTTAAATTGTTTTTAATTCACACTTGGCATGGCAATATTAATATGTTCCTCCTCCACTTATAGGGTGAGTTTGATATTTGACTATATTCCTCCCTCATTGGTTTTCCAGTCAGGAGGTGAGTTTGGATGAGTACTCATTAGCTAGCTAGTCACCTCCCTCATTAATTTCGATTAGTGGGGTGAGTTTGCCTTGTTGTGGTGTACAACACGGCATATTTGGAAATTTTGTATTTTGGCCTAAATTGTGTTATTGATTGGCAACACTATATTTATTAAATAGTTTGATCAATGTTGTATTATATTAAGTTTTGAAAATTATGATTTGTTATAAATGTGATTTGAAAAATTGAGAAATGCGATTATGAGATTTTTGAATTCTAAATTATTCATAAATGTTTTATATTATGCATTTTATACTTTATTGTGCACTACTGAGTATTTTTATACTCAGCGATAGCTTTCTTTACTATCGCAGATAGTGACAAGGAAAAAGCAGTAGAGTGAGCTACTGATTGTTGGGACTTCATTGATCCTTTTGTGCGGATATTTATTTATACCCAATATAATTTAGTTTGATGTAAATAAATATCGTTCATATGTATTATTGTAAAGTTGAGCAGTTATATTTATAAACTATAATAGTATTATTTTTGGATTTATATCTGTAAATTAAACTTGTGAATGTAAATTAGATTTACTGAATGTAATGTTGATGGAATTATTTTGAAATGGTTTGATCTGAAAATTTTGAGTTGAATTGAGATTATTTGGAGGTTGGGAGTTGTGGAAATATTTATTGGAAGTGTTTTTACAGGCATTTGAAGAACTGTTTTCTCCAAATACAGACAGCACTTTGCCGAAATTTTTCTAAAATTTGCGAACAAATAAAATGGGACAAAAATCTTAACTAGTTTTCAAACTTCAATTAATTGTTTTTAATTTCTACTAAAATGTTCACCACTTTCAAAATGTAAGAAAATGGTTTTAAAATCCCTTGTAGGGTACTTAATTAGTTATCGGTAGGTGAAGTGCAATAGTTAATTAGGTAATCTACATGATCATGTTATGCCTTACAGAGGGGTAAGGTGTGACAGCACATACTTTTAAAAGATCAAAAGGTCTTTAAAAAGGTTGTAATGGGGTTAAAGGATGATAATTTGGTTACCAATGAAAGGGTTTTAAGGAATGCAAATTTGAGGTTAGCTTTCATGAATAAGGCCTTAAGTATACCAAGTTTGTTCTGTTGATTTTTGCATGGGGAAGAAGGGTTTATAATGCCAAGCATACTTGTCATGGTGTTTAATTTTGGGACTCTTCTCTCCTTTTTTTTTTCTCATGTCCCTTTTGTCTTTTTTCCCAAACTCATTACTTTTGCTGGGCTGGAAAGATAAGTTTTTTTTTTTTTTTTAATTGTATGCTTGCACTCTTCTTGGTATTTTCATCTTCTCCTTCTTATAAATTTGATATACTTATCCTTTATGCACTAGACTTTCTCAAAAGGGTGAGGTGAGTGTTTAAGCTAGGGGTTAGGTAAACATATCTGGGTAAACAAGGAAAATTATACAGGTGAAAATATAGGCTCAAGTTGGCTGCAAAGGGTATATTGTAACTAAAGGTGGCTTAAGGCTTAATGGGGCTAAATGAAAGAATGCCTTAATCATCTCTTTTTCAAACATATGATAGGATTTCTGCTCGATAGGTCCAAGAGACATGTTCTAGAGTTGGTGAGACATTTTTAAGTTTATTTGTATTTCAAAAATTTTCTTCCGATTTTGCAAGTTTAATGTGACAAATTGATAGCTATGAACTAGTTTAGCTCCACTAAGGTGATTAAGTCTTTCATAGACAACAAATTAAAGCCTTTTTGCCTATTAAGATACATTCATTCTTCGATCCCATGAAGAACAATTATTAGCTTATTAATATTTGTGGTTATAATTCTTAGTTAAAAACCAGTTCAAAATTTCAAAATTTGCAAAATTTTCAGGAATTTTGATACATAAGTATAATATGGATATAATTAAGCAATGCAATGATATGCAGTGTATGAAAT
The DNA here is from genome assembly GCF_030052815.1 of Hevea brasiliensis. Lineage (NCBI taxonomy): Eukaryota > Viridiplantae > Streptophyta > Magnoliopsida > Malpighiales > Euphorbiaceae > Hevea > Hevea brasiliensis. Next base: position 96,374,752 of record NC_079497.1, read on the forward strand.
GCATCTGTACCCCCAAACTCAAAGCTGACATTGTCCTCAATGGCAATATAGTATGCAAAATTAAAGTACAGCACACAAAATTATCAAAAAGCATATTATGTATTAAAATTTGAAAGTTTGGACAAAAAAGGCTGGAAATAGAGACCTATGAGCATTGAGTAGGACTAAGGCAACTAGGTTTTCACATAAAGGAACCTATCCTATAGTCCTAATTCTAAAAAGCCTTCAATGGGGATAATGGTCCCTCTCCATCGAGTCTCTCTATGATCATGTCAAGCTTGTTGTGGGCCTCCTAGAGACTGTCCTCGAGTGCTTGCATCCTATTGTTTATGGTGGTCTCCATTCGCTGAAGGTGTGCAAGGACAGGGTCTGTTGATGGTGGAGTGTAGGAGAAACTCGGGCTGGGGACTCATGGTGGAGTGGCTCTTTGGCTTCCTCCTGTGGCTGTGATGGTTCTCCAGGTTCTACTTGTACTTCGTCTCTCCTGGGGATGACATTCCCATCAGCATCGAGTAGGAAACAGATGTTTCTAACCTTCTTGCACATTCCCATGGAAATGCAGATGGTCTAGTCGATTTTGGCAGTGTCAGGGATGGAGCACAGCTTGTGATGCCCTGAGATAAATCTGAAGTGGAGTGCTATAGCGGTAATGAGTCCGCTAAGCACTATGTGGCCTATCGGCTAGTGAGAGATGTAGCAAAGAAACCCGTGTTACATCGCTGCCCAGTGACCATACACTAAAGGAAGAAGAGCTCATTGGCATTTACCATACCTAGGCTATCATCTCAGCCCGTGATGGTGTGGGCAGCGAGTCGGTGCATGTACCTAAAAGCAGGACTAGTGATGCCAGAAGATTTGGGCTTGCTAGAGTTATAAACGTTAGTGTTTGGTGTGATAGAGTGCTAAAAGTCCACATTGTTGTAGATCATTTGGTTTTGTGGGATCTCTTGGAATCCAAACATTTAGTGTTGTCAAATCCAAACACTGCGTTGAACTTGTCCATGTTCATAACTTGATCAATGCCAAGAAACCAAAATTTAATCCTCCCCCTATCTTTGCAGTCTGTGGGCCATAGGGTGGCCTTAAAACTGCCAAGGAATTCCAAAGTGGTGTCCTTGTAGGCCAGAAACTAGAGTTGGGCGAATCTAGTCCGCCTAATGTTGTCAAGTAGCCCATCAATCTCTTCATGCAGGTCGGGTTACTCCAACAACCCAAAATCCTTATATTTTGTAGAAATAATCCTCCGGTTGTTAAGCCGGGCACACAAGTCTCAGTGGGCAGAATCGCGGAATGCCCAAGTAATGGAGAACTCGGGCTGTGCTGGCTACGGAGGTTGTGAGTGAAGTGCTGGTTGTGGTTGTGGTTGGGTTGGCCTTGTTTGTGGGCGTTGGGGCGATGGCTGAGGAGGAGAAGGTGAGGAGTTGCATTCTTGCCTAGAGGAGGAGCCCATTCTTCTGGCTGGTCTCTTTGTAGGTGCCATTAGAGATTTGGGAAAAGGAAAGGCTAGGGTTTTATGAGAGAAAAGGAGATTTGAGGGGTTTTAAAGGGACGGAAGCTTGGAGAGGAAGAGTTTCTGAGTGGGAGGTAGTTTAATGGGAGTTATGCGGATTTAAAGGGTCGTTATGACCCTTCGTTTCGCTCATTTCACACCCCAGGTATCGCGTCTGTGACATGATACACGGGGTGTGTACCACTACACGGGTCCTAACCATCAGACCTGTGTAACTTTCTACCCTAGAATGTCCCTTCTCTGCCAAGTTACACGGCCCGTGTAAATTTATTTCGAAACCTGTGTAACTTCCTGCTGCCAAGTTATTTTCACTAGCCAAATTACATGACCCGTGTAAATGGGAGTTGTGACCCATGTAACTTCCTGTCTGGAAATGGCAATCCTAGCTAAGTTACACGGCCTGTGTAAATGCGACTTAGGACTCGTGTAACCCTCTATCCCCCTCAAACTTAGAGCTTCTCTCGCCATTATCAACGCATGTCCCATTTGACATTACACTGGGCCAATCTGTGTAAGTGTCTGGAGATTTTTGTAGAGGTGTTCTGGGGTTTCAGAATATTACACGAGGGGGTGTAAAACTTATACATGACCCGTGTAATTTTCTAACTCTCCAATTCTTCAGTATTTAAATTTCATGCTACGACTATGAATGAAATGAATGTAAAAATTAACGACAGAGCTACTTCCTCGGTTTTATACAGCCTCCTCTTGAGTGGTTTTGATATGATGTCTCCTTATTTCCCTCGGTTCCTCTCTTTTGCAAAATTTAGACTTGGGGTGCTTACGAAATAAAGCATGAACAAACATAAAACAAAAATAAGAGTTAAAATAAAGTAAATTATATAAAAAAAATAAAATAAAAATTTTGGGTTGCCTCCTAAAGAGTGGTTGTTTATTGTCTTTAGCTGGACTGTTCCCTCATTATTCACGGTCTGTCTGGAGGATGATCGAAGGTGTAGTTAGCTCCCTTCTTTATGGGTTCTCCTGGGAAGTATGGCTTTAGCCTTTACCCGTTCACTTTGAATGCTCCTAAGGTTTCACTCCAAATCTCTACAGCTCCATGCGGGAAGACTTGCATAACTTTGAAGGGCTCGGACCATCGTGATCTTAGCTTTCCTGGAAAAAGTTTTAACCTAGAGTTGAAGAGCAAGACAAGGTCTACTTCTTTTATTTCTTTTCTTGCTATGCGTCTGTCATGCCATCTTTTGTTTTTGTCCTTGAAGATTTTGGCATTCTCATACGCGTCTTATCAGATTTCTTTCAACTCACTGAGCTATAGGAGACTTTTTTCACCAGTAACTTTGAGGTTAAAATTCAGGGTCTGAATAGCCCAGTAAGCTTTGTGTTCAAGCTCGACAGGGAGGTGGCATGATTTTCCATAAACCAGCTGAAAGGGTGTTGTGCCAATTGGAGTTTTATATGCAGTGCGGCATGCCCACTATGCATCATCTAACTTCATGGGCCAGTCCTTCCTTGAGCGGTTTATTATTTTCTCTAGAATCCGCTTTAGCTCCCTATTTGAAATTTCTACTTGGCCACTGGTTTAAGGATGATAAGGTGTGGCTATCTTGTGAGTCACTCCATACTTCTTTAATAGTGTTTCAAATTGTTAGTTACAAAAGTGACTTCCTCCGTCCCTGATTATTGCTCGTGGTGTGCCAAATCTTCTGAAGATATTCTTCTTAAGAAACTTTGACCACTCTGGCATTGTTGGTTGGCGTAGCTATTGCTTCTACCCATTTTGGCACATAATCAACACCAACCAAAATATACTTGTTTCCAAAGGACGAGGGGAATGGGCCCATGAAGTCTATCCCCCACACATCAAATAGCTCTACCTCAAGTATACAGTGTAGTGGCATTTCATTCCTTCTAGAAATGTTACCTGATCTTTGGCATTGATCACAAGCTAGCACGAAGGATCTCACATTCTTAAACAAATTAGGCTAATAAAATCCTGCTTGTAAAATTTTAGCTGCTATTTTTGTGGTGCCAAAGTATCCTCTGTATGGTGATGAATAGCAATGCTGGAGAATGCTCTCTATATCCTCCTCCGGTATGCATCGTCTTATTAGTCCATCATTGCATCTCTTGTATAGCAAAGGTTCCTCCCGCGTGTAGTATTACACATCGTGTAGAAATTTCTTCCTTTACTAGTAAGACAAAAACAAAAAAAAAAAAAAAAAAAAAAAAAAATCAAAAAATCATAGGGGATAAGATTAATGGGTAAAGCTCTATAATCTTCTCTCATCTCTCTAACTCTCTTCTCTTCTTCTCTTTCTTCATGTCCTCATGTCTCTCGACCCTGAGAGATTCTTCTTCATTCTCTTTTCTTTTTCTTTCAAAAAATTCATCATCAAGTTCTCCATCTCATCAATCTTTTCTTCTCTTTTTTTTTTCTTCTTCTTTTTTATAGTAGCTATATCTATCTATATATTAGTAATAAATATTGAATATAATAATAAGGATTTGAATTTTTTGTTAACTTCACTATATATTTTTTTTCTTCTTTCTATAGTATTTTTGTTTTCGGGTAGTCGTTTGTTTGTTTTTGGGTGTTTTGGGTTTTTTTTTTTTTTTTTTTTTTTTTTTTTTTTTTTTTTCCACATCATCCACAACAATAATACATGCATGTCACTCAAGCTCCCAATATGTGGTTAAATAATAGAGCTATAGAATCAAGGCCTTATCTTATTGAAAAAATAAAAAAGAAAAAAAAAAAAAAAAAAAAAAAAAAAAAAAAAAAAAAAAAATTTTTAATTTTTTAATTAATTTGGAAAATAAATAATGAATGAAAAAAAAAAAATGAAAAAAAAAAGCTTTTTTGTTTGGTTTTTTTTTTTATTTTTTTTTTTTTTTTTTTTTTTTTTTTTTTTATTTTTGGTTGGTTTTTTTTTTTGTGTGGTTTTGTTTTTTTTTTTTTTTTTTTTGTTTTTTTTTTGTTTTTTTTTTTTTATTTTTTTTCTTTAAATTTTTTTTTTTTTTCATCTTTTTCATCATCAATCATTTGGATAAAAAAAAAAAAAAAAAAAAAAAAAAAAAAAAAAAAAAAAAAAAATAAAAAAAAAAAAAAAAATAATAAAAAAATAAAAATATTTAAAATAAAAAAAAAATTAATTATATTATTAATAAAAAAAAAAAAAAAAAAGCATTACAAAGAAGAAAATACAAAGACCAAAAGGCATTATTCTATATGCAAAGGTTTTGTAAGGGTATGTGAATGTGGCCTTTTCTTGGTCTTTTAGGAGAATAGGAATTTGAAAGAATCTTGAATACCCATCTAGATAACAAAAGTAGGAATGTTTTACTAGCCTTTCTAGCATTTGGTCGATAAAAGGAAAAGAAAAATTGTCTTTTCTAGTGGTACTATTTAATTTCCTATAATCTATGCACATGCACCAACTAGTGACTATCCTAGTAAGGATCAGTTCATTATTTACATTCTGGATGACAGTTGTCCCGCCTTTCTTAGGCACTACATGTACTGGACTAATCCATTTACTATTAGAAATTGGGTATATAATACCTATATCTAATAGTTTCAGAATTTCTTTCTTAACTACTTCTTTCATGTTTGGGTTAAGCCTTCTTTGGTGTTTAATAGTGGGTTTACTATTTTCCTCCATAGGTATCCTATGCATGCAAATCGAGGGATTAATCCCTTTCAAGTCTTCTATTTTATACCCTATAGCCTTTCTATGGGTCCTAAGTACTCTTAGTAATTTTTCCTCTTCTATATTAGACAGGCTAGCATTGATAATAACAGGATATATAGAGTTTAAGTCCAAAAATGCGTAACATAGTGAGGAGGGGAGAGGTTTAAGTCTACCTATTCAATGTTGTTCTTTGGCTTACTTTTGGGTTGTTCCTCCTTTAGCTCCTCCACCTCGAAAGCTTGAGCCAAGGGTAGGGCTAGATGAGTTGCTAAATATTGTGCGCAATCTACAATTTCTATGTTTTCATTATCAGTAGTGTGAGTGTGTAGTAAGCATGCTTCAATAGGATCTTTAGGATATGCTTTACGCAATTCCTTTTCAACTTGTTTGTCGACCGTATCAATTTTAAAGCATTCATCAGGTTCAAATTTGTGTTTCATCATGTTGAACAAGTTGAATCCCACTTCTTCATCTCCTACCTTAAGAGTTAGCCGCCCATTTTTGACGTCTATGATTGCTCTGGTGGTTGCTAAGAAAGGTCTTCCCAAGATGATAGAGATTTGAACATCCTCTTCCATTTCAATGACAACAAAGTCAACTAGAATAAAGAATTTGCCCACTTTGATAGGGATGTTCTCAAGTATGCCCACAAAGATATTTAACAAATCGGTCATCCAATTACAGTGAAATTGTTGTTTGCTTCAGTTCTCCGACCTCTAGCTTTTGACATATTGATAGAGGCATTAGACTCACACTTGCCCCAAGATCACAGAGGGCCTTGTATATTTTCTTATCACTAATGAGACAAGGTATGGAGAAGCTTCTGGTATCCTTTAGCTTTAGAAGCAGTTTGTTTTATAGTACGACATTGCATTCCTCTGTTAGAGCAATAGTCTCATAGTTTTCTAGTTTTCTTTTCTTTGATAGAATTTCCTTAAGGAATTTAGTATAGGATGGCATCTAAGAAAGTGCTTCAGTGAAGGGAATATTGATGTAGAGTTTCTGTAAAACTTCTAAAACTTCCCAAATTGCTTGTCCAATTTGGCTTTTTGGAATCTCTGAGGAAAAGGTAAGGGAGGCTGATATGGCTCTGGTAGCTTCTTTTTCTTCCTTGCTTCCTCTTCCTGATCCTTCTTGGCTTCTTCCTCTTTCTTCTCTGCTTGGCTTTCAGATTATCAGAGGTTTTCTCTGTTGGTTCTTCCTCTGGTTGTTCTAGAATTCTTCCACTCCTCAATGTAATTGCCTTACAATGCTCCTTTGGGTTCATCTCTGGTTGACTAGGCAGTTTACCAACAGCTTTGCATGAAGAATTTTGTAACACTCCTATTAGCATAGCCTGGTAAATTTTACTATTCTAGTGATCGGTGTTAGTCCGGATAATCAAGGGGATTAGAACCACATCTAAGACAACTAGATAAGCCCTGAACACAAATAATTAGTAATTGTCAATTAGTTAAATATAAATAAGAAAAATAGAACATAAGAGGTTAAATAAGCCGAGAGTCACAGCGACGGGTGACCTTCTCGGGAAGGTTTGTGAGGTCGATTTAAACTCAAATTTTGAACCATAAAATGTGACACCGCGGTCCTTAGGACTATTGCGAACACAGTGGAAAAGAGAAAATCATGAAAAGAATTGTTAAGTAGGTCAAATAATTAGGTTAGGGATCCGGAAGAAATATCAAATAACTAGCAAACCGGATCGAATCGGTGAGGGGCAATCTAGTCAATTCACCCCTAGAGTTGACTCCTGACCAAACTGTCCAATAAAATTGAAAAAAAGAAAATTTTGGAATCAAGAATTAAATTAAAGAACTATGGAAAAAGAAACGAAAAAGAAAAGAAAAGAAAATTTGAATTATGACATCATCATGGATGACACATGCATGACCCAATAAATGATAATTTTTAATTTAAGAAACTTTGAGATAATTTTGACTTAAAAGACAATTAAAAAAATAAAATGATGAAAATTTCAAAATATAATTGAATTATGACCTCATGCATGACATAATTAAACTTTTAAAAATTAATTAATTAATTATGGGATAATTATCTTATTATAAGAAGATAAAAATTAAAAGGAAAAAGCATTTTTCTTCTTCCCTACAACTTTAGCCGGCTCCCATTTTCTCCTCTCTCTTTCTCTTTTCAATTTCCTCCATTAATGGTCATTTAAGCTTCTTAAATCTTATTATTTCTTCATAAATTTCATACTCACTAAAGTAAGGTCTTGCTTTTTAGCTTTGATAGAGAGATTGGAAACAAGAAAAATAAAAAAAGAAGTGATGATTTGGAGTTACAAATTCTGCTCAACAAATAAGTTCATCTTTTCAACTTAATTTGAGTAAAATGCCTAGAAATGAGCTTGAATAAGTTGATTGGTAATGTTTATATACTTTGATTTAGTGAGATGTAACAATTAGTGAATTAGGGTTCTTGACCTAGGGTTTGGGAGACAAAATTTGGAGAAATGGTCAATGGTGTGTTTGACCTTATTTGAGTTGAAAAATAGTCTTATGTGACCAATTGTGGTGTGTGGTAAGTGACAGAATTGAGTTTAAATTCGGATTGGTTATAGGCATTCTGCAAGTAGCAGGACCAAGGTCCCTTTCAGGTACCAAAACTGAAAATTTACCAATCCAGTTGATGTGAGGATAATTGGGAATGAAATTAGACACAAAATGACACATTTTTCGTTCAGGATTCATGCCTAGAAAGTGACCATAGCATAGTGAACAAATTGGCCAAATCCGGAATTGGGTGTTCTGCACTGTACAAAAATGACCAAATAAACAGTATGACCATAACTTGGGCTAGGCAGGTCCAAATGACCTGAAATTTTACCAGTAAAAAGCTGAGATATAGACCTACAACTTTCATGAATAACACAAACCCAAATTATGCTCTTAACCAAGTCATTTGGCCACCCAAATTTAGTGATCTAAAACTGCTAGAACCAGTTTTGGTGCCCAGAAAATCTGGGTTAGGCCAATCCGGCAGCTATGATTCAAATGGTTATAACTTGAGCTACAAAACTCCAAATGGAGTGATTCAAAAAGGCAAATAAAGTTAGGACAATAAGGAACAATTTCTATGAAGAAAACTTGGCCAAATTCTACCAGCAACATGACGAATGGAATAGTACAAAATAGGACACCAAAACTGAAAATTTGCAATTTTGCCTAAAAGACCGAAGTTTTAAGAAAACAACCAAAACCAACAAAATTGGTGACCAAAATGTGGTATGTGAGTATTGTTGGAGTTCCCATACCTTTTAAGCATAAGAAAGTCAATACTTTGACTTGAATAGTACCATAAATAGTAACCTCAACATGAAAATTTTCAAGAATATAAGTTTAAGCATATTGGAGCTAGAATTGAACATATATAAATTAATTATTGGAATTATTGTGAGATAAGATACTGAAATACTATAAATTTCGTGTTTCAGCTGAAAAAGACCTAGAAAAGGATAGGGCAAACTGAGTCAAGGCCTAGAGTCGACTCACATTAGGTTTGTGCATAATAAACCTTAATTTATCGTTTTCTCATAGAAAATTTATTTAGTAATGCATAGTGAAATTATTGTGTTAGTTATGGGTTTTGAGAACTACTGTGTTGCCACTTGGGGAATGGAAATTTGACTTTAGAAATTGATTGTGTTTTCCATAAAATATTTGAATAACTTGATTTAAATTGTTTTAAATACACACTTGGCATGGCAATAATAATACGTTCCTCCTCCACTTGTGGGGTGTGTTTGATATTTGATCACTTTCCTCCCTCTTTGGCTTTCCAGTCAGGAGGTGAGTTTGGATGAGTACTCATTAGCTAGCTAGCTAGCCACCTCCCTCATTGATTTCGATTAGTGGGGTGAGTTTGCCTTGTCGTGATGTACACACGGCATGTTCAAAAATTTTGTATCATGTCCTAAGTTGTGTTATTGATTGGCAACACTATGATTGCTAAATTATTCAATCAAAATTGTGTTATATTAAGCTTTGAAAATTATGATTTGCTATAAACGTGATTTGAAAAAAAATTGTGAAATGTGATTACACATTTTTGAATTATGAATTGTTTATAAATGTTTTATATTACACATTTTGTATTTTATTGTGCACCACTGAGTATTTTTATACTCAGTGATAGCTTTCTTTGCTATCGCAGATAGAGACAAGGAAAATGCAGTAGAGTGAGCAACTGATTGTTAAGACTTCACCGATCTTTTTGTACGGGTATTTAATTATACCTTGTAGTTATTTGATATAAATATTGTAATGTTTTACGTATCAATATAAAGTTGAGCAGTTGTATAATAAATTGTAATAATGATATTTTAAATTTTCTTTTTGTAAATTAAGATATGTATTTGTAAATTTAGTACTATTTGCAATGTGAATGAATTTGTGAAGTATTTTGAGATGACAAATTTTTAGTTGAGTTGTGGAATTAAATTGAATTGTGTTGACTTGAGTTGATTTGGGTGGGGAGTTGTGAAAAAATTTATTGAAAGTGTTTTTTTCAGGTATTTGAAGAACTGTTTTCTCAAAATACAGACGGCACTCTGCCAAAATTTTTATAAAATTTACAAAAAAATAAAATGAGATAAAAATCTTAACTAGTTTTCAAATTTCAATTAAATGTTTTTAATTCTTATTAAAATACTCACCACTTCCAAAAAGTAAGAAAATGATTTTAAAATCCCTTGTAGGGTACTTAATGAGTTATCGGTAGGTGAAGTTCGGTAGTTCATTAAGTATTCTATGGGATCATGTTATGTCTTACAGAGGGGTAAGATGTGACATGTTTTAGTGGTATCAGAGCATGGTTTTGCAATGAATTTTGACTATGTATGTGAATATTTCTTTGATAAGTACAACTATTCAAGTGTCTTTAATTGATATATATGACATATTTACATCATGAATATGCACTAACGGAGGTCAACCTCTTTGTGTTTGATCTCAGGAAGTAGAAATTTTTGGGAAATGGAATGGAAGAGAGAGATCATTCCGTGGCGCAATCTGTCGAGGCTGAGGTCCAAGGGGAAGCCCCAGCACTCCAGAACTTGAGTGGGTCAGCCACTCCAACTCCTACTTCAGCACCGCAGTTTCCTGCTTAGTTTGCACAGCAGATAGCTGCGTTTTTCCAATAAATGGTGGGAAATATGCCACCTCAAGCTTAGATGCAAGTACTTGTAGCACAACCACATCCCTCGGCTCGACAATATGAAAAATTAATGAAATTTGGGGCCACCGAGTTTAAGGGCACTGTGGATCCACTGGAGGTAGAACACTGGTTAGAAAGAATGGAATGGGTTTTCAGAAAGCTGCAATGTGTAGAAGAGTTAAAGTTCGAATATTCAGTATCACTTCTGCAAGGGGATGCATATGAGTGGTGGAAGACCACCCCCCACAGCCTGGTAGAGCCACCAGTCCTCACATGGGCAGACTTTTTGAGAGAATTTCGGCAAAAGTGGGTCCCTGATACTTATGTAAACATGAAGTTGCAAGAGTTTTTAAGTCTAAAGTAAGGGGACAGAACTGTAGCAGAGTATGAGCGGGATTTCTCTCAACTAAGCCACTATGTCGGAAGTTTGGTCACCACCCCCAGAGACCGGTGTAAGAGGTTTGAGGCTGGGTTGAGGCCTAGCTTGAGAATGCAAGTAGTGGGGTTCCGACACCAGAATTTTTCTGAGTTGATTTCACAAGCCCTGGAACTGGAAAGGATAGAATCAGAAGGGGTAGTGAAAAAGAGTACAGAAGAGAAAGAGAAAACAAAAAAAGCTACTGGTCAAACTACAGAAAGTAGTTCGGGGAAGAGAAAGCGTTTTGGAGGATCTAGCTCACGCGAATCGAGTAGAGGTAGATCTTCTGGATAAAAACTGCCTCAATCCGATTAGCAAACTCAGCAGACACACAGAAATACACTGTCAGATCGATTTTGTGAGACTTGTGGTAAACCACATAGTGGAGTATGTTATAGAGCTATAGGAGCATGTTTTAGTTGTGGAGGGACTGGTCATTTTGTTAAGGATTGCGTAAGTCCATGCTGTTATAGATCATTTACCATGTCAGAAGGATCAGCCCAAGTTTCTACCCCAAAGAGTTCACCAGTAGATGGTAGAGGCAGAGGCAGAGCTAGGGGTAATACACTTGAAAGTCAGAGTACTGTGAATCAGCTAGAACAAGGTGATGCTCTAGCTAGAGTATACACTATGCGAGAGAGGGACGATGATGAGACTTCTGACATTATGGCTGGTATTTTCTCAATTCTTAATTAACATATGTATATGTATAAAAATCAATTTTGATGTGTTAGTGATTAGTATTTTAGGATAAGAATTACGATAATAAGTGTGATTGGAATTAATTTTGGAAAAGTTTCTAGTGAGAGACATCTCCTCGACTACGATAAACTATAAAGTTAATTAGTAAACCAAATTAAGTAAGGCAAGAGGACCTAAAAGTAAGTTATAGTAATATTGTTACCTTAGATACGGGTAAGGGTATTACTGCTGATAGATGTCAATGGGTACCATAATCAAAATAAGTTTAAGATATTAGTGGATTTGCAAGAAATAAGATTGAGGAATAAAATAATTAAAGTTAAGTTATAGAATGAAAAAAAAAAAGAGAAAAGATTACAAAGGAAAATAATTGTTAAAGCAACAGTAAGAAAAGATTATGATTGTACAAACAAATTAAACGTTACATGAGATTATTAGAAGTCTTACACAGACTCAAAGGAATGAAGATTATAAGATTATGTAAAAAAGAGAAAGACTAAGTTCTCATTATCTAGGACCATAAAAGGTCCTAGAAAAAAATGGATCCATTAGCACACAGATTTGCTTACCCCTAGAATCGAAATGAATTCAAAATTAACTTATGACAGAAGCTCATAATGAACTTGGTACATGAGGTGAGCAATCGATATGTAAATATTATTAGTTAAAGTGCTACGGACCATCATTTCGACGATGAGGCTACATGGAAATGTGAGAAAAACATGAGAAAATAACACATATGACTAATTGAGGACAGATAGTAGGTAGAATTTCAAGGACGAAATTTCTTTTAAGGGGGAGAGAATTGTAACACCCCTATTGGCATAGCCTGGTACATTTCACTATTCCGGTGACCGGTGTCGGTCTGGATAATTAAGGGGATTAGAACCACGTCTAAGACAACTAGATAAGCCTTGAACACAAATAATTAGTAATTGTCAATTTGCTAAGCATAAATAAGAAAAACAGAACATAAGAGGTTAAATAAGCCGAGAGTCACAACGATGGGTGACCCTCTCAGGAAGGATTGCGAGATTGATTTAAACTCAAATTTCAAATCGTAAAATGTGACGCCACAGTCCTTAGGACTATTGCAAACACAGTGCAAAAGAGAAAATCATGAAAAAGAATTGTTAAGCAGGTCAAATAATTAGGTCAGGGATCCGGAAGAAATATCAAATAACTAGCAAACCGGATCGAACCAGCGAGGGGCAATTTGGTCAATTCACCCCTAGAGCTGACTCCTGACCTAACTGTCTAATAAAATCAAAAAAAATAAAATTTTGGGATCAAGAATTAAATTAAAGAACTATGGAAAAAGAAAGGAAAAAGAAAAGAAAAGAACATTTGAATCATGACATCATCATGGATGACACATGCATGACCCAATAAATGATAATTTTTAATTTAAAAAACTTTGAGATAATTTTGACTTAAAAGACAATTAAAAAAAATGAAATGATGAAAATTTCAAAATATAATTGAATTATGACCTCATGCATGACATAATTAAATTTTTAAAAATTAATTAATTAATTAAGGGATAATTATCTTATTATAAGAAAACAAAAATTAAAAGGAAAAAGCATTTTTCTTATTCCCTACAACTTTAGCCTGCTCCCATTTTCTCCTCTCTCTTTCTCTTTTCAATTTCCTCCATTAATGGTCATTTATGCTTCTTAAATCCTATTATTTCTTCATGAATTTCATACTCACCAAAGTAAGGTCTTGCTCTTTAGCTTTGATAGAGAGATTGGAAACAAGAAAAATAAAAAAAGAAGTGAAGATTTGGAGTTACAAATTTTTCTCAACAAGTAAGTTCATCTTTTCAACTTAATTTGAGTAAAATGCCTGGAAATGAGCTTGAATAAGTTAATTGGTAATGTTTATATACTTTGATTTAGTGAGATGTAACAATTAGTGAATTAGGGTTCTTGACATAGGGTTTGAGAGACAAAATTTAGAGAAATAGTGAAATGGTGTGTTTGACCTTGTTTGAGCTAAAAAATGGTTATATGTGACCAATTGTGGTGTGTGGGAAGTGTTGGAGTTGAGTTTAAATTCGGATTGGTTATGGGCATTCTATAGGTAGTAGGACCAAGGTCCCTTTCAGGGACCAAAACTGAAAATTTACCAACCCAATTGGTGTGATGCCAATTGAAAATGAAATTAGACACAAAATGACACATTTTTCATTTAGGAATCATGCCCAGAAAGTGGCCATAGCATAGTGAACAAATTGGCCAAATCTGGAATTAGGTGTTCTGCCCTGTATAAAAATGACTAAATGAATAGTATTTGTTCATTTGGCCATAACTTGAGCTAAGAAGGTTCAAATGACCTGAAATTTTACAAGTAAAAAGCTAAGATATCGACCTACAACTTTCATGAAGAACACAAACCCAAATTATGCCCTTAACAAAATCATTTAGCCACCCAAATTTAGTGACCTAAAACTGCCAGAACCAGTTATAGTGCCCAAAAATTCTGGGTTAGGCCAATCCAGCAACCATTATTCAAATGGTTATAACTTGAGCTACAAAACTCCAAATGGAGTGATTCAAAAAGGGAAATAAATTTAAGACAATAAGGAACAATTTTTATGAAGAAAACTTGGCCAAATTTGTAACACCCTCACTGTAGCAACTCTGTACATTCTACCGTTCCGGTGACCAGTGTCGGTCCGAACAGCTAGAACATCCGGAAAAATATTTAAACATAAGTAAGGAACCATAATTAACTCAAATATTAATAAGAAAAATTTAGGAAAAATTTTAGAAATAAAATACAACCAAATTAAATGAGCCGGTGCCCTAGCGATGGGTAACCTAGTGAGAAGTTACGGTTCTCGCAACTAGGAGCCCTAGACCTGGGGGAAAAATTATAAAATAATTTTTGGGACTCCAGAGAAGTGTTATTGAGGTTCTTATGGTATTAGAATGCCAAGAAAATACTTAGAAAAATTTTTCAATCGGTATAGACAATTTTGGCCCGTTAAGCCAAACGGAGGGCATTTTGGTCATTTCGCCTTCAGAGGTAATTTTTGGCTGACTTGTCCAGTTAAGTAAATAATTATTATGACATAAAATGTGAATAAATATTACTAAAAATTGAATTGAAAATGAGTAGAAAAGAAAAGAAAAAAAATGAATTAAATGGGAATTTATGATATCACATGATGTCATTGGTGTGCCTTCACCCACTCAAGTTGTGACACATGGCATAAACTAACTTAAAAGAGGCCAAATGGGCTGGAAAATGAAGAAAATCAGACTTTTCTTTCTTTCTTCTTCCTCTTGCCGTGAACCATTTCACCATAACCACCATTAACAAACTTCTAAACCTCCATTTCCCAAGCTTTCTTCCACCAAAAGCCCTAGTTGTCTTCACAAAAAATTCACCCCACACCTTGAGGAAGCTTTGGGCAGAAAAATTTTGAAGAAAAATTAAAGTTTTGGTTGGCTTGGGTTTGAGCTAAAAGAGGTTAGTGACCTAAACCTTCAATTTCACTTAAATTTCATGTTTAAGAACTATAAATGTGTGTAAATGACAAAGAAATTTGATGAAACACCATTGGTATGCTAACCCTAGATTTTGGCAGCCATGGTTAGGGTAATATGATGATGATTTTTGGAGAGCTAACATGCTAGTATGGCTGCCCTTAATGTGTATCTTATAAGTGAATTGATAAATGCAATGATAATGCATGGTTTGGAAATGTTGAGTTAGGGTTTGGGTTGAAGAAATGAGACTTTGATCTTGTGATGGTGAGAGTAGGTTTTAATGGTCAATTAGTGACCATTTGGTTTGGTTTGAATCAAAAATTAAGTGAATTGGGTTGTGGGATTTGAGGTTGGAGTGGCTGGCTTGTGTGACCTGCAGGTTTAGATGTGAGTCCAGCCTATTTGGACAGCCATAACTTAAATTGTACAAGTTCAATTGGTGTTTGACCAATTGTACATGAAACTAGACACAAAATGGCACAACTTTGGTGAAGAAATCATGCCCATAAGACCAAACTAAGTGGACCAAAACCATGCTCCAATCCGGGTGACCTGCAATCTGCCTGGGCAAAATGACCAAATGAACAGTATTTGGTCATTTGGCCATAACTCAATGTAGCAAGTCCAATTGACCTGAAAGTTTACCAGCAACAAGCTGAGATATAGACCAACAACTTTCATGAAGAAATCTACCCCAAATTATGACCAGAACCTATCCAACAATTGAGTTGCAGTCACTATTCACTGCACTGTAGATATGGTCAGCCCTGAATATTTTCAATCCGGCCAGTTGTGGTTTTTAGGCCATAACTTGAGCTACAAAACTCAAAATGGAGTGATTCAAAAAAGGAAATTTAACTAGACAAAATAAGGAACAACTTTTATGTTAATCATTTTTCCAAATTCCCACTACAACAGTAACTAATGGAATAGTAAAGCCAAAGCTTGAAAACTAAAAATTCTGTCCAATTCAAATTAAGCTTAGAGATGGTATTGGCAACCAATACCAACAAGTTTAAAATGCAAAATGTGATATGTTGATGATATTTAAACTAATTTACCTATTGCCAATGCAAAATTCAACATTTTGGTTAACCAATGAAATGAATAGTAATCATAAAAAATTCAATTTCAAAGAATTACATAAATAAAAAGTGTTAAATGCCCTAGTAGGCCTAATGTGATTGGTTTGGATAGGTTGGCATGCCAATAGGGTTCTCATTAGCGATCGCATATGGCTTCATGCCATTCTGTATTTCATGGCTTCCCATGCCATTCTGTGACATAATAGCCTTTGGCTATGATATTGAGTTGTTATACTCGAGTTTAATCCCCGATAATTATCATAGCTTATTAGCTGTTCTGTTGCACGCCGGGAGACACAATGTGACCGAGGTGTGATGGTCTGAGGTACTTAGTACCCAGTACCAGTTTACCCGTTTGTCCAGTCCAGTCAACTAGTATAGGTTACTCGGGTAGTATTAATAAATCTTACCAAACTTCAATTGAATAATATTACAATAAACATTTGAGACTTAGTTCACCCAAAAATGTAAACATACATTCTGTACACATGTTTTTATTTTATTTTATATTATCACCACTAAGCAGAATTGCTTAGCGCGTCGCTTTTGCCACGCGCAGGTACTGGAGACATAGCTGGGGAGTCCAGCAGGCCTCATACAGGGTGAGCCTTCATATCTGCACTCAGAGTTCAGAGTCACCACACATTGCACTGCATTTGGTAGGACATTAGGCCACTTTGATATTCTGATATTTTGATATTTTGTATTTTGTAACCTTCTGTAATGTATATTATAAATTCATGTAATTAAGCTTTTGATGTAAGTATCTATGAAATATGTTCAATAATAAATTGGGTATTTTTCATTGAGTTGATTGTGGTTTGAATTTAATTGAATTTTGAGATACTGAAGTAAATTGAGAAATTGTTGAGAATATACTGGAGGTTGATTGAGAATAAGGTGATGATATTATTGGGAGTGTTTTTAACAGGTTCAGAAGAACTGTTTTTCCAATTTATGGCCGGCACTCTGCTGGATTTTCTATAAAATTTGCAGAGTAATTTAGATTTATTAAAAATTATAAATAATTGAATTAAAAGGAGATCAATTGAAATTGAAACATGAATTGGTGTTCCGGTACACTGAGTGGCATAACTTGCTCGGCGACACTGTAGACGAGTAATGGGTGTCACATTTAGTGGTATCAGAGCATTGATTTAGGCGTTTCTGGTTCTAGATAGAGTACATTCCATTGCATTACATTTGTTAGTGTTGCGGTGACACTGATGCAGATCTGTTGTTTTCTTATTTTGAATAGGTTATGGATTCTACTTCGCAAAGAGCAGTTGATGAAGAGGTGGAGAGTCATGCTCCACCAAGGGCTGAGTCTGGGGGCAGGGGAGAATCTGCTCCACCAGTAGCTGAGGCACCTGCTCAACCTCAGTTTGCTCTATTCCAGTACATGACCGAGTTCTACTGGCAAATGATGGGGGCAATTCCACCACCACAACCACAACCTCCACCAGCACCATAGAAGTCCCATTTGGAGAAATTGCGAAAACATGGGGCTGTAGACTTCTTTGGAAAGAGGGAGGATGATCCCATGGCTGCATAAAATTGGTTGGACAGAACCATCAGAGTATCAAAAGCCTAAACCGCACTCGAGCGTAACTCGGTGGGTGCTGTGTCCCTACTTCAGGATGATGCATGTCAGTGGTGGGACACAATAACCAGTGAGATGCAACCTGAACGGATCACCTGGGAATTCTTCCTCACAGAGTTCAGGAAGAAATATATTAGTAAAGTGTATTTAGAAGAGCGAAGAAGGGAATTCATCAGCTTGAGACAAAGACAGTTGTCAGTGGCTGAGTATGAGCGTGAGTTTGTTAGACTGAGCCGGTATGGGAGGGAGATAGTCCCTACAGAGGCAGAGAGATGCAAACGGTTTGAGGAAGGGCTCAATGACAACATCAAAGTCATGATCAAAGCACTGGAGATCAAGGATTTTTCTAAACTGGTGGATGCTGCATCAAAAGTGGAAAGGGTTAGAATCAATGAACAAAATAGAAGGGAAAGACAGCAGAAGAGGGGTCCGGGTTAGTCCAGTGCATATTCTGCTCCTAGTAAGAAGAGTAAGGGTCCTCCTACTCAGAGTTCGGGACCACCACAGGGTCAGGGTCAGTCTCAGGGGCTTAGACCGCAGTTCACACCTAGGAGAGGCCAGTCCACCCCATCAATGGGCAGCTCTCCAAGGACGGTGTCTAGGGGACCAGCCCCTGCATCTTCTGCTTGTCAGTACTGTCAGAGGTGGCATAAGGGGGAATGTTGGCGAGTGACCGATGCATGCTTGCGGTGTGGATCTACAGAACACCAGATCAAGAATTGTCCGAACAGGACTACTACTGTTGCTCCAACACAAACTGACAGACCTGCTCCTGCACCACAAAGGGGTAGAAAACCTGGTAAACCTGAGGTAGCTGCTCCATCATTGAGGCCTGCATTCGAGTCAACTAAGAGGCCAGACACTAGAATACCAGCCAGGGCTTATGCCATCAGAGCTCAAGAGGAGCAAGATGCCCCGGATGTCATCAGTGGTACGTTTTCTCTCTACAACACTTCTGTACATGCATTGGTAGATCCAGGATCCACTCATTCCTACATTTGCATCAAACTACTCATAGAGAGGGGAGTTCCAGTAGAGGAGAGTGATCAAGACATTCTGGTCACAAATCCACTAGGCCACAGTGTGATAGTGAATAAGGTGTATAAAGGTTACCCGTTGAGGATTCAAGGGGTATGAATTCTCGGCAGACCTAATTGAGTTGTCCTTTCACGAGTTTGAAGTGATTTTGGGAATGGACTGGTTATCACGTCATCAGGCAATAGTTGATTGCAAATTGAAGAGAATTTCTTTAAAAACTTTTGAGGGTAATGAGATCACTGTTATGGGTGAAAGGACAGATTTCCTGTCCAATGTTATCTCAGCCACAGTTGCAAGAAGAATGATGAGAAAAGGCTGTGAAACTTACCTAGCACACGTGGTTGATACTAGGCAAGCTAAGCCAAACCTGAATGATATACCCACAGTAAGAGACTTTCCAGATGTATTTCCTGAAGAGTTACCTGGTTTACCACCAGAAAGGGAAGTTGAGTTTGCTATTGAGGTAATACTGGGTACAGCACCCATTTCCATTGCTCCTTATAGGATGGCACCCACTGAATTGAGGGAGTTGAAAACTCAGTTGCAAGAGTTACTTGATAAGGGGTTCATACGCCCCAGTGTGTCACCATGGGGAGCTCCGGTGTTGTTTGTGAAGAAAAAAGATGGAACTTTGAGATTGTGTATCGATTACCGGCAGTTGAATAAAGTAACTGTGAAGAATAAATATCCATTGCCCAGAATTGACGATCTGTTTGATCAGTTGAAGGGAGCCGGTGTATTTTCAAAAATTGACCTCGAATCGTGGTATCATCAGTTGAGGGTAAAGGATGCAGATGTGTCAAAAACTGCATTCAGAACCCGGTATGGGCACTATGAATTTCTAGTGATGCCGTTTGGGTTAACAAATGCACCAGCAGCATTTATGGACCTTATGAACCGTATCTTTCATCCATACTTAGATCAGTTTGTAGTGGTATTTATTGATGATATTCTGGTGTATTCCAAGACCAGGGAAGAACATGATGAACATTTGAGGATTGTTCTGCAAACTTTGATAGAAAAGAAGCTGTATGCTAAGTTGTCCAAGTGTGACTTCTGGATGAGTGAAATCTCTTTCCTTGGACACATAGTATCAGCAGAGGGGATTAGAGTGGATCCCAAAAAGATAGAAGCAGTGATGGAATGGAAGCCTCCCAGAAATACAACTGAGGTAAGAAGTTTCTTGGGGCTAGCTGGGTATTACAGAAGATTTGTGAAGGGATTTTCCTTAATAGCTGCTCCAATGACCAAGTTGTTACAGAAGAATGTCAGATTTAACTGGAATGACAAATGTCAGGCTAGTTTTGAGAGGTTAAAGGATATGTTGACAGAGGCACCAGTGTTAACACAGCCAGTGTCGGGAAAGGAATTTCTGGTCTACAGTGATGCCTCACATAATGGGCTAGGGTGTGTATTAATGCAAGAGGGGAAAGTGGTCGCCTATGCTTCCAGGCAGTTAAGGCCACATGAAAAGAACTACCCTACTTATGACCTGGAGTTAGCAGCGATTATCTTTGCACTGAAGATATGGAGGCATTATTTATATGGTGAAAAATGCTACATCTATACAGACCACAAGAGTCTAAAATATTTGCCAACCCAGAAGGAGCTCAATCTTAGACAGAGGCGATGGATTGAGTTCCTAAAGGACTATGATTGTGTGATAGATTATCATCCTGGGAAGGCAAATGTAGTTGCTGATGCTTTGAGCAGGAAGTCCATCACAGCTTTAAGATCACTCAATGCCTGTCTGTCCTTAGCTCAAGATGGAGCTATTTTGGCTGAGTTGCAAGTGAGGCCAACCCTACTACAGCAAATACAAGATGGGCAGAAGGCAGATGAAAAACTAATGGCAATTATGGCTAAAATTCCTAAGGGGAAGGAAACTGAATATGAGGTGAAAGCAGATGGGTGTCTATACTACAGAGGAAGAGTGTGTGTACCAGATGATGGGGAACTGAAGACTAGTATTCTGAAAGAAGCACACACGAGTGTTTATGCTATGCACCCGGGGAGCACAAAAATGTATAATGATTTGAAGCCTCATTATTGGTGGCCTGGTATGAAGAGGGATATAGCTGACTATGTGACTAAATGCTTGACATGTCAGCAAGTTAAGGCAGAACATCAAGTTCCATCGGTTTGTTATAGCCTATAAACATACCTGAATAGAAATGGGACCGGGTCACTATGGATTTTGTTAGTGGTCTACCTCTCACCCAAAGGAAGCATGATGCAGTGTGGGTGATAGTGGATAGATTGACGAAGTCAGCACATTTTCTGCCAGTTAGGACTGACTACTCACTGGAGAAGCTAGCAGAATTGTATATCAGTGAGATAGTTAGGCTGCATGGAATTCCACTTTCCATCATATCTGACCGAGACCCAAGGTTTACATCGAGATTTTGGAAAAAGTTGTAAGAAGCCTTGGGCACATAACTCCGCTTTAGCACGGCTTTCCATCCTCAGACAGATGGGCAATCAGAAAGAGTAATCCAGGTAAACAACTGAAACCAATTGAACTAATGCAAATATTGAACTGAAATGATAATAATAACATGAAATATATGTCAGATCCTGGAAGATATGCTAAGGAGTTGTGTCATTGAGTTTGAGGGGAGTTGGGATAGATATCTCCCACTGGCAGAATTCGCATACAACAATAGCTACCAAGCTAGCATTCAAATGGCTCCGTATGAAGCACTGTATGGGAGGAAATGTAGAACTCCAGTGTGCTGGACTGAATTGGGAGAAGACAAACTGGTAGGGCCAGACCTGGTGAAACAGACTAAGGAAAAAGTGAAAATAATCAAAGCCAATCTGAAGCTTACCTCAGACAGATAGAAATCCTATGTCGACTTAAAGAGAAAAGAAATAGAATATGCAGTTGGCGATAAAGTGTTTCTCAAAGTCTCACCGTGGAAGAAGGTACTGAGGTTTGGAAGAAAAGGTAAGTTAAGCCCTAGGTTCATTGGCCCATATGAAGTCATTGAACG